>NC_072025.1:4026170-4373176 GCF_027791375.1 Indicator indicator | reverse complement strand
GCATCTGTTGCATGATGTGGTGAAGAACCTTTGCCTTTGAACATCCAATTCAGAACTGGCAATCTAGGAGCTAGAAGAAGTTGTGACTCAGTTCCGATGACTTCAGAAGCAGCTTTCACTCCTTCATAAGCAGCTAAAATCTCTTTCTCTGTTGGAGTGTAGTTTGCCTCTGAGCCTCTGTAGCCACGACCCCAGAAACCAAGAGGACGTCCTCGTGTCTCCCCTGGAGCTCTTTGCCATAAGCACCAGGTTGGACCATTGTCACTCGCGGCCGTGTACAGAATGTTCTTAATGTCTGGACCAGTTCGGACAGGTCCCAGACCCATCGCTTGAACTACCTCTCGCTTGATCTGGTCAAAGGCTGCTTGTTGCTCAGGACCCCATTGGAAACTGTTTCTCTTTCGAGTCACATCATAGAGAGGTTTCACAATCTGACTGTATCCAGGAATGTGCAGTCTCCAAAATCCCACTATGCCTAAGAAACGCAGAGTTTCTTTCTTGTTGATGGGATTTGCCATGGTGGAGACTCTGTTTATCACATCCATTGGGATGTGACGGCGACCATCTTGCCACCGCACTCCCAGAAACTGGATTTCTCTGGCAGGTCCTTTCACCTTGTCTCGCTTGATAGCGAAACCAGCTTGCAAGAGAATGTCAAGGATTTTGTTACCTTTCTCGAAGACTTCTTCAGCAGTCTCACCCCAGACGATGATGTCATCGATGAACTGAATGTGTTCTGGAGCTCCACCTTTCTCCAAAGCATCATGGATCACTGCATGGCAGATGGTTGAACTGTGAATCCACCCCTGGGGCAAACGATTGAATGTGTACTGAATGCCTCTCCAGGTGAAAGCAAACTGAGGCCTGCATTCCTCTGCTATGGGAATAGAGAAGAAAGCATTAGCAATGTCTATGGTAGCATACCATTTGGCCTGCTTGGATTCCAGCTCATATTGGAGTTCCATCATGTCTGGTACAGCTGCACTCATGGGTGGAGTTACTTCATTCAAGGCACGGAAATCAACTGTCAGACGCCACTCTCCATTCTGCTTTCGCACAGGCCAGATTGGACTGTTGAAAGGTGAATGAGTTTTGCTGATGACCTTCTGACTCTCCAACTGACGAATCAAGTTTTGAATGGGCACCAAAGAGTCACGGTTGGTTCTGTATTGTCTGTGATGCACAGTTTGAGAAGCAACCGGCAGCTTTACATCCTCTATCTCATGTTGTCCCACAACTGCAGATTCATCTGAAAGCTCAGGTCTAATGGACAACTTCAATTTTCCTCCATCAATTTCTACAGTTGCTATTCCAAAAGCCCATTTGTAACCCTTAGGGTCTTTAAAACGCCCTTCTCTCAGAAAGTCAATTCCCAAAATACAAGGTGCATTAGGACCTGTTACAATAGTATGTTTCTTCCACTGCTTCCCAGTTAAACTTATATCAACCTCTATCTTAAACAACTCTTGAGATCCACCAGTGACTCCCTGAATAGTTATAGATTCTCCCCCTTGATAATTTGATGGTATTATGGTGCACTGAGCTCCTGTGTCAACCAAGGCCCTGTACTTCTGAAATTTTGAAGTGCCAGGCCACTGGATGTACACATCCCAATAGATTCTGTTATCTCCATTATCCCTTACCTCCCCCTGGCGGAAGGCAGGGCACCCCTAATGGTGGGGATTACCTCCACATGTACAGCCGGCACAATGTCCAGCACCAGAATTAGGATCACAGTTGGAGCTATCAGAGTTGTTCTGGGAAACTGAGGAAGCGACAGCTACCCTCCTGGTATTGCTACCTCGGGATCTGCCCCTCTGCAGCTCCCGTAACCTCTTGAAAAGATCAGAAGTTGGTTGACCATCCCATCTGTTCATGTTCTCACCAAACTGATCACGCAGAGTTATCCAGATACTGCCACGTGATTGCCTCTGCTGTCTGTTTTGGTTTGACCTATTCTGGAATGGCCTTCTTGGAGCACGTCTGTTTCTAACAGCTGAAACTTGTATCCATCTGGAGGAAGAGGAATTAGAATCATCCCCCTTCATCAAGTTGGATATGGAGGTTTTAAGTTCCTCCTTCAGCTCTTTCATGCAATTCTCCATCTTTCCAGACAGAGTTTCAATGGCTGAAACCAAAGAAGTACGTGCAAGACTATCCTCCAATTGCCTCATTTGGTCAGTGAAATGGCCAACAGTAGGAGGTGCTCCACCATAATTTCTTGCCACAATCCTGCTTGCCAGAATAGTAGCATAATTAGGAGGAGCAAGCTTAATGAGCTTTTTGGCAAGGCCTGTTCCAACAGGAATTTCATCAGGATTCAGAGTCTTATGATCTCCATACATTACTTCTCTCACAGCAAACTCTCTCAGACGCTTGATTCCCTCAGCTATTGTGGTCCAAGGCTTAGGGTTCCATGGTAAATCATCTCTGCTGGGGTACCTCAGCGAGACTGCCAGTAGGAGGCGTGCCCACAGAGAAACTTTACCAATGCACTTGCCTAGGTGCCTGTCTATGCCTGTATCCTTTGAGAGCATCCCCAACTGAGAGGCCGACTTGTCGCCTACCACCAATGCTGGGGCTCCCATATCAAAACACCTGGCTAGCCAAGACAGGACTGGCTCATTATCTCCTCTGATGTAATCCTTCCTCACATGTCTAATTTCCTGTCTGGGTGCATTAGCTGACTGTATGTCATCCTCATCATCATCATCATCATCATCCTGAGGTCGCTGTCCCCATAATCCTATTTTAATCCTCCGTTGAATTTCTTTGAGTTCAGAGGCACTACCAGCAGTTGCTAATCTACTAGGGTCTACATCCTGACCTACATCTCCATCATCCATGTGGGGTCTCAAGAGGTCTACCAGAGTTTTAAGGCTAACCCTCTCTTCCTCATCAGAAGGATCTTTCTTAAGAGAGGGACCCTGAGTAGAAGGACCCTCATCTCCATCTGCACCATCTCCTGCAGCATCTGCATCTCCTCCTGCAGCTCCTTTACGCTTTCTGGTGATAGTGGCAACCAAATTTACTGGCTTGGTTTTCACATTCACAGCAGAGTTGGAAGAGCAAGTAGCCTTATGTCTTTCTTGATACAGTGCTATCAGTAGCCATATGATTATTCCAAGAAGCAACAAATTTAAGATTAAGGCAAGCACAAGATATCTAGGGTACCACTGGTTCCAAAGACCCTCTGTAGTTGTAAGAGGAGTAACAAACTCATATGTGTCTGCTAGCAGATCCATAGTTGAGTTACCATAGCTTCTTAGCCCAATAAGACCATAACAGAATTCACCAACATTCAGTAACTTGTTCTTAACCCAAAGGAACGACTTATATGCCACATATCTCACAATCTTGTCTATCATGCAAGAAATGGCCCATCTGTAAACAATCACACCGATAATAGATGAAATAAAATTACTCAAAATCCAAAACAGCTTCATTTTGCTTCCTAATCTGAGCAGAAATAAATCACAAGCAATCGAGCCGCACGTTGGGCGCCAAAAATAAAAAGTGTGTCGGTGTGAGCTGAAATTCCCCCCCACCAACAATAACCAGGCTAGCCCAGTCTGGAAGCAAATGAAAAGCTGTATTTACAAGCAGAGTCTAAAATCTACAATGAAATGCAATGAATATGTACAAATATACAAAATTCACAACATTCACAAATATATACAATCAACAGAAAAAGCACAATCGATCTCCCTTTGCTTCCCCCCAAGGGGACCCTCCCAAAGGGGCCTCCCTCTCCCAGGAGCTTCCCCCCCAGACCCCCCTGGACAGAGAAGCAGAGTTAGTTAAGCAGAAAGTTGTTAACTTAGCTGCCAAGGTCAGTGTGTTATCTTCAGCCAGAAGAGAAGAAGAAACAGCAGCCAGACAGCCCAGCAACTGCCCCCACTGCCGAACGCAGAATGTGCCGAATGCCTACTTTGTTTTGGGTAATAGTTCTTAAACATTTCTATCTATCCAATGGAAGTGTTTAGAACAATCGTTATTTTGCTTTCTTACACCCAATAGTGACTTATTTACATTCTTTCACTTTCTCTGTTTTGAACTTTGCAAGGAAAAATTAAAAAGACAGTTTCAAACCATCACAATGTTGCTCACTTGAACTTCATTACACTTAGCCCATACTGGCAATCAAAGTAAACACTGAAATATTAAGATAGGGAGAACAGTAATACTGAAATTACACTACATCAACATCTGGTCTGTCCCTCATCTCCTACATTTCAGGCTTAGAAAAACAACCCCAAAAAAAAACCCCAAAACCAAACCAAACACCCAGGAAAAAAAAAGTGTCATTATCAAAAGAAACAACAAAGATTGAATCTATGTATTATTCTTTTCTATAATTAAAGGCAAACATGGCAAGTGATATGAGAAAATGTTATAAAAGGAGAAATCAGATGATTGTATCTTTCCCTTTTATAACAACTAAAAGCAAAGGAAGTGGGAAAGCAGTGGAAACAAGAACTACTTTCTAAAACAATCTGTAACTCTGAAGATGTCAGTTTAGCACGGGAAAGACTGAAAATTCAAAGGGCTGAGAATATCCCTTCTCACTAGAATCAGTAAAGAGCTCTTCCTTGACTAGAACAGCTCTAAATTATTTGTTCAGAATCTGTATCAGCAGCACTGTGCCCTGTTCCGTTACACATCCAGTGAGGTTCCCAACACAGATCATAGGTAAAGTGGCTAATCCTGCTTTTTATGGTCTTTGATCACAGAATCATAGGGGTTGGATGAGGCAATCAAAGCACAAAATCAGTGACTACTCAGTTGTGGGGAACATCATCTTATTCTGTCATTTTCACTTCTCTTAATGAAGCAAAAAAGGCAGGTAAGAAAGCACTACCTCACATAAACCCCATGTCTATGAAGGAGAATTTCTATTTGTAACAGCACAGCATTACTCTCTTGGATCGAAGAGAAAGAGAAAAAAAGGCAGAGCAGTGTAACAAAACTGCATTCTCCATGTACCAGAGAAGTCCCTGGTACTGGGCCAACTTCAAATACAGCTTAAATATTTCAGAAGGAGGAACAACAGTTAGATGAAACATCATCTTTGCAGTTACAGTAGTAAACTTGACAGCTAGTGTCTATGCATTTTCTCATGAATATAATTCTTCTGTAAGGCAGCATAAGTGGGCACTAAAAACATGAGCCATGTCTGGTTGCTTTATACAGCATGGCTGATAACCAGGTGTGACATCACAGACCCTTGTTGTGCCTCTGAGCAGGAACTGCTTAGCAGCTTGGTGGGAACTGCATGTGCACAGCCATTGTGAGGAGGCTGCCATGCTGCCGATTCAGGCTTAGGAAGATTATTTTAGCACTCAGGCTATGAAAGCCTTTGAGAGGTCTTCTCACAGCCCTGGGCCCAGGTGAATACAACAGGGCAGAGTTTGGGTTGTATACAACTTTATTAGCACCCATCTGCTTCCATCACTGTCTGCAGTTGCTCAAATGTCTTCTGATTTTCATCAGTTAGCTCATGTGTAAGGAATCATCTTATCTGAAATGAACACTTACGGGTACCATTTCCTTCCAAGCTATTTCTATTTACAGTCTCTGAATATTTGGTGCTACTGAAAAAGCTGTTAAGTGCAATAATTTCTGCTGCTACCCCTGGGACCAATGTCCCAGTCCTATTCCATACGTATGCTGTACAAAAAACCAGACAAGACTGCAAAATCACCACACAAAACTTTCAGAGAAGCAATCAGATCTCTAGGTAAGGCACAGTAAGAACAAAAGCAATGTAGCTGTGCCTATTTTCCAATACCTGTGACTCCAATGCTACCAGCAGACCTCCATTACACATTAGGGGTCAGCCTCTCGTAGAGAGCCAGCTGGAGACAAACGTATCTGAGTTCATGGTATAGGTTCCAAAAACGGGTTGTTTATGGAATACTGTGGTAGCCAACTGTACTCCTAGCAATCCTTAAAGAAACTGTTTCACAAAACAGCCATGACAGTGCTCCTGAAGGCCACTGGAGTAGGATTCTCTCAAAATACACATAATAGCATGCCACAAGCTGAAGTAAATTAAAAAGATAATTAAAATTAGGATTTGATGCCACTTACCTGCTGCAAAAGAAAACCCACAACCATTCATCTCATGGTTTGTAACACTCATAATGACCCTAACATTTTACACTGTGAAGAATAAAAAAAGTGGAAGGAATAGCAGAGCTCTAAGTGTGTTTTGGGCAGGGCTATGCTGCACAATTTATGGCATTAGTTTCCTTTTCCTGCACCTGGAATCCGTGCCCAAAATCTTCATTTTGAAGCTCTGTGGTCTTTAAGTGTGTTTGAATGGAGTCAGGAGAGACACTTCCTGAACCATCACCTGGCCGTGCCAGCTGTGCCTTTATGCAGATTCCTGCTGCATGGTTTCAAGTTGCGTTAGCACACAAAGCTGGCTACAGATGAGCAACAAACGCGGATGGCTGCGAAAGGAGGATGAGCTCTGAGACCACCACTGCTACGACTCTGCTTTACATGTCTGTGGACTCCTTGGCATTCCTCACTTTAAAATGCCTCCTGCTGTCCAATTATTTATTTTGCAGTATGCAGTAGCCAAGAAGTGTTGACTGTCACTTAAATACACTTGAAGTAACTAGAATGTTTATTTCCACAGTATCGTATGAGAGCACAACTCCTTTTGCCAGAGAGTATTTCTTCATTTCAGTCCTAGCTTTTTCAACAGTGCAAAACAGAAAAAACCCACTCATGGTCAAATGATAATCCCAAATTAATTACTGCATATGATATATCACATAATTTTTTGTGCCTATATCCAATGAGAAGATAGACCAATTTCACTAAAGGTTAGAGTTCGCTTGCTTTCAACTCTCACTTCAGCATTACTTTTAAACAGTTCCATATGAAAAAGCTTACACTGCTGGATGAAATCCTTCTACCATTTTGTGCTGCTCTGGAACAGTGAATGAATCAAAATATACATTAAAAAGTCAGTTGCAAAATAACTCAAAATCCAAGCAGTATTTTTTTCACAGAGAAGATCGGGAATTTTAAAGTTGTACCACAGGACAAAGCTGGTAAAAAACCCAGAAAAATCTCTGGGTTTGGTGGGTTGAAGGAACTGTTAGAAACGTTTAGTTTTGATGTTGCCTGTATTACAGTTAATGTGTATATGAACAGGCCACTGGCTCCTGTTGGGCTTAACTGTCAGTTATAATCACTGTAAGCCTAAATGTTTACAACAAAAGGTAAAAGACATTAGTCATACTGGCTCTAAAATACAGAAAAATATATAAGAGATATTGGAAAACAAGGTATGAGCTTCTGCAGATGCTGCTTTGGGTGATTTTGGTCACATCTGCACAAAAGTGAATTTCCTACATTTAGCAGATTTGTAGTCCAGCTCAAAGGCAAGCCCAGTGAAAATTCACTGCTATCAGGACATGGTCTGAAGTAAAAACCCACATGACCCCTAATATAATGACAATTTCATACAAGAAAACTAGGGCTTACATAACTAAAGTTAGGAGATTCCTGCAGATATACCTCTTTTTAATTCTCATATTTAAAGACATTTACTCTCTGCAACAGCTGTGAAATAATCAGTATGGACAAAACCCCTTCAATTAATCACTGAAGGGAAGCAAGGCTTACCGGATTTCTTCCATTGGCTTATATAGCTGGGAAAACAAATATGCTTTCAAACCTTACCAAGTCTCTATATTTAACACAGAAGACCAAGAAAATATTTATATTATGGTCAAACAACCTGCAGGATCTTAAAAAGAAAAGTTTAATGAAATGCAGGGAATTTTCATTATGGGTTGCCATGATGATTTTCAGTTTCTGCCATCAAGGAGCCTCAGGAATTGGTATAGGGTTTATGACTCACAAAAGGGTTTACAAATTAAAAAATGTGGATATATCCATCACAGGAAAGAAAGATACTAAACAGTGGTACTTCATTGCTTAAAATATACCACTATTTATTAAAAACAGGAATTCAATACAGCTTGATGAGAAACAGCATACTCTGCTGAACCAATATAAAACTACTATTTCTCCAAGCTTCAATATGAGCAAACTGTTTATATCTGAAAATATATTGTTTTAACAACTGACTGAGCTAACAAGCAGGCAAGCCTCTCTAAGGGTATACAGTATAATGTTTGTATATTTGAAATATATACTCCTGATTAAAAACATGGAGCCAAATGGAAACATGACTTTCAAAAGGCTTAGAATATAATTTGAGGGTTGGTTGTTTTTTTATTATTATTAAGATTTAAAACAGCTCATCTGTACTTTTGCTTCTAAAAGTACTTTATTTTGAAAGAGATGTCAAAATAATAATAAAAAGTATTTAGCACCTGTCAGACCCTGTTATAGTTCACGCTGACAAGCTAGGAATCACAGTACTGCGTGAAAGCGATGATCTGAAACCTTTGAGCAGTTTGAAGAACAAGTTTCAGTTAGTTTACAGTACTTGCTGGATCTGCTGTTCCTGCAAGCAGTGGGAAACACAACCAGCGCTCAGGCAGACTTGCGTCTGACTCTCCATCCAGCAGCCAAAACAGACATTATCTTAATTACTGTAATAAAATGAGAACAGACCAGCCTACTTCCTTGCGTATCTGTGACATGACAGTCACTCTTTTCCTGGATCAAATCCTGTCTCTATTTGCAGCTTTTGGCCACTGCAGCTGGTAATCCACAACTTCATTAGCTGTTGACACAGATTTATATGTGCTCCACCGGTGTTCTGAGATAACATATAACAGCAACAATTTAGCTACTATACTGCTATGACATTCTATTTTCCTAGATTAATGAGGGAGCTTGCAGACATTTCTTGAATCAAGACAACAGCAAAATTTGGAGAAAGAGTCTACATACTTTGAGAAGCTACATAATTTGAGACTATTATTTGCAATGTTCTTATGCACAACTCACTTTCCTCCTCGTGTCAGTGTTATTGCTACTGTTGTAGCAATAATGTTGTTGTTCCAACAAAGAACATTCTTCCTTAGTGATTAACCCTTACGCTGCACCACTGCTGAGTTTCCTCCTGCTGTGTGCATTAACTCTGTGGTCAGCACCAATTTCTTCATTCATACTAATGGGCAAAACTGAAATAAAGCAGTAAGAAGAGTGCTCCACAGAGCAATGACTTCTTGGACAGGTATCTTAGTTCCACAGATGTACAGGGATATAGATTTGCTGAACAGGAAAAGACAGGAACATAAGCAAATCCTTGATGTGCTGATGAGGGACTTGTCATGTATTTTCTTACTGAGTTTTCACTCCTGCTTTAAGGAGGATGAGCTGAAGCAGCATGGCAGTATTTTTGTTAATGCTCCTTGCATTCCATGCCTGCTCATTGTTTTCTGTTTGTGGTTACAAGCCAATCATGTTCCATGTGTATTCAGGCCTCAAGGGCCCAAAATAGGCTCTACACCTCTCACAGTTACAAAAATAAACTGTGGAAAACGAAGGCCATCGTCCTGAATTTTGCTACTAGACATCTAGAACTGGGTACAAATTGCCAAGCAGATTTGTATGGCTATATGAACCACTGTTACGCTGTATAAAGTCTATTTAATAGTTTACTTTCTTTCAGGTTAACAAAAACGTCTCTGTTTTCAATTCTAATCACTGTTACACTTAACGGTGAGCAGAAACCAATTAAGCATCTAAGTATCAAATATGTCAGGTTCATCTTTTGCTGCTTAGCAAGCACAGATAGTTCAATATTGACACATGCTGCATTTTATGATTTCTCATTACATGAAATAAGCACAGTATCCTATTTGCACCATTCAGAAACACTTCTTTTAACTCACCAGGAAGTTTCTCTCACCTCCATTGCAAGCAATGGATGCAACACAGCATAAGAAAAATAGGACTTTCAGTTGGAGATTTCAAGCAACCCTCACTGATTCTGTATAATAGATGAGGGTACAAAAATTATCAAAACAAGGTTCACATGGGGTCACAAGTTATTAATGTTTTCAACAAATGGTCTTTTATACATATTACACAGTGTTTTGAAAATGTACTATTACATCCACAGCTAAATTTAAAGACTCAATCTAGTGTTTATTAGCTGGTATCAAAAATGATAGATCAATATCAAAGCTAAATCTTTTTAAAGATCTTGACCATTAATGAAAAGAAAATCCCTCTCTTATGTTTATAACATATATTCAAAATTTTACAGTCTACGTTATATCAACCAGAGACCTCATTTAATATTTAATGCTGAGAAACATAGGACACAATTCAAGGCTATTCTCTAATAACCATTATTGTTCTGAAGTCTTGCCTGATGTAGAGGCATATGCAGGCTGTACTTGACTAAGATGTCTTTCTTGCCTAGGCAGTGGTGCAGCGTGCTAAGGTCTGCACACTGCATAAAAATACTCCAATGCATTGAATATGGAATGGCAAATTTGTATATGACAACTAACAGCTTGAAATAGTTCTACGAGAAAAAAAAAAAAATTGTGCCTCCCACAATCACCATTGAGGAGCATAAAGAAGTTCCCAACTTGGACGTTCCGTATAGGAGTATATATCAAAAGAATCATTCAAAATTGATCTTGCATCAGTAGTGAAAGCCTGGTATTATGTTAGCAAAACTTACTTCCATGCTACAGTGACAGAGCACTGGTGGTACCTGCTAGACCAACCTCCTCAGTTTTATGATTGTAGTGGTTAGTTATTTTGATGCACAGATGAGCGTACTACGGTGCCTGTTTGATGCTCAAGCGTCTATGAACCGAGCTGAGAATGAGAAATGCTGGGTTCTGACTGAATAGGCTGCACTGCCTCCTTCTACTACTTACCACAAATGAAAGAGGCATCTATACTTCTCACAGAGAGGGGCAGCAGATCATGTACCACACAACACCTATTACTGTATTGTGATGTATGTAAGAATTCAGTAAACCTCAGCTGTTTCTGCCACCTTTTTCCATTTAAACCACCTCGAATACTAAGGACTTCCGTAACACGACAGAATGAGAGTGGGCTCTAGTGATGAAAGACATCAAATTTAAACTGTCCTAATCACTTACACCAAAACTTTTGATCTAAAAGTGAAAGACAACAGTTTCAAAATCAAGAACAATCAGCACCTCTGGATAAAATCCAAAGCGTTGCTGCTAGATGCAGGTAGTGAGATCAGATACTTCTTGGTGTAAAGAAAAACACTGAACTCCTCTAAACTTTCGTTTGCTACAAAGAACATATATTCTTGAAGGAAGTTCTTGCACAGTGCTATATTATTTTGGGGTGCAATATAGGTGAAGCACATGCCTGCTTCAGAAATTGCAAATCTTGCCTTCCTCACTGTTATAGCCAGAACTGTTATTCCACTAAGAGAAGGCTGATTTTTTATTTTTATTTAAGTCTGTATTTGACTTTTGGCAGCACTGTCCTGGAATGTAAAATGCCAAGTTGGCAGCTTTCAGAAAGGGAAATTTCAGTAAGTTGGGATGGTCTCTTTGGGCTCATATTTCTTGCAGTTCTTTTTCCATGTGCCTGTGTCCCCAGGTTACCAGTAAGAGCTCTTACCTACAGTTTTCTTTCTTATTTTATGTTTTAATAAGTCTAGTTTTTCAGCCCTATAATCATTTTACCCTCCAGGATTTCACTGTAAAGTTCTGTCGGCCTGGCCTTTTCCTGAAATGTATAACAGTTTAACAGTTGTAGGTTCTAATACGTACACTCCAAAGCTCTGAAATTCTGACTGTCCTGTGATGTAGATCACAGAAGTCCAGATTTGCTGGCTGATATGTACCTCATGCTCACTCTCCACAACCCTGGTGAGGTTATGATAACCTTATGCACTAGAAAATTCCCTGACAAATCTAGTAATATTTTTCTTAATAGAAAATACAATTCCTTTACTGACAGTGGTATGTTAAAGAAGAGGAGCTGAATTAAGCTGTTGTAGAGAAAGCTGATAATAAAATTAGCTGATAATAAAATACCTTTTGACGTCCTTAGGACTTAAAACCAGCAGTGGTAAAACCATCTCTGCAGCGCTGAGTAGAGGAGATAAAGTTTGCAGTTCTGATAAATGACTTGGCAAGAATCAAAACTCAGTACAGATAATTATTATGGTTCAGTGGTGAAAGGGTAATCAGAGTGAATTCCCTGCACTGTTTCTTCACTGGTTATTCCTGTGTGACTAGAACAGTTCTGTTGAACAGCCTCATCAGAATGCTAGCTTCCACGAAGGCAGGACTGGCACAGTTACAAGGGCTGCTGCCTGATGTACATAAAAGAGACGACAGACCTACCTTCCATTGACCGCAAAACATAGCTGACATATTCCATGCAGCACTGCAGTGGCATTTTCCAGAAAAGTTGCTATTTTGGGATTCTCATCAACAGGGCCTTGAACGGAGAGGAAACAGCAACACAGTTTGTCTATCAGTCCTATGTTCACCACATAACTAGAAACAGAGGGAAAAAAGTATTAAAAACCCAACTTTGGTAACTTTGCAAAAAGAAACTATTTCTGCCTCTCTGTTATCAAATCCTACAAAATGCAGGTGATTACCTCAATGCTCTTTATTGAAAGGGTTTAATAAAACAACTCAAATTACAGTAACTTCAGATCTGGCTCTCTGCAGCTATCAAGTAGTTTTCGCTGAGATCTGTCTGTTGTAGGATCATTTGTATTATACTGTACAAGAACAATGAGCGTAAATGTTTATTTAACCATGCTCCTAGGATGACAATGGGATTTTGCCATAGTTAAATGATTTATAATAATCTTGGTAGTTCTGCAACAGCACAATTTCTTTTTAGCATGAAGAGATAAACTTTGTAGAACATGCTAATTCAAGAAGACAATGATGTTACCCAGATAAAGTTTTATTGCAATATGTCTATCATAACAGCTACCGCACGGTTGTTGGGATTTTTCCTTTTAAAAAAAATATAGGCAACAGCTAAGAGACTAATAGAACACGCAGGTAACAACCTTCTACCATCAATACAGAAGGATCAGGATCAGAAAGCCTCCTCAAACGCTCAACCAAAACACAATGCAGGGAAAACTATGCTAGTGACTTTTTTTTTTAAACTGAAAACTTTTCTTTATTTATCAGAGTAGGTCAGTTCATCATTGTTGATCACCAGATCACTACTGCTGAAGTTTCTTCTTTGAATCTCTAATAGCTTGGAAACCTATGCAAAAAACCCCAAACCTACTGCTTGTACATCAAGACCTTGCTGTCCGTAGCAGGTCCTGTCATATTTCGATCATTATCCTCTCCACTTAAATTATGCACACATGTGATTTTTTTGTCCACGTTGCTTTGCTGATATTGCCTAAATCCAAGTACTTTCCTTTTTATACCACATTCAGCTTCTCAGACTTCACTCCATCTCAACTGTTTGGACATCACAGGACATCAACTTCCTTTGTAGAGACATATCTCACTATAATCACCTCCTTCTCTCTAATTTTCCTCCACTCTTATCAAGTGGGAGAAACTTCAAAATCCAAACTGTCAAAATCCACAGAGCCCTGTGCCTCCACCACCAACTGATTCACTGTTTGAACACTAACAGTCTATACTAAACCATCTTGTCATTAATATAACCAGATCCTACCAGCTGTTCTGTCTACTTCCTTGTCAAGTCCACTTGTTAGAGATTGCCTCCTACTGCATAGGCTCCTGGTGATGGGAACCTCATCAGCTGCATGTTTCTGTAATGTCAAGACCATCCTGACTTAACTAAATATGGAACATTATTAAATAACGTTGATGCTAGTAAATAAATAATGCTGATTAGATAGTGCTTGTCACAGAGCTCTACAAGTGTTTCTTAAAAATAACTATTCCCTCACGTCTTACAGTTTGATTTTGAAAAACCAGGGATTTTTAAGATAGGGAAGAAACCCTCTCCACTTCTCAGAGACTAATCTCTCTTCAAGGTTAGAAGCTATACTTTCTGCCAAAGTTTGCCCTGCTGACACAATGCTTCTGGAAGCAATGAAAGTAATTAAAAGTACACTGGATGTAAAGCAAGAAGACTCACTGCAGTATGAAAAAGCCCTTTTAAGCTGCTAAAAACACTTGGAAGATGCAGAAAGGTTATTAATTGCATACTTGTTGCTCAGGAAAGTTTGTCTTGTTTAGTAATGTGAAAAGTTGCCAGCAGATTTTGATCTGAGCAATCCACCTGATCATACAGGTGATAAGCAAGTTCTCCTGCGTTAGCAGAATAATTCCAGGGTGTTAGATTCATCACAGTCATGGGGAAACGCTGAGCACTAGAAATCAGAAATCTCTCTGTGAAGTGGGAAGGGAGAGAAAGAACTAAATAAAATACAGGTAATACCGATAGATGATTGCTCACAAAAGGCACAACCATTCTCACTGATACTCTCCTTCCTCCCTAGGAATGTCACTAGAGTCTGACTGACACCTGCAAAATATGTTCATTGTCCCCCTTCCTGAAGAAGCAGCTGTTCTTTTTGCAGAGTTTTCAGTCTAGTGACACTATTCTTTAATGGCACCTGGAGACAATGAGAAGATGCATGAAGCACTCCCTTCCTTGAAGAACTGAGCATACAGACAAGTGGAATGTCAAAGCTTTCTAATCTACTGCCTCCATCTCCCAGTCTTTTTATCCTTGGTAGCATAGTTCAAATATTTGGCTATCCTTTTGATACCCAGACACTGTGCAGATAATAGCTGTTTATGCATCAGGTCTAGTAGCTTCAAATAGGAAAAAAAAATTATTTCACCTTTCCTCTTTCTTCCTTCATCCTCCTAAAACTCTCATTTAATCAACTCCCAAGGACATATGATACAATGACCTGGAGGTGAAAATTTTCATTAATAACAGAATTTGCCTGGTTTTGACTAGTTTAAAATGCCCTCTCTCTTTTTTTCCCCCTAATTGCACTATTACCTTGTCATCGTGCCTTTCATTCTCCATTTATAACCAGATCCCCTAAAGTGCCTCAGGTGAAGGACCTAGCTGGATTCTCATGTATCTTCTTATCTTAAGGGTATGCCTGTACTTGGCCCAGTCAGTGTCAGATGTCTGCTCAGCACAAATATCAATAGTCAGACCTCCCACCCTCCCATTCATAAATGGGGAGAATACAACATCCTGAAATTTCACACTCTTTCAAAACCTGTTTGGGGAGAAGGCAGGTTACATGAGAACAATGAAGTTTTAGAGGTCATTGGTATCTATGACAACTATTTGTTTTGCTTTCCTCTTCCAGCTGTCCTTTTTGTATCCACCAGCACTGCACCAGACTGAGAAATCCAAAGATGCTCACTGTGACACATTTTCCGTAGTATATAGCCAGAATTTCATTTCTCTAGAAGGCTGAAGACGTACTGATGACTATTTATGTAATTTACCAGTGAAAACATACACCTTTGGCAAGTCAAATACATTGTTGCATAGATATTAGTGTCATACCTATCTCTCTATAATCTATTAAATATACATTAATTATATATATGCGGGCCAAGTGTTTTTAAACAAAGAATTAGAATGTTTCAAGTAAAAACGTGCCAAACAACGTATGCTCTTTTACTCAACTATTACAACTCACCAAGTTATATTGAATGAAATTTTGCTCAAGAAATAAGCTTAGAAAATTGTTCTTAAAATACTGCTACATTACAAAGGTTGAAAACAGATTATAGGAATTATAGGGTAATCTTTGTAGTAGAAAGTACCTGGTTTACAGCAAGCTTACATGAAAATATGTCTGAAATGGAGGACCACAGAGCAATGGATATACCTGGCTGATAGAAAAGTGAGAAAATAATGAGAATACGGAAGCTGAGTCCTAGCTACAAGATAAAACTGACAGGACACAAAAAAAACCCCAAGTCCATTTTCTGTACTTCTTTGCCTGCAGTTTTTGGAAGGACATTTTTGGTTGAGAATACAGCATTCCATTGTCTTCTTGACTACACAAACTACTCTTATTAATTTAAAAGTTCTTTTTCCTCTCCTAAATCATTGTAATTTTGTTTTTCTGTAGTAAAGAAAGTTTACAGAAATGTAATTTATTTTTTTTAACCTGATTAGGTCTTGGACTCTGCTGCTGAAAGCTTCTACTTGCGAGGATTTACTTTTCACTTCCTGTAATATATTCAGTGCAGTGGAGTGGTTGTTTCCATCTGGGAAGCTGGAGATTAGACATCTGAAAATCACAGCTGTTATCCCCAGAAGTTCTGCTGTTAAACCTTCAAATACCTGCTTATTTGCACTTCTGCCTGAAGTAGCATTATGGTCATCTGGAACACTAACCTAAGGAAAGGGAAAAAAAAAAAGATAGAACAACCAGAACTCAGTGAAAACAATCAAAGTTTGTAGAGAAACACATAGGCAGTTGTGTATAAGTACATGAAAAATAATAATGAAGTAATATATGCTAGAAGTGCTGATGGACATTAAAGCATTTCAGCTACTAGAAAAGATCTGTACCCCTTAGGCAGGTAAAACAAGCTGAAACAGAACAAATCCAGACAAAACAGCGTTTAGCCTATGAGAACTGATGCAGAGCATGGAGTTCTCTCTGAACAGACCTCAGAGGAACAGAATCTGATTTTTCTAAATTATTAAACCAGAGTTCACTCATTAAAAAAGTCAACAAATTTAAGATGTACAACATGTAACTGAGAAATCTATAATGCAGGATACAGATCTGGAAGGAAGTCTCCTTACAGTTCAAGATAACTTAAATCAACTGAAATTCTGCCATCAAACAGTAAGTGAAGTCTGTGTGGAAGTCCTGCAGTTTTACAGGCAGAATACTGGCAGGACAGAGGCATCAACCAAGCCATGGGGCTCCCATGTAGATCACCTGGGCTTAATGCTGCTGTCCTCTACATAGCAATAGACTGCTGCAGAGGAACTTTTATGAGACAGCTTGAGGCTTTCAACACCCTAATTACTGATCAATATTGGCTGAAATTTTATTTTCACTCCAGGTTAAAATAATTTACACTTGGTATACGCAATTGTGGTCACAGAAAATCATTCCTCCCTGTATGGGTATCATGCGGGATTTGGTAACACTTGGTGACAAAGAACAACATGCACATTTCTTTATTATTCATTAGCTCTGAGCCTTGCCTTGGTACTTAAAACTCATTGTAATAGTCTGCTGCTGGTGATGAGCCAAGTGAGCAAGTGAGAAGTCCTTAGCTGCTTATTCAAGTTCAATAGGAAAAATAGTATTATGTTGCTCCAGTAACTTCTGTTGACTAAAATAATTCATGCCTAATGCTTCTAATTACCTGCTGAAACAGATGGATTAAGCTTTTCAATGTACAAATCAATTTAGATGTGGTGGCTTCGTAGTAGGTACACCAAGTTTTAAAAATTGCTAAAAAATGCTACCCACTGCTTTTTCAACTAAGATAAAAACATACACTTATTTCTTAAAAGATTTAATAGTATTTTGCAATAGAGCATTCCATTTGTTGCAATGAACGATACTATAAACAGATAATGTCTGTTTTTGTCTTCTAGTTAAACATATATATAAACTTTATTTTTCTAACTATATAGCCCTTAGCTACACAGGTTTATGCTTTAATAGACAAGTGTTCTTTCAATCTGTAAAATAAACAGATCTGACATTCTTAATACAGTCATTTATTGCAGAGCTGATTTTCATACTGTGTGGATGGAAGGAAATAATGTTTTACAGAAAATGGGTAAATTTGAACCCAATTCCTACCTTCAATATTTTCCATTAATACAAACCAATATAAGTGATAAAAGATGAGCTTTTTTACTGAAGAAGTAATTAATGGGATGGTGTGAAAATGTGTGGAGATTTATGTGGGAAATTAATTGGGGTGCTTGCAGAAGTGATATATTACTTTGCTTGTTGATTATTACATCAAACAAGGGGGTAGAAAATCTGAAGATTTAATAGCATAATTATGAAAGCTCTCAAACTCTGTTTTTTTTGTGTTGATTACCCCAAGCAGTTAATGACATTCACAGAAACTGACTTTGTTACATGGTTTTTGGATGAGTAAATGTTAAAACATTCCACATTTTTATTTCTGAGGGTTAATAGGTTTAACAGTTTGACTGACACAAACATACAGGTGCAATTACACACTCAAACTGCCTTGTCAAGTGATTAGTAGAGAACATTTTTAAATCACAAAGGAAAACCAGGAAAAAATATAACTGTTCCAATTATTTGACACGTCCAACATCTCAATGCTCTTTTGGCAGTGAAGATGACTGCCTATGCTGGGCCTAATCAAGGCTCCTACTTACTGTAAACTCAGATCACTCTAATGAGCAGATTCTCAGCTCTAGTACAGTTTCCATACGACTATTAAGCCATTCAGCAGAGAAGTCCCCTTGTGTTGGGATTCCCTTGCTCATGCAGAGCTCCAATAAGCTCTTCAGCTCTGCCCACCATCCAGGACTCAATCTTGCAAGATGTTGAACACTATGGCCCCAATCCAGTAAAGCACTTAGGCACACATTTAATATATCTGAAAATGTCATTCCATTCTGACTCAAGACACCAAAAGTACCTCCACATATCAGAGCATTATTTTTTCCCGTGCTAAAAAAAAATCCAAAATCAAACCCCCAAACTCACAACAAAACAAAGGCCCTAGTTTCCAATTAATACTGTAGAGATCTGACACAGAAAACTCAATATTTTTGTCCTGTAAAAAGTGTAATTCCTCACAGCATTTCAAATAGAGAGCTGCTGAATCTAAATGGAAGTCCTTAAACATTCTGAAGCACCCAGATGCTGCTCATTTGGTCACTTACGTTGTATTCTTCTCCCATTAACAGTGATGATTTTGTGCTTTTTTGCATGTGCACGTGTAAGTCATTGGGCTTGCCTCAAAAGCACTCTGTAAATGGTGTATCTTAAAACCAGCATCCAGGTTTTTAGTATTTTGGTCTTCAGAGCTTGGTTCAGCTTTTTAAAATGCTCACCATTTGTCCATTTCTTTTTCAGAAAAAAAACCCAACCCAAACTCAAACTGATTTATTATATTTTCAAGAGAGAAAATTCAGGCTTAGAAAAGCAGCACTGTATTCTTTTTTTTTTTTTTTGTACTTAAATATGTACTTCATGGAACTATGAAGATATCCTACTTGAAGGGCCAATTTTGCCTGAAGAGAACATAAGAGACTTTATGCACAGGAAAGAAAAGTCCACTGTGGATCACAGGAAACATTAAGCTTTAATTACAGTTTTGCTGCATTCAAGGGTAGTATTTGGCAACTGACTAAAAACAGCACTAAGTGCAGTAAATTTTCCTGATGTAGTATCTCAGATCTCTTGATGGCCAACATTTCCTAAGAAACACCCTCTGTATTTCTTCAGGAACAGCACAGGTCATTAGCACAGCACTACACTGAGAAAAGGGAAGGTGTTTGGCATCAGAACGAATCTTGCCACTTGTAAAGTGCTGAAGGATTTCATCTCTTGTGTAATTACCCACAGAGCCTGTCTCTGGCTTGCTCTGCTGAGAGCCAGCAGTGTTGTGACTGGCCTGGCACAATACATGCACCTTTCACTAAGTGCATTGGAAATCTAATACCTGGAATCCTCTTGGAAAGATTTGGTGAAGAACAATGAGCTGGCAGCTACTTAGAGGAGCATGCACAGGCTGCATTTGGCTTTTCTTTGTGTCTAGGACCTCCGGACTATCTTTTCAAAGTGTTCGTCACCAGTCCTGTGGCTTGTTGATTCTAACAGCGTCAGTTAAATTATTTAAAGTATGTACATAACTTTTCAATTAACGAACTGCTTGGCTCATGAAAATACATACACACAATTTATAAGTAGAAAACCAAGACTAAATATCTTATGATGAGCAGGTCACTATGAATTAAAAATGAGTTTGCAAATAAAATATTTAATGACATTTCAAATTAAATGAAACATTGGAAAATTAAAACTTTCACAGTTAGAGAGTCCTGCTATTTAAGCACTTCAGCAAATCAAACAACAGCAACAGATTGACCTGACTTGTATTCTCAATACTGACACACACAAGAATCAAATGAATGTGAACAACTCATAATATTTTACACTTACTATAAAGTGGATTAAATAAGAAAACCTCAGAAAATGTCAAAGATAGAACACTGTCCAGTCACTGGGGTTCCTGATACTACACTCTTGCTAAAACCAATTTTATCTTTTTTTATAGAATTATAGTAGATACAGTTACCAAATACATACAAGAAAATATTATTATTTTGAGCCTTTATTCTCATATATCTCCTGGTGTTCTTATACTCTAATTACTCTTAATATGTTTGCTAAGAGTACAACAATTTCTAAATTAAAATAGCTATTGTACATACCGTAAACTGGTGTACCAACAGGTCCATTAGAAAAGTGATCTTATTACTAAAAAGAACATAGGTACAGTTTTCTACACAGTTACTGCAGGTGAGGCTGTAAGCATTTACGGTACTGCAGAGTGACCTAAAAATTCAGAAGGAAAAAAAAAAAGAAAAATAATTTTATTTTTGATTCCATAAATTAAAAGGACATCACAAAACAGCCTTTCACCAATTCACATTCCTTTTCTTAAACATGGGATTCCAAGCAGAAAATTTACATGAAATAATTAATAACTTCAAAATAGTAAAGCCATACTTATCAGAAGTAATGCACTGTAAGGCTACTGGACTCTTCCCTATTCCAAGCTCATAAAACTAACACAGAATATCAGCTAATTTCATAGTTTGTGGCTTGTAGTTGTATCACACAAGGAATTTAGTTACGAGGTCCCTTTCCTAGCACAACCTTCAAGAGAAAAATGCCCTGTATGAAGTAATTCCGAGTAGTTCACAGTGTATCAGCATCAGCTTTAGAGAGATTGTGTAATGCCTGTGAACTAATGCAAGGAATGAAAAGGATTTAACAATTTGTATTGGACAAGCAAAACAGAGCAGGTGAAATTCCTGTCCAAAAATTTCCTCTGACGGATTGTGAACCACTACTGCACAGACCCTTTTAAGTGTTAGTGCATAACTGTGATAGCATCAACTGACCTGCCCCTATGGCTGGCAGGAAGAGGTAAGAGGTTTGCAACAGTAAGAGCAGAAAATCATGAACACGAGTCACAGAAAGCTCCAGATGTACAAAACATGACCAATTATTCTTTGCATCATGTGTAGCAATTTCCATTTGCTCCAGCTAAAGCGTTCTTTCCTCTCAAAACAGGCCTTGCCAGAAAGCTGGGACCAGACCCATAAAGTACACCCACAGAGAAGATAAATCTGACTATGGACAATACTGCTGCAATATAAACACAAAATACATTTCTTGGGCTTCGCTTACTCCAAAAGCCATCACTGCTGTAACACAAATATGCACACAGGCACAACACAAATGCATCAGGCAAATATATATAATGATAAATAAAGATGGTTAGAAATTCAAGCTGTTTGTCTAAAGTAAACCTAAAGGAAAAGAACTTTTACTTTGTTGGGTTGTTTTAACACGTGAAAAAATGTGACCAGTTCAAAGAAGCTCCAAAGAAGAATATAAATTGTAAGCACTACCAAAAGGTCATACCAAAGTGGGACTGCAACAAACAAGTTATTATTTAGAAAATATCAAAGCTGGTATTTAACATAAACTGCAGACTAACTTAACATGCTTATAAAGAAAGAGTTCAATTTTATACTTTATTTTTCTCCTAAAATCTTTTTTTGAACCAAAGAAGTTATTTACATAATGAGGAAGGCTGCTTTACAGATTGCTGTAGCATCTGCTTACTTAGCATGGCTCCTCAGGGTTGAAATGGAAGCATATTATATACATACATTGTATTTCTCAAGCTGAGAAAACCTCAGAGGCCAGAAAGTGTAGAGTAAAATTTTTTTTACTTGTATTCCTGGATTGTCCTTTTCTCATCTGGAAAAACAACTCTGAACTTAAAAAACAGCCTTACCTTGCTTGGTTTGATCTGTAAAAACATTAAGAACATTTACACCTTTCCTTTGTTAGTATACTGAGTATCACCATATTACCACCTATATTAATTTTACTGCCTTGCAGCAGGGCTTTCTTTTCCTATCCCAACTACAGAAAGGCATTTATTGCACTTTCCTCAGTAATGCTGAAAAAAATTTTCATTAGGCATCTACTTTTACTTTTCATGGAAGATTATTCCCTTGTGTAGGAGAGTTTGCAGGGAGACAGAGATATGGAACTATATTGTTAGTTCCTATTTCCATTTGAGAAATGCTTTAAATCAGCATTTGCCATTTTATCAGCCATTCTGAAACAAAGATTAATTCTGTTTAAATACATTTTAATTTATCCAAAGTGTCAAATACAAACTTGGTAGGTTTACTTATACTTTTTACATAATTTCAGAGTTTCCAAGGTGGTTTTAGTTAACTCACTGCAATAATGTTTTTTGATACGTGAGATTCCTGAGAGGATCATTTATCTTACATTTGAAAACAAAAACTTCTCACTTTATATACAGAACAAATGCCACTGCAACAATGCATCATGCTTTTGTATTTCCCAGCTGAATCTCATGTCAGACAAGTACTTGCATTTTCAGAGACTCAAATAATGCATTTGAAAAGGTGCTGTAAGCAAATGGATGTCAAATTAATTTTTCACAACAATAAAGAGGGTTCTTTTAATTGATAACATAAGCTTGCTAACTACGGTTTGTCTAAATACATCCTAATCACAGCATGCCCTGAACTATGATTCAGTTCCACGATTTTTTTTTAATTCAAAATTGGAAGTGTCAGCACAGAAGCCATCCCCAGGTGGTTCGCAGTGTTAAATGGCAGATTAAAGACAGCACAACTAATTTCTTTACTTTAATCTTATTAAGGGAACAACAGCTGTCAACTGTCACCATTTCAGCACAAGGCCTCTGAGACAGGCACAGTGCTGTGGATGTCAAGCCAGAACCTTATTTAACCACCAGTTAAACTCTCTAGGATGAAAAATTCAACACATTTTTAACCACTTTTTTCCCTACTGGAAGCTCTAATTGCTCTTAATTCCAAAACTTTTATCTCAAGAGATATTACAATCAGTTGAAGCTGTAAGGTATGAGTCTCAAGTAAAGTGGCTGTTATATTGATTACTGATGTTGCTCTAAACTTTGTATCACACCCACAAATCAGCTTTAAAGCGGTGTTAGACAGCATGTATACTCAAACCACACAATAAGTCTGCCCTCTGATGTAAGGTTTTCCTCTAGAGTAAATCCAATTATAAAAACACTCATTACAGTATACAAACTGTGATCCAAAAATCTGTCTGTGAACTAGACAAAAATATGCCTCTGTAGGTTGTATTTATTTCACCTGAGCACGAAGAAATAGGAAGATAATTAATTTAAATCAACATTTTCAAGCTAGATTTCAGCAGTTTATATGCGTGTACACGAATTTTCTTTTATGTTAGCACATCTTCATATTCCTCAATCTGCTCCACATAAACAAGTTGACAAACTAATTTTATTCAAAATACTGAGGCAGCAACAACATCGAACCATGCAAAACTAACCCAGCATAGTGCACCAAGATATGAAGGTGAGAACTTGCAACGTTTGCCTTACAAAAATCAGGGCATCATCAACATTTAATAATTAACCTGTTTCAAGTTACTTTCAGCTTCTGAAGATTATAATTTCATGTTCTGTGAATATAAATAAAGAAATTAACTCCAAAGATCAATTTGACAGTAAAATAATACAAACCCAATAATGAAATTTAGGATGTTCTAATTCAGTAACGAGATGCTAATTTTTAACCAGTGTGAGTATTACACAACATGCTGATGGAGAAAGCGATTTGCATTGGTACTTAAAAGCTGAGTTGAAAAGAAATGGGAGATCAGCTTTCACTCACAGACAGTGCACAGAATGGCTGTGGAGTAAAGCACCAAGAACCACCAAGGTAAGAATATGGAATGAAATAACAACAAATTGGTTTTAAGGTAAAAATACAAATGTTAATTTTTAGGGGCTATACAGGTCCTTATGTTTCAGTCAGAGAGCCTATCATACAATCAGGAACCTTCAAAGAGTCATAATCAATTACTGGGTTTGTGTCTGGTTTACATTATTGAAGGATATCCATTCTGAAATGTTACTGTCCTTATGAATAAACTATTGCAAGACAAGTGACAACAAAACTATTAAAAAACTATCACACATTTCTAGCTGTGACAGAATCTAAAAGGCTTCTACAGAAATTGACCAGCCCCTGGCTTATCAATTAATTGGGAGATCTGTGTCTCAATCCAAAAGTTTTGTAACATTTCATAGAGCTCCTATCAACATTAAGACTTGTTTCCATAATGCACAGGAGAGCAACACTGCTTTGCTCTTGAGCTCTGAGAGCTTAACACCCAGCTCTGAGACAGACAGCAAGAATACATCATGGGAAGAGACAGATGCTGCAGGTTTCAGATGCTGAACTCACACAGTGGTCATTCTGCTTAGAGTACCTTTACGTCCTTGTACCAAATGCTAGTTTCCAATTAGTATTTCTCTAGAGGGAACAACCTTACAAGAGAAGCTTTGCACTTTATGGTAAAAATTACTAAGATCAAGCTACAAAAACCGTTCTCAGCTCAAGAGAGTTATTTTACAGAAAAAAGTCATTTGTATCAATGCCATCCATTGTATTATAAGGGCTTTTTATGTATGCAATTATGGTTTGAGTTGTTTTACCCTGATAATATTTGCTTTAAAATAAATGATGTAGCAAGAAATTGTATGAATAGAGATGACCCAGTATAATAAACCTGAACTTGTAACAGAAGTCCTCCTTTGTTCCTCACACAACTACTGCTAAATTCTATTTAAATACGCTGGTCACCCAAGGAACTCAGTGTTTCACAAATGTTAATTAAACAAACCCTACAAACTTCATTTGCTAGCAGATCTGTTACTATTTTCAAGGCCAGTAACATGCCATGGCACAAGAGGCTAACGGAGCTGCCCATAGCAAACATGCCAGGCAGTATCAGGGATGAGACTCACCTTCTAGTCTTGATCTTAAGACATAGCATTGTTTTGCTGTGCAACCTCCAATTTGCTTTTCAGTAGAAGTGTAAAAAAATACTGTAAGACTGAAAACTCCTGAACGTGTTACTGTGGAGAACTGAATTAATTCAGGTGAAGTACAAAACTCTACTCTAAGAAACAATGCTGCTGGCCACTAATTTGTACGCTAACACCGATAATAAAACTTAGTAGAATCCACTGCTTTCTCTTGTCGTTTTTCAGTGATCTATTTGAAGGGGAGAAAACCTGCCCCAACACCAGCTGTATCATCTGTCTCATAAATGTCACATCTTTCTCACAGCGTTTGCCATCCTGCTGGTCTAACTACCAATCTGGACAGTAGTACAAAACAACAGGCATATTGTTAAATCTTCTGATAATAAAGCTTTATCTTGTAGACATGGGATTAAACTTCTGAGCTGTACCATACTGCCAGGATTTTGGAGAAAGAGAGATGTAGATAACAGCCCACATAATCTCCTCACCTACTTGTAAATAGCTTATCCTCATCACAAAACAACAGACAAATTTCCAGTTCTAAGAAGAGTACAAAGGGTTAAACATTGCAAGAGCACACAAACAATCTTAAGTACAGTAGTGTGCTTTTGCAAAGCACATTTGGCTAGTGGAAGACTAGAGGGCAATGAATTAAAGGTCTTAATTCAACTTCTTTCCACAGGGCTTTGCCTTTAGAGAAAACTGCTGTCTTAGATTCAAAGTTTAAGAAGTCATGAGGAAAAATATAGTTGGATGAAAGAAAGAAAAATAATTTCAAACTCAGTTCAAAAATTAAATGAGAAACTTAATACACATTTTTTTTCTCATTTAAAGAACTAAATATATTCTATGATTGCCCTTTGGCTTTGAAACTCTCTCAAACAGTCTGTATTTAAAGGAACACACCTCACTTCAGTGAGACCATACTAACAGGCACTAACCTGGTTCCTCTAAACCAGCCACCTTTGTGATTGATTCAAACTGCTCACACAAAGTCCCACCCTCTGAAACTATTGCTTGCTCCCAGAGCCGAGTTGCAGATTCTGCACAAAATATGCTACCTAACAGCAAGAAGACAACATAAATAACAATAGAGGAGGCTCCACATCAACACCAGGTTCACTGTGACACTTCCAGCAGACTCTAGACTTTGTCAGTTAGAGTCAAGCAGTTAGGCCTTTGCAGAAAAAAATAAAAATGCTAGAGCAGTTAGCTCCAGAAAGCAAGATACTCTATCAAATGATGTGCAAACGGATGTGTAACTTCTGAACTACAATACTTTCAGATGCCTCTAACCTGCCATTTGCTGTGAAGCTGAGTGAAAAATCAGTATTTCAGTAGAGGAGCTAAGTTCTTCAATAGTTTTTTTTTTTAACATCTAAAGCTGCCAGAATAGTTTATATTAATTTCTTTTCTGCCTTGGTATTCCTTTTGGAAATACAGATGGTTGAAAACTTGTGTTAATAAAAAAATATTTGAAGAATTTTTGAAAGATTTAAATATTCTTTTCATAACTGAGTCATGAACAGCTTCAGGAATCTTAAAAACCAGTTATGCTGGTCTGAAATAGGTATGAGATAGGAGAGTCACTGTCATGGAGTAGAGAAACTCTGACAAATCAACATGGATGTGTTTTCATTTATACAAATTTAGCTGACTGGGGCTTTATTTACCAGCACACAAGTTCCTTTAAGAACTAATACATCCTCATACTGTCTTACAAACTTCAAAATGTTTTCAGTTGCAGAAATACAATATTCCCAAACCTTATCAACAAAGGTTGCCAAAGTGAGACTGTTCCTACAATGAAAGAACAACAATTGAAAGTGTACGGCACACTCTAGAATCTAAAGCTAAATTTAAGTTAAGCTATATGTGATCACACAGGCAACCCTTTATCTTGCAAAGCTTATTCCACACTGGTGAGGGTAACTCAAAATTAGAGCCTCTGAAAATTAACAAGTCCAAAGGCTGAGCTGTGCTGCTCACCATAAGACCAATTCAGCTCATCAGTGGAGTTGGCTGGACTTGCAGCATCATGCATCCTGCACATCTTAGTGGGAAGGTAGAAATTCTATTCTCTCTGAAGAGCAAAGTTAAGATACTAAAAGCATGACTTCCCATTGCTGTTCTTTCCTAGCACTTCATGCCTGCCCTGTAACCTATTAATAGAAGTTTTAATCCAAGCTCTCACAATGTAGTACTTAAGTTCTAACTATCACAATAGTAAAATATATCTACAAACAAATTATGACAATGGTACATGAGAGAATATCCTGGGCTTGGTTCTTCTGGTACCAAAACTATGCCTAGCTCTGCTCTGAAAGCACGTATCTGCTTTTGAATGGATGAAAACTACAGTCAGAGATTAGGGAAAAAAGCATGCTTTTGAGTTACCAGTTTTTGCAGGCATTCTGTTTAGTCACTGGGCTTTTTTTAGGGATTAGACATTTAAATCCTTCTATTCTTAAGTGCCATATAAAGAGGAATTCCTCTAATCCACAAGAATTTTGATTTACATGTTTGTAGAAGCTCTTTCAGCTAGCAGTACCTTAAAACCGTTTCATTTTAAAAGCAGTCAGATTCCACTGAATTACAACCCTTTAAAAAATTCCCACACTTTCCACTAGAGATCTTTACAGAATAACTTCAAAAGATATATACCTCCTCTTCTGTTTCATAGAGTTTTCTTTTCTCTCATTTTGTAAAATTGGGGATGGCACTGCTCAAATGTGCTATAGCTAGAAATAAAATCACCAAGCCTGAAAGCCAGAGGTTGGTTTTACCATGGAAGTGCAGAGTACAGCCTGAGCTTTTTCCTTTGAAGTTCAAGATCGTGAGGAAAAGCACAGTGAAGCAGCAGATGTGAAATAAATATTCCAGTGATTCTCAGTGGCAAATGAAGGATCTTAATGATTTTACTTACTTATAAGGAATCCGTGAAACTGCATTCAAGTTGGTGGGAGAAGTCATGGCTTGAAGAACATTTTCAAGGGCAGTCAATCCTCCTGCAGCCCGAAATGCTATCTGATCTGCTGTGTTCTAGAGAAACACAAACACAGAAGAGAGCAACAAAAATTGAAGGAATTCCTTTACAAAACGAATGACAGACAGCTGTCCTGCATTTCATCAGTGCAGAAAATAATTAAAACATGGACTTATCATGTTGAACACCCTTGAAAAAGTGTATTTCACTGCTGTTGCACAGGAAGAGTATTTGTTGGAGCAGGAGTTGAGATACGTGGGTGCTATTTTTTTTTCCAAAGACCATACATAAACATCAAATATTTTAGAATTACTACAGCTGAATACCATATTGCTGTAATGAACTACTGCTACAGGGATTGCAATCAAGTTTATCTGCTGTTAGCTTGGTAGCTATACTTTATTGCTTTGTGCAAGAATTACGGATTATAGACAATCTCTAGATGGATATTTCCCTCTTTTTTTACAAACTTTTCTAAAAGGAGACAACCTCCTGCTCTGGCAGGAGGGTTGGACTAGATGAGGTTTCAAAGTCCCTTCCAGCCCCTAACATTCTGTGATTCTGTGTGACTCTGTGCTTCCAGGCTTGTTCTCCAATTTGTTCTATGTATGCAGAAAACAGCATAGGCAGATCACTTTAAAACTGCATTATGTTGATGATTCCTGGTTAGGTATTTCACAGAACATGGGCAATGCAAGTTTGTGATCTGAAAGCAAGCCTGACAGTGTCACCACCCACATGTCTTATTGCATCCTTAATCTTGGGAAGACAAGAAATGTTGCTTGCCAGATGCTGTTGAGGACACAAGTTGGTTAATGTTCTGTATTCTCAAATTAACTGCCTGGAGCTTAAGGTTAAAAATCTGGATATGATTTTTGGTACTTCTTCAGTGATGGGAAGCTACCAAGGTAAAGCTTGAAAATGCCACCTAGATGATAGGGGTAGTTTCTCTCTTTGGTAATTCCAAACTATTAGCCACCAAGACTCTTTGTCTAGATTCACTGCTTGAAGCTTATTCAAAATGCAGCAGAACGAATGAATGTTTTGAGCACAGAGGTATGACATTCCCATTCAGCTTGTTTTCGATGTGAATGCCATGCTGTTGGTTATAAATGTAAAGATTCTATTTTAACTAGTTTTGTATGCGTGCCTAGCTTTCTAGATTAGCTTTTCCTTATTCTAGATGCCCTCTTAGAACTTCCACTTAGCAGAATTTTACACTTAAATACTATCCTACCATTACTGATACAGTTTGCAAATGACTGAGTTTTTGCTGGAACTGGTCCAGTATTTCAGAATTCATGCCCTTTTTCTTTCTTGCAAAATTGGTTTATCTCCTACTGTTTAAAATAAACCAAGTAAGATCTTTTTATTCTCTACTCTTAAGGTGCTCGTTTCGTATAAATTCATTGGCAGTCTATATTTAGCTACCTTGAATTTGTAATGATGAGGATATTCTAGTTAATAAGAAATAATTACTTTTTTTTTAACCCAGTGCTGCAAGCACTTGGCATATTGAGAAAAAACGGGAAGTGCTCTATAAAAACAATCATTACTAGTCTGTAAAGAATGTACTGTACAATACCAGACTGAATAACAGAAAAACTCCTAGTGACTCTGGCAATAAAATCTTCCTTTGAACAATTATAGGGAAACATTTTACCCTGTGAGAGCTAGACACTAACACGTGAACACAAAAGTATGTATGTTTCTTTTTTTTTTAAATCATGCAACTTCCAGTCCGTTTAGTTTCAAGTGAATACCCATAGTCTGTGTAAGTTCCAAGCCCCAGAAAAACTGTTCAGAGAAGGCAGATATTAAAAAAGAAAACATTTTCCACAATTAATATGAACTGCATACAGACAGCCTAAAGGTTTGAATTTAGGGAAATAACTAGCCTCAAATAACGGAAATCTATGCGCCAACTCACCAAGAAGTTAAGATAACCAACCACTGATTTCCAACAGGCGAATTGATAAACAGAATTTCTAGCAGTCAGTTTGAGTCCAGCTGGCCCACTGTGTCTTAACTGAAGAGTTATTTCTGAGTTTCATTCATGTATTCTTCCTTTACTTACTTTCCTTCCCTTCCAACTCAGAAAAACTCCAAGCAACAACAACAAAAAAGTTTCTTCCTCAAGCAACCTTCAGCTGGCAGCCTCTGATAGATCTCAGTACAGCAATTGGGCATCCAGCCCACAGTGAGACTGGGATCACTCTGCAGTAAGCACTGCCTCCCCTGCCACACTTCCCACCAACCTCCTGACAGACCCCTAAGGAAAAAAAACAGCCCAACAGCAAAGAGTCCTGCCACAAATCAGTATTTTTTTGAGTACCCTGGCTTACTGATGCAGTTCTCAGCCTTTCTTCTCTTCCTCCTCTGCTCTACCAGAGCTGCAGACTGAATTAGCACGCCATGGAAAAAGCCTGGGTGCTTTCTAATGTATCAATTTTCACTTCAGCTTAAAACTTCACAAGCGTAAAGAGAAATTTTCTTACTTTAAGTATGTATTTTCCTTGGGAATCAACATACACACCCCACCAGTGCAGACAACTCTGCGGGAGGATTTCTGCACATGATCGACAGCCAGGCATCACAGCACACAAATGTGGAAGACATTTATGTGAGCCAGATGATTTATTTGCTACAGCATATTTGTTAGAGCTACCTCCAGTTTTAAATGTGCCAAGCACTTCCCACTTCTCACTTACCCTATTTCTCATGGGAGATTATGCCACAACCTATTAGCTCTCGTGGCAAAGTCGTCTTTCCTGTCATTTAGACCAAATATGCCCTTTCTCTATTTCATCCCATTACTCTGAGTTATATCCCCTTTTATTGCACTTGCTTTGTTTCTCCCATTAGTAATTACTCCATTCTTGAAACCATACACTGTTACATTTTCCTCCTTGGCTTGTTTCTCAGCTCTATCTTGTCATTAATGTTAAACCCATCCTTCCCTGTCCGCCCCCCCCAGTAAACTTTTATATCTGTGATTTTTTTTCCCCAGAACTCCTCTTTTCTCCTTAAATACCCAGTAATGAAGCAGCCAAAAAGAAACTTTTTTTTTAAGCCCAAATCAGTCATTAGACCAACAGAGAAGGAAGCTATAATGTCTCCCTGTTCTCAGAGAACTTCATGTATGTATTTAAAAAGAATATTAATCTTCTGAAGATGTTTGACTACATGCTCTCCTTCCACTTCAGTCTGGAGCATCACTTCTTCTCTGCATCAGTTTTTTTACAGACAGACTTTTATCAGAGTGCCTGTTTCACTTTTGTCTGGTATTTTGCTAAAGAACATTTTGCAAAACACTAATCTGTATTTTAAGGAACTCCTTTTACTACTATATTTTTTTGTCAAGCAGAAGGGAGTTCGTAATTTCTCCCAGTTTTGTATGATTTAGTTTTACATCCTGCTATTCTCCTCTCTAGATTACTCATAAAATTTGAGCAGCATTTTGATGCTTAGCCATCAGGGAAATAAATCCCTAACTATGTGCATGGAAGAGAGAGGGGGGAGAAAAACTTCAAATGAAAGGAAGAAACAAAGCAGCAGCAAAGCTGGGAAAGATACACAAGCACAGTACATGTTCACCATGCTTACAAAGACCTATAAGCCTGCCACTGAGGGATTAGGAATACACTAGTTTTGGCTTCATATTTAATATATTTACCTCCAAGGAATCTTTTAGGGTGGAAAACTCCAATAGTTTTTAACCCATGTAGTGACAGACAATGTTGATGACCAATGTATCTGCTGGTATACAGGGCTTGTGAATGACCTTGGCCATCACCAGGCATCAAGCTATCAGGAATCCCAGGTTCAGACACAGCTCCTCGAGTTTGGCTGTGGGTCAGTGGAGGTCATCAGAACTGAAGGGAAAACATGTCCTCTCCACAAAGGAGCAGAAGACCCACTTGAATACTGCATTACTGACATTTTCAAAGTGAATACTGTGTGACTGTGGTACTGGAGGAAACATTGTAAGAAGGAATCATGCACCAGCAACTTCCTTATTCATCCACAACAAGAAGCCTCAGGTAGGAAGATGAGCTACATGCAACAAACTAATAGCATACATGTCCCAGTGTTGAATAATATTGTCATTCCCCCTCTGAGATCTAACAGCCAAACCATTTAAGAATACATCTGAATTAATTCCTACTTGAGGCAATTTTCAAATTGAAATACTTAAACGTTCACCCGAAGAAACCTTTCTTAAACCAGTAACATATGGGAGCAGGCTTTCTCTCCAAAACTAACCTACATCCTTCGAAATATGATCCAAACTCACATAATGTTCTGTAGAGCTGCAGCTTTACAGTAGCTGATACCTATTTAAACATAACAGAAATTCCAAAGAAGTAGTCTGAGGCACACAAGTTACTCAAAAAACCTTACTCACATAATATTCTTATTTAAATTTGCCCTCATTTGAATTTCTGTCAGACTTTAAGACCCATTCATGTGCTACTACAGTGTAGTAGCACACAAGGCATTCAGTAGGTCAGGCACCATGTGAGCATGAAAAATGACAGATCCTGCAGGGCATAAATATTACATTCCTACTTGGAAAGAGTATAAACTAGTATGGCTCATTTTTGCTGCCTGACAGGATCTTCCAGACTCCTAACGTAGTCTTCCAAATTACTGAACTAGGTATTTATGAAATCTGTTTAATAATTTCACTATAGAAACCTCTTTGAGTGGCTGCTTATTTAGATAGGGAAGGTTACACAACCAAGGTGATTAATGTAACAGAATCTGTGTCTCTTGAGCACAACAAAAAACATATTCATCTGGTGTGAAAATTTGACCTTGAGAAATTTACAACTACTTCATATCACATTTTTTAACAATTTGATTTCTAATTACATAAGGATTTCAAAGTTCTGAAGTTACCTGGTCATGTAGGAGGGCACAGACAAATAAACACATAGGCAAAAAAATTATTATCACTGTCATCTACGCAGTTCTTGACAGAGAGAGGAGGAGGCACAAAAACCTTGGGGATGCCACCCAGATATGTCTTAACCATTATGAAAACAACAACAGAGACCTAGTCTTCAGAATAGCAGACACAACGCTCTAAACCAATACATGGACAGAACCTCTGCTTTCCTTTACCTGCCTGAAGTCTGTATCACTGTGAAATATGGTGGTCTTGTTTAGCTATTACTTAACACCACATTAGCCAACAGAGGTAATGTGGTATTACGTATGTATTCTTCATCTTAGGGCCATTATAAATTTGTCATTTAGAGCACAGAGCAACTAACTTCAGCAGAACAGTGCATGAATTGAGTAACTTTAGAAGGAAGAATATGCCACCCTAATGCATGTGGGGCAAAGTAAACAGAAATAACAATAAAATAAATCATGTAACCCTTTTATGAATTATGAACTAAACATTTTAAGAAGTTTAAAAGTAATAATTTTTTAAAAATTGTGACAATCCAGAAAGCTCCCTGCACACTGGGCTGCCTTATTTACCTACCTGTTACAACACCTTAATGGATTTGAATTCCCCTTCTCTCCTCTCCTATGGCTTGAGTGACAACTGACTAATAGGATTACAGGCTCCATTCCAGTAATACAGCTCAGCTACATGCCAGCAAAAAATGACAGCCTAAACCTGAATTACATGGCCTGGGAATCCATCCAATTATTAACTAAAGTAACTGTTATTACCTAACCTAATCAAAGGAGAAGCAGCTGTTAATCTTTGGTGGCCTGCAGTGTAGTAGCGGTCAGACTGGATGAACTGTCTTTGTACTTGACTCCTCTACAGACAATAATTATGTCCTTTGTGATCAAGAAAGAAGGGCTTCCTAACCTTTCAGACAGAGGCAGCAGATGGGGAACAACTGTTTGTGTGTTCATTAACAAGATAGGGTGGATTTTATCAGAGTTTGGCATCTGTGGCACCTTCAGAAGCACCACTTACCCAATGATATGAGTATGTCTGGCAAATTTGAAAATTAGCAGACTAACAGAAAGTTCAAAATAATGTTTTCATCTCATTATATGACATTTGGTACAGAAAAAATACACACAGATAAAAAAAAGTCACTCACAGATATGCCTTATCATTCCTAATATGGTCCACAAAGAAACACATGAAAAGGTCAACTGACCTATGCTGCTGATTTGTTGGGTTTTGTTTAAATCATTAAAGTAGTCAGATAATATAAACTACACTCTTCTGAAATAAAACCAAATCAGGGGGGAAAAAAATCTGTGATGTATTTATACAAATCAAAGGATAATATAAAGCAACACAGAGCAAAACAAAGTGAGCATCAACTAGTAACAGCTTTTGGTTTCTGTGTACAACATTCCAGGAGAACAAGACTAAACCCACTCTCCTGAGCTGCTGCTTCCCTTCACACAGGACATTTGGCCAACTGCAAGATTAGTAAAAGACAAAATATGAGGTCAGAGAAACCTGCCCCACCACAAGACACTACAGAAGTACAATTTAGTTTATGCTGGGGAAAATAAAGATATGATAGGATCACAGTGCAGATGAAGATTTCTGATAATGCACACTAATAGTTAATATTTGGAAGCTGAAACTGCATGAGTTCAGGTAAGAATAAAATGATTTTTTTTAATGCCAAAGTAATTAATGATGAGCATAATATACTTAGGATATGGTCGACTCTCAATCATTTGAAGTTTTTAAATCAAACCTGATTATCTCCTAGAAAAATATGATCCTAGTTAAATCATAATTTATTAATTTGGTGCAAGAGTTATTGGGTGAAATCCAATGTCCTGGACCAAAGTACTCACTTCCATACATTTCTCCTGTTAAAGTATTATTATTAGTTAATAAGTAGAGCAGAATCAGAAATAATGCAGAGCTGTAACAGCTGAAATGATTTAATGTCAGCATTACAATCTCTGTTCTATGTGACTTAAGCACTTCACATTTTGACCATTTGAAATCTTTTAGAACTAACTTGAAAATTCTGATGTAAAGTCTCCCTCTAATACAAACATCAGAAACAATACTTTTATGTAGATTATAAGATAGTATTTACTTGCGTCAGCCAAAAGAATGCTTTCTGCTTGTCCTGCCTGAAACGTCTAAATATGAAGGTGATCTGGAAAGCCTCTTTGAACAGACCCTCAGGAACTAAAACTGTTCAGAAGAAAGTATTTCTGAATGAAAGCCATATTCTTTGAAAATTCTGATCTATTTCTGAAAGAACACACTGACCTTGTGCAACTCTATTCTACACTTGTTAAACTGTTCACTGAAGAAAGAAATAATAACTAATTAGTAAAATACAGCTGAAATCTATCTTAAGAATTTTCTTCTTTCCTTTTATCTAGTGTTTGAAGATTCTATCTAAAATGCCAAGGGCTAAGAAATGCATTTCAAAGCCACCTTAGAAAAACAAACCAGACAACTGAATCCTGGAATCCTGGACCAGCTCCTCCTTTCTATTTCCTCACCCCCTGTTAAATAAATACACAAGTGCATCTACGTGCACATACCGAAACACAGATATGTCCATGTCTGTAGAAAAACCTCCAGATATAAAACTTCATATAGTGGAAATCACTGTAGAGTACACCAAAATCATATTTTCTTTTAAAATAGACATGTTTGTTGCCTGTAATACTCCTCTCTAGTGAAATCACTATGATAATAATACTTCATCTGAAAATTGCAAACTGGTTTTCAAACTTCAGTTGCTTCACCCACAATAGAACTGCAAGCACTGAACATCAATGGGAAGCTAGTTTAGGATTAAAACATGAGCCAGAAGGGGCTCAGAAGCATTTGCACACCTGTGGTAGGGCTAGTCACTCATATTAAAGCCATGCCTATCACTTTGTATCAGCTTCTCCCTCATGCACTGCTTACATGTTAAAGCACCCAAGCTCTTTAGGTAATGCTGTGCAAAAATGCACCAAAAAGCAGGGCTTCACACCTTATCCTGCAAAGTAAAGTGTAGCTGCTGAAGCCTTAAAGTTGATTCTGAAGCTTTAAAGACAAGGCAGCTCCTCTGCTTTCTGTGTTTGCACTCCATACTGACTAATCTCCACAGCTTCATCTAGGAAAGGATGGTTACCTAGCACCTAACACGATAAGGCAGGTAAACAGGTCTTACTTTACAGAAGGTGTTTCACTCCCTGCATGATGTTCGTTACCTGCACACTTCTATGTAGAGCTCAGCCTCTAGCATGCTATTGGCGTTTTGGGTCACCTGGAAACACACTTCATATTCAGCCATCTGTGACCAACATCTCCAGATCCTTTTCCATCAGGCCACTTGCGAGCCACTCTTCCTCAAGCCTGCACATTCACGGGGTGGTTGTGACCCTTGCTGAACCTGACACCATTTGCCTCAGCTCATTAATCCAGCCTGTCCAGATCGCTCTGTAGAGTCTTCCTACCCTCAAGGAGACCTACACACCCACCCAACTTGGTATCATCTGCAAACTTATTGAGGGGTGCACTCAATCCCCCCATCCAGATCATTAATAAAGATGCTGAAGAGCACTGGCCCCATTACTGAGCCCTGGGGCACACAGCCAACTAGATTTAATCCTCTCACCACCCATTTCAGACAGGGACACCCAGCCGATTTTTGATCCAGCAAAGCATCCACCCACCAAAGCCATGAGCAGCCAGTTTCTCCAAGAGAATGGTGTGGGAATGTGTCAAAAGCTTTACTAAGGTCAAGGCAGATAACATCCACAGCCTTGCCTTCATCTGCAACGCTGGTCACCTTGCCATAGAAGGAGATAAGGCTTGCCAATCAGGACGTGCCTCTAATAGACCCATGCTGATTGCCTGGTTGTCCTGTATGTGCTACGTGATGGCACTCAAGATGACTTGCTCAATGACCTTTCCTGGCACTGAGGTCAGACTGACAGGCCTGTAGTTCCCTGGATCCTTCCAGCCTTTCTTGTAGATAAGCATCACATTTGTTAACTTCCAGTCAACTGGGACCTCGTCAGTAGGCCAGAACTGATGGTAAATGATGGAAAGGGACTTGGTGAGCACTTCCGCGAGCTCCCTCAGTACCCTTGAGTGGCCATCTGGCCTTGTAGACTTGTGTATATTTAAGTGGTGCAGCAGGTCACTATTTCCTCTTGGATTATGGGGGCTTCATTCTGCTCCCCATCCCTATCTTCCAGCTCAGGGGGCAGGGTACTCAGACAACAACTGGTCTAGCTAGTAAAGACTTAGGCAAAGAAGCCATTCAATACCTCAGCCTTTTCCTCATCCTTGGTCACTGTGCTTCTCCTCACATCCAAAAGAGGCTGGAGAATTTCCTTGGCTCTCCTTTTGCTGTTCATGTATTTATAGAAACATTTTTTGCTGTCTTTTACGGCAGTAGCCAGATAAGTTCTAGCTGGCTTCAGCCTGGTTTTCTCCCTGCACAGCCTCACAAATCTCTGTAGCTCTCCTGTGTGGCCATAGGCCAGAAACCTCCTTTTTCTACCCGAGTTCTCACCAAAGCTCTCTGTTCAGCCAGGCTGGCTTTCTTCCCTGCCAGCTCATCTTACAGCACACTGGGATGGCCTGCTCCTGCACCCCAAAGACTTCCCTCTTGAAGAATGTCTGGCCTTCATGGCCTCCTTTCCCCTTCACGAATGTACTAGTTCTAAACTGACACAGAAAGAAAAAAATGTCTGATCTGACAGCAAAAGGCCACAGACAGCACAGACTATGTGTATTGGAAGCTAACAACATTTAGTTGCATCCCACAGAACCAGAAATCAACACAGCAGTCTTCAGCTACACCTACTGTGCACAATAATCTTGGAGCAAATAAACTGCAGAGCTTAACTGTGAACTGAACTTGCAAACAAGTTAAAAAATATTACGTGGATGACATCTAGTACAAGTTCCTATTTATATGTTCATATTGCAGAAAAGGTTAATCCACAGATTAGAGAAACTCTGGGCAAACAAATTATTGATGATCTAAAGCTGCCTCATACAACCTGCAACACCCAACACATATCTGACCTATTGACTTCTTCCTGGTAGTGATAGGGCAAGGCTGTTTGGGCAGGAAATGGTGTCCAAAAAGCTCCTCTGTGTGCACTCACAGCCTGCTCTTTGAACTCTCAGCTACTGTGTTCTTATTACCAAATCTCCTGCTGGAGTTATCAGATCAGGTAATGTTTCTACTACTAGTAGCACTCTGAACCATATGCAATTAATCTAGTAGATACAGGTCAATATTCCATACTCCAGGCTTTGAACACTGCTGAACCTTCTTTACACCATGTTTTAGTGGCACTGCACATGATTAGCGCTCAGTGCTGAACGCTACACTAAAATACACGAAAAATCCCTGATCTCCCAGTTAAAGGGTTAAAAGGAGCTGATTAATTTGAAAGAGACTTATATCTCAGATTTTCCATCACTTATATCTGCTTCACCAGTTCCCAAGTTCAAGCTCTGAAATCAGGTTCTCCACTTTCCCAAGGAAAGCTAAAGACTTGACTAACACTTGCAACAAAGAAAGCATGAACATAGGATTCCCTGTATTAGCAAAATGATTACATTTTTTTGGTGGCAAAATACAGAGTTCCAAGGGCCTGAATTCTACTTTCAGCTAGTAAACCAGACTTAATTTTTAAGTCTGGCAATTCAATACATTTCATCAAGTTTGGATTTTGACTTTAAATAATTTTTAAACTGCTGTAATTCAGCTTTACCATCTGATTGATGACTTCCCTTCATGTCACATCACTGCAGTTTGGGAACTGGCTACTGCAGGAGTATCCAAAGTTGAAAAACTAATGGGTGGATTGAAAAATTAATCCATTCTTTGTAGAGAAACACAACCTACGCTTATCAAAACAAAGTTTTAACTTCTGATTATCAATAAAAATAAGAGTAGTAATTACTTTCATAAAGAACAAAGACATAAAAGATGAAAGCACAGTGTGTGTTTATTTTATTTTTAACCCCACTTTGGTCACAAAGTGTCCACTACCCAATATAAAAGTCCACTTCTTGGTGTAAACCAGTACACTATGTATCAAACTCTTCCCACGGCTAAGAGCCAAAAGACACACATGACACGTAAGGGAAAGGCAGGAAGTTACAACACGACAGCACCAATGACTCCACAGGGTCCCACTGCACAGTCATGAGGGTGGAGGTGGAAAGGGCACAGGACTAATATGAGGCTTGGGGACCTCTGATGGCTTATCATCCACAGCCATGAAACTGGTATGTCAGCTGCTGCCAGAGCCCAGCCCAGCTCCTGGTCCTGTGCCACTGCTGCTCCTGCAGCCAAGCTGGCCTGCTGCTCAAGCACTGGAGGCTGGGCACCCCAATGGGCACCACTGATCAGTGTACCATGTAGATGGCACAAACCTCATAAACAGCCATAAATAGGCTCATGAATAGTGCCTCATAAACAGCCATAACTAAATACAGAACTTTGAGAATTAACATGAAATTAACTTAGCAGGTAATATTCTTGGCCTTAGAAAACATATCAGGACTAACCAAAGTAAAGTTTTACACAAGCATTTTTCCTCTGAAAAGAAAACGTGACTTCTAAACAGCTTTATTGCTCCTCAGGACTACAACGACATGCTGTTGTTTCTGCCAGTAGTGTCCTCTAGTGGGGAAATGGGAGATAGACAAGAAGATTAACAGTGGGCTGCATCACAGAATCACCACCTCTCAGTCACAAACATGCCCATAAAAATATGGCATCTTGACCAAACTTTTCATTAATATAATAATGCTGAAACATAAACATTAAATAACTTTTTAAAACTTCAGTCAGACTGAGATATGAATCACTGGTGAGGCCATACACAGTAACTGGCTGTGGTGAATCATATACAAATAATGTGCTTGTGTGTAAGCATGTAGATACATAGGATCACAAAATACATAGACAATGTGGCTATAATATGAGTAAAACGCCACTAGTTTGTGACTGAAGTTCAATGAAACAGTAATTTCACTCTTTTTCAGATATAATGCCCTATGATGTTTCTCCTGACACTAAGACTGTGACAGATGAGCTGACAACTCCTGCGATTTCTCCTGCCCTCAGCAAATCCATGTATCGGATGTTTTGTTGGGTTTCTTCTACAGGTTTCTCCCTTTTAACACTTAACTACTGACTGCAGCTTGCCTACAGCAATATTCTGCTACTGAAACAAAAAATCTATTCTATTCACAACTCTGAAACTCATCTGTTACTGCCTTACTCTCTTCATCTCTTCCTTTTGCTACATAAAAGACAACCAAAAAAAAAAAATTTTTTTGGGGGGGGAATGTGGTAAAAAAAAAAAAAATTTTTAAGGACCACAGATTTTTGCCACCGTCTATTCTTAGGTGACCTTTCAATGGTCCAAAGCCAAGAATTACTGGTTTTGAGAATATCGGTGAATCATTGCTCTACTGGCAAACACTCTTGCTTTCTTCAGACATACTGATCATCCTTGCCTCTAAAGAGTTCAGCTGATTAACAGAACTAATTTAAATCTGGATCAAATGTTTTCAGCCAAAATTGAGGTTTAAAAATTTGTGCTTCTAATTCACACTCAACGGTCATCTTCAATTATGAAATAAAAGTCACAAAGCTCAAATACTAGCTTGTGTGATTTACAGATAGTCTGATTTTTCCAGTGACATAATCTAGCATAAAATGCACCACCTATTTATGTTTATACCTGTTAAGCTATTGTTTAGCTTATGAATTCAAACTTCCAAAAGTTCAACATAAAATTACAGCATCTTGTCTAATACTCATTCAAAGCAACAATGATGATGTGCAGCAATGATACCACGTTCAGTTCAATCGTCATCACTAGCCACTTAAGAAAAGCCTGATACATTATTACCTTTCAGCTGGTCTAGTATTATTAAAAAAAAAAATAAAAATCCAGCCATTCTATTCAGTGTTCTTCAGTCCTCTTTGATGGCTACACTACTCTGCTAGACCAGAAACAAACAGCCACCCAGGTGCTTCAGTCAGCTTCACAAACCTCTGCAGCGCCCAAATTAAATGCATAGAAGGAATCACAATTCCCACTGTATATAGACTGAAAAGTAAGTATCAATAATGAGTATTTGTAGCATAGAATATTTGCTTCTAAAATATATACATAATATATATATTTATATACACATACAGGTGGGACAACTTTAAATCTCCATATAGACTTTGGAAGAAATTTTTTATGAAGGGTACAAAAGAAGCTTACACACATTCCCCTTAACATTGCTTTTGTCCCATACCTTAGGCCCTCAATAGTTCTTCATTTCATTGTTTCAGTTTCTGATGATTCAGAGTTTGTATTACTGGGGTGCGGGAGAAACCAGGAGCAGCCAGCCAGGGAATTCAGTGTGCCTCCCAAAAACTGGTCTATTAATCTTCACACTGGCTGTGGTCACCATACCCAATGGGCCTGACCATTTAGAGTATAAAACATAAATACAGGGCCTGACAGTCTTTACAATGGGATAAACACTGTCTGTCTACAGTCCCCATGTATTTGAAAGCTACGACAAACATTATACTGAAATGTAAATAACTGACATCACAACTGCTGAAGCAGGCGGCTGAAAAAGCTATCTGAAAATTACAAACCCCAAAACACTGTCTGACACAAAACAAGCACTAATGGTCACTCAGAGAGCATCTTATAGAGGTCAGGAGCACTGAGATCCTTCTTGAAAGAAGTATTAAAATACTATAGTCAATTAATAGCTCAGATTCATACATTTTAAATCACACTTTTTCTAAGGGAGTGTATTTCAACACTCCCCCCCCTCCCCCAAACCTGTTTCCAGAATACTATTCTGAATTAGTAATAAAAGTATCTTGAAACTTAGCCTACTGAGAAGTGGCTACTTCTAGATTTGTATGAAGAGAGCTGCTAAGTCACTATAAGTACTGGGGCCCAACTTACTAAGTCTCCTATTCTCCTGGCTTGGCCTTACTTTAGTTTGCACTCACTATTACTTACTGAGAGTCTGTCAGAGATGAGGGACACAGCTATCCTCAAAACTGTAAAAATCTTAGCTAAGTTTTGTGAACATCAGAACCAGCGAAATCTTGCTTATTAGGGCTTTGGGCCTCATGGCAGAGGTGTGAGCTTCAGCTGCAACATTTGCTTATGCTGAGACATTTGTAAAACCTCCATCTTTCCCCTGTGCTGCAGCCCTCTCTCCAGGACCTTAGTTAAAGGTATCTTCGAACTTCTGTTGTGATGAAGATCTCCATAACAGTGGCTACATAAGAAAAATCATATAAAAATAATCCCAGTTAAGTGGATTAATTGCTGCACTGGGATTCCAAAAAATCCTGAGATTCTCTCATGATCATATTGAAACTCCATGCCATACACCCAGTCAGGATCAGCAGACACATTAAGGGCTTGTACGAATTTAACTAACGTGATTTAACTGTAGTGGTTTAGCGGCAGCTGAGCCAGGTGAAAGAGCTCCTGCCCTCAGCTGCATGTCACCATCTGTACTGAACGTAGGAACTGCCATGTTCCTCCAAATAATGCTGTCTGCCATTTCTGCCTAGCCCAGAGCTATCAAAATCACCTAGAGTAAATACTTAAAAGTAAGACTTTTCAAACCTAGATCACAAAAAAAATTCCTCTAAAAAACATTCCAGGAAGAACTTCAGGGAAGTGATGTTCCATCAATAAGTCTAAGGGTGACCATCTGAGAGGCAGCAACCTCTGACCCCGGTCAGGTTCATAGCCTTAGAAACATATGTACTTGAGTCAGTTAACATCCAACGTCTATGCAGTACAGAATCATTTTCTTTTTTCAATCAGTATATGTCATCTCTATACACTGAGGGAAAGGATGCTGTAAGCATAAGCAAATAGAACTGTATCTGTACTACAAGCACTAAATAAACTGGTCCTACGCAGGAAATTTGAGTGCTCAGGTAAAACTTGAGCAGTTAATCTAGGTTTTCTTGCACATGCAAAACACACTTCCCATCATCAGTGGATGTGGAAAATTAGTCCATAAAACAATGAAAATGTACAAAATCAAAATAACTGCAACAGAAAAACTGTTTTAGTCCTGTGGTTTCAAACACCAGCTCTGCCTTCTTTCAGGGAGTATGTGAGTTTTACTTTTAGCATCAAAGGCCTATTCATGGGAGATCTTAAACTGAGCATTATCAGATCTTGTTAAGAGCTTGAAGAGTCCGGTATGACAGCCAGGACTTTCTAGTAACCTCTGCGTGCATTTTGTTGTTGTGTCTGTGTGTGGGTTTTCTTTTTCAACATACTTTTAAACAAAGCAGAGGTGAAAGTGAATACAACTGCCTTCCAGAGTTTCTGCAAGAACGGATGAGAGACTTTGCACTGAACCCAAGGACTGCCTTCCATCATGTAGAATAGACCCCCAAGCCAGCACCCTGGAAGCACACGTTGCAGATACATCTTGGGGACAGTAGAGCAGGCCTGTACAACGGACTGGGATTTGTGCTTCCTGCTTGATGTCACCAGCACAAGCAAGAACATGTGACCTGAGAGGTACAAATCAATTTAAAACTGGAATGACATTGTGGTTTATGACTTCAGAATACCTTTCCTATTTATTTAATTAAAATATGTGTGAACCACAGGTTGCATTGCATTAATGCCCACACTGCATGGCACATCCCCAAAACCTGCACTTCAGCTTGCTTCCCTGAACATACTTTTCTGGCACAGACTGCAATACTTCTAACAGTTGTAGAGCTTCATCCAAGTAAGCAAACGTGGACATACCAGTAAGTGTCTGGAGATGTAACAAACACTTGAAGCAAAACAAAGCAGCTCCTCTTTTGTTTACCAGCACTCAAACCATGAATTGGATTCAGAGTGGAAGCTGTCAGTTTTGCTGTGTTTGCAATGGGAAACCAGCAGCAGCCCTGGAATTCTGTGTTAAGTAGAAGCAGGTAAGGTGCTACAATAAACAGCCAGGACTTCAGAAAAGACAGTGGTGAAGATGTACTTTTGCCCAAGAAACAGATTTCTCAAATCTGAGTAGCTAGAGGATATGTTGATATAAATCTCTTTTAGTTTACATTAAACAAACTCTTCTTGCTGCATTGGTGAAATTTCTTGGCCCCAAGTGTAGAATCTGCTTATGTCCAGCAGACCACGAAGGCATGCAAAACAAAAGCAAGTTTGACCACAGTAATCACACAGGCATGCTTCACCCCACATTATAAAAGAAGTTCAGAAATGAGAAAAAGCCTTATTCATTACTATGAAATACAACAGATAACCACTAAGTCGATAAAGGAACTGATAGTCTGATTTGATTCTACCTGAAGGCAAATCCCAGTGAGACAGTGCTGCCATTCTTTCATATGTGGGGTTTTTTTGTGTGTGTGTGATTCAAGTTTGCTCTTTAATGCTATTTTAGCACAGTCATGGAGTTTCTAATGAGTTGAATAACCCTTCCTTCTGGTGAGAAATTTAATAGCATTCATTTTTCTTATTTACTGTTACCAACAGCAGCTCAGCAATTTTTTTTCATGGTTTGTAAAACAAATCTTTATTTCCCTGGTGAGGCTGTATAAATACATTTTTCAGTCAGTGTAAACTCTTAAAAAAGGAAAAATCCAATGCTTCACAGTAGGACTGAAAAGAGGTTTTTCTGGATCAATTTTATTTTACAATACTTTTGCATGACCACTTCTGAGCCTGAAGAATTTGTCGTAAGTGGCAAGGATCTATTGTAGTGAACTCTGTCCTCCCTCAGGGCAATTCTTTATTCAACCCAGGCCATTAGCAAGGGTAAATCAATGTTATCAGCTCACACACACTGACAGCTTGTGTGGTTCCCACTCCCTCATTCCTCCCCCAACATTATGGTATATTTTTATGCTCTCCAGGGAAATTCAATTAACAGTGTCAGTCTCCTCCTCCCAGTTGATGACTGACACCATCAAGATTCTTTTCATTGCCTATGGACATGTAAGATGTGTCTGCTGATTTCTTGACTCACAAGTTAACGAGAGAATTACTATCCACTTCTATAAATGACTATGTATGATCTGTGCTGTAAACACAGTGACAGCTATTGAAATCAATCTTTCTTGACCTTATTGATTAGGACACTCAGAATAATACTTCTCCAGCAGTAATGTTTTGGGGTTAAAAACTCAAATTAACAACAAAATAATGCTTGTCTATTAATGCTGTCAAATTTATCTTTGAATTCCCCACTGCAGACTCAACAAGCAGTAAAACATCACAAACAAAAAAAAAATGATTAACATTTAGCTGTAATTCACATCTCATCACAAAATAAATCTCAGAAACAGCTACTGATGAGCACCTGGATACACACCACTTCCCAGAAACCGTTTCCAATAATTTAGATAACTTCCAAAATAGATACATATTTTTATAGTCTTCATGCAACAACAGGATTTCTGTGTTTTGAAATAAATAACAATTCGATGTTTCAATAATTAACACAAACGCTGCAAAACTGCCACAAATCTTTCAAAATTAAATTTGATCAGCAGCTCCAAGCAACTACGAGAATACACCACAGAACCCTGTGCATCCCAGGCAGCATTCAGCATTTAACAGCACAACCTATTAGCAATTGTGTTCCACATTGACTAAGCTATGAAAAGCATCAAGCAACCTCATCTTCACAGATATCAACCCTGAACCACAATGATGCATCTCCCTCCTCAGATTCATTAACTTGGTTTCTCTCATAACTAATTGTCATTATTTCTTTATTACCTATAGGACAACAAAGTATATTCTAATGGTTGGAGAGAGAGCAGAACATAATGTTCAAACTGCAGTCTCACATACTGTGGTCCTAATGGAACAAAATCAAGACACAAAGTGCTGTGGCATCAGACTGGCCATGATGACACAGTAAAAAAACTAGCAAATACTATGCTGTCAATTAAAAAAATCCAACATTTGCCATAAATCAAAGCACGCTCTAGAAATGTAGCACTTTGAAGAAATTCAAAGCACAGAAATACCCCACAAACATGCACATCATACCTTCATTCTCCATCAAAGATTGCTGGCTTTGTTGTACTCTGGGAAAACTCAACAGATTTGTGCTTCTTCAAAACTCAGCCACAACGTCATACTAGGGTGGCTGTGACAGCAAAGCTGTCTCAATTTTTTGTTTCTCTCTTCTCTACTAGTTGTTTTGGCCCTTTGTTGTTCAAGCTGTTTGTAAATCCATATGCACTATAAAGTAGATGACTGAAATGGCCCAGGTTAAAAATCATCCTAATGAACACACAGGTGATTTAGCATCAGTCATGAGTGTTTTCAGCGCTTCTTCAAAAGAATCTCCATAAAACCTGATGTCTAGATAAAAGCCCCCACTACCGCATCTACTATAGAGAAGCGCAACAGCAGACACTGCTGGTTACACAGAGGTCACATACTCATCAACACGTTTAGAACACTCCCAAATCCAAACTGATGACATTCGAGAGCAAGACAGTTTATGGATCAAACTTAAGTTATACAGTAACATCACCATACCTCTTTCTCCAGAATACGAGAGATCTCTCCCAAAGTCCTGTCCAGAGCAGAAACCTTGTTGTTCCCCAGTGAACAGCTATCCTGCATTTGGAGGTGCTTTACGAGGTCTTTTGCTAATCGCTGTAACCTTCCACATTAAACAGAAAACAAAGGGCAGTTAAAGCACAAAACCCACCTGATCATGTAAATTTTCATCTTTGTAATGAAACTCTGTGAACTGAATTTCAATAAAGCAATTACAAAAACCTGTGCAAACCTAGTTTTTTGTCACCTATGCAGAACAGCATGTAAAATATGAAATACAGCAAGAAGATACAGTCGGCTTAGAGTGTCTATGACATTCCACTACCTACTCTTCAGGGAAATGGCACAGAAAGTGTGTGTAGAGTACAGTCACAAAGGAGCTCCTTTATTAGCTACGTATTTGCTTCTATTACCGTTGAACTGAAAAATACCATTCTCCCTCCACAGCTTATCCTGCTAGTTTTTGTCATCTTCATTTTCAAAACTTTTCTACTTTTCTACCATCATTCAATCCTTTCAGCCCACTTAACTGAGTACTTTGCTCTTGAAGTGAGTCAGGGAAAGACTACTTGGCTAATTTCTTATAGGCATCATAAAAGAAATATCTCTTTAGGGTGATCTGAATAAGTGAAAAGTAGTGACTTTGCAGACTAACTCAAAAAGGCCATTTTATTAATCAGGGTCAGTAACGAAGCCAAAATGCAGAGGTGGGAGAAAAGTGGACACGGGTGGGTTAGGATTCAGTTCAATCTTACACATCTGCATCTGGGCTATTCACCTATAATCTCCTGCTAGGGAGCAAGCAGAAATATGCAGTTTCAAGGCACCATTCATTTCATCCTAAGGTCTAAATTAAAACAGTCAAAATACACTCACAGTTCATCCTTCTTGGCCCTGAATGTGAAGTCAGTAACTAGCTCAGATGGACTTCTACAACTGTAGATGCATTAAGGCAGATGAAAGCAATGCTAAACAGAGACCCTTAACTGGAGATTGAGAGTATGAAGGAAAGAAGGAAGGATCATTCAGTACTTGCCACACATTTGTCAGTCATTGCCTTAATAGCTGCTACTGGCTGCTCCTAATGACAGGCTCAGCATTCGGTGGACCTTTGGTTTGATCTACTGAGTAATTTGTACTGAAAGTGGGATGGAGCTGGTAACCAAGCAAGATGTGTGGGAGAAATACTGCTGTGACTAGAAGCACTCTATAGGAGGGAAAAAAGATGGGAAGGGAACTGATGCTTAACATAAAATAGGAGGTCGTCAGTGTAAAAGAGCCAGAAAGCATTCCTAAAGTGGCGAAGAGAAAACTGCATCAAGTAGTCCCTGAGAGGTGAGAAAGGAAATGGAGTGCCTGGGGAACTTACCAGAGTAGTCTGTGTATAAAAAAAACCAGAACACTTATTTGGGGGCAAGAATAATTTTCACTTGGTAAGAAACAGGTACTTTACTTGGAAAAAAAGAAGAGCTTTGTTAAAAGCTTTTAAGAGATTCTGAAAATATATATGGTTTTAAAGCACAAATAAAAATTATTTGCAAAATTTCAAGTCTTGGACTTCTTACTATCTGGTCAGCTGGATCCACTAATATTCAGCCAGGATTTTTTTAAGACAAGAAAAATAAGGGGAGATAAACATCCTGATGAGATTTTCTGGGTGGAAAACGTTCCGTGTGGAAACCGAGGTTGGAGAAAATCTCTAACTCAGTAAACCACAAGCTAAAATGGGAAAGAAAATTAAAAGCCAAAGCACAAATAACTGCAGGACTTGGAGAGTAAAGCAGATGACTGCGAAGCATAGGAGTGGCTTGCAGCACCAACAAAGTCGTACTGCTGCAGTCCAGAATAATGATCTAGAAGCAGAGTATTTCAGGTATTCTCCTGGAATGTGACTTTCAATGGCTATTGTCTTGGCAATATCCCAGTGCATTAAGCAGAAAAGACTTTCTCTCTTTGAAACATCTACCCAAATTCCATGATTAAACATACATAAAGCACTGAAAAATCCCCACCACGCTATATATTGTAACTTCATCTGACAGAGACAGTGAGACTGGTTTCCATTTGCTTCATTTAACATCAGAGGGGTGGAATTCAACCAGGATTAACCACAGAGGCTAAAGAAAGGTACTTTACTAATCTACATCAGGCATCAGCACACAAATGTGTGTAAGATTTATCTAAATCTCACTGCTCAAAAGGGCTCAAGTAGAAAATATTCATATTACACCGCTACTTCTGTTCCCAATTCCCCTTTTCCTTCTCTTCAGTCTATAAAGAAGTCACACAAGTGAAATGCCATGTTCAGTTTCTGTCCTCAGTTTAAGAAAACCTGCTGTACAAAACATTAAATCTGAAAAAAAAAATCTTCTGGCTTTCCATTTCTTCTAAAAGTCTTTGTGGACTCTTTTACCAAAATTCAAATTTTCTAAGTGTGTGTTCAGCATTATACAGTAAGAAATGTGAAAAATAGGTTTTTGTTTCTGCCACATTAAAGAATTACCTCCTACTTCATGTTGGTCTTCTGTCAAAAAAAGGTAACATATGCTATGTGATCACGTGGTGAAGAGAAGGGAAATAAAAACTCCCTCCTCCCACCAAATGAAACTTGGAGAAATAATTTTAATTTCATATCCTTTACACTGACTTCTTGGCAGTGTCAGAGACATAAGACTGATTTTAGGACTGTTTTGAAGGACTAGAGATCTAGTGCAAGATGACTTGTGCTTGGCTATTGAATTTGTCATTGCTGTGAAGGGATTTGGAAAGAGAACTCTTTGTACATATTGTACTCCTTGTACACTTTCTGTGTGATGTCGATTAATACAGCATGGTATCAAAATGCTAATACTGTTGAGTCCAAATCCAAACATTTCAAGATAATTATTTAATCCTCCTTCTGTTCCACAATTTTAATTCCTCCAATGCTTACTATGCTGTATAGTGAATGATATATAGCTGAAAATTTACTGGACTAACTAAAAAGGAAATTTAAGGTTAATATCTTTTTCTCTGAAGTTATTTACATCTCACTAATTAAGATTTTTAGTATTGCCCATAAATGGATAATTCAGAAAGCTGAAGAAATATCAGAATGGACACAAGGCACTGATTGGTCTTGGAACATTATCGTAATGTAAACTTTAATAAACACTATGTTCAGCAAACACAAATAAATTATCTGATCTTTTTGCACTGCAAATGGGAAAATGAGGGATATTCATACTAAAGGTTTATATAGAAAGTATATAGACAAAAATACACAAAACTACGTATTGTGTGAATTAAAGGCTTCTTTTTAGCATGGGCTTAATATTTTTAGCAGATTTTGTGTATTTTATAGGCTAAAGGAAAAAGATCTGTTAATATTTATAGACCACATTTCATCTCTAGAAAAAAAAAAGCCTTGAAACAGTATCAGTGTATTTCAGCACTTCCACATTGAAATCCATGATTTCCTGGCTGTACACTGAATGTATGCAAGGAAGGATTAGTAAGGCTGGGCAGAGCACGGGATTCTCTGTGGTTCCTGTCCAGAAGGAGCGGTTATTCCTCCTGTATGTTCCTGCTGAGGGCGGCCAGATGCCAACCAGGCACACAGCCCCGATTCTTCCCAATGCAGCCTGCACCTGGAGAGAACTGAGAGGGTCTGTGGCAGTTCCTACCCAGCCTGAAACGGAGCTATGCTGCATGCTCTGAAAGCAATGTAGAGCCCCCCCACTACTCCATACTGCCAGCACTTTGACCCCCTGCAGTAACATTCACACGCATGGTGGCACACGTGGCACGCTCCCACTGCTCCTGGTACGCAACGGGAAACACCTTGCTACATCTTGACACAATCCCAAACACCGCTAGACATTAAACATCTACATCAGCAGCTTCACATATCTTCTTTAAGTTTTTTAATGGGCTTTTATCTGGAAAGTGGTGAAAAGTTCCTCTGAAGATTATTTTCTGAACATATTTATTTGAATTCCTATAGTGGAGAGAATCCAGGAGCAACAGACTGGCTGCTCCCAGGTGAGAATATCCACAGTCCATTTTCTTTAAAGTTCCTCTTGCCACATCAAATAGTTCAGAGAACAAAATACCTACCAAGTAAGCAGTGCTTGGAATTATCCTCCCACTAAAGGACATTCTTTTTTAAAGATACTTTAAAGAAAATAAATCCTTTCCATACATTTTCTAAAACTCTGGTTTCTAAAAAAAAGTACTGGGATCCATATACAATCCCCCTCAAGAATCAGCTTCAGTATTCTGAAACTGGAACAGGTCTGCCTTTGATATCACGTCTACCAGAAGAGAAGAAACCCTGGCTGCTTACTGATACTAGTGTATCACCAATGTAAAGCTGGGAAAGCATTTGGATCAGTGCTTCCTTCGTGCATAAAGGGTTTATAAATCTGCTAACCTTAAACTAATCAGAACTACTGAAACAATCTATCAGCTGCAGCATGAAATCAGTAGTCTTGTAATATTAAAGTGGCTTAATCTTAAAGGTGATCTAAAAAGGCTTTTTACCTGCCAAAGACTAATTCTGGGTTCTGTCTGTCTTCTGTAACAACTGACAACATGACTAAGTACTAACATCAGATAAGAAATTGCATTCCATAAATGGTTTTAGTTGTTTGCAAACACACAATCAATTTGGGGGGAGAGGAGTGAGTAAAGAAATGTGGTATAAGCATGTAAGTGATATTTAATGATTTCATTCGAAGCCACATTTGCTTCTGCTAAGTGAATAAACCTACCAGTCGGTCATATTTTAAATGGAATTTTGAAATTTGGTTTGTTTTAAAATTCCACTAAGTTAAAAAGTATTTTTTGTTCATTACCATACTTCCACTCCAACCTGAATACTTCAAAACTTCCTTTGGGATAAACAAAAAGTACTGCCATTTCTTTTCACACTAAGAATGCATGTAGCATTTTCAGGTTTTGCCCCTGTTGTTCTCTGAGGTAACTTCTCTCAGTAACTTTACACATCTCCTGAGAGCTGTTAAAACTCCTAGGATTGGCAGGAGCTTTCTCTCTCTCAGCCAGGTGCAGTAGCAGTTCTGTAGCTCACAGTTCTGGCTAAAAAGACAATAGTCTTAACGGGGTTTATGGCTTCTCAACATAGTCATGTTTCAGTGGACATGTACTGTTTTCTTCTTTCAGCTGATTGTTCTTCCTGTTCTTCTCGGTTAAGCAGGATCCTGTACTTAGCTATGCTGAAAAGGTATTTTCCTATTATTTTTTGTGGTCTTAAGACTACATTTCTCCACATAAACAAACATGGTCTGGGCTCTTGCCTCATGAAATTTCTCACCCTCTCATCCTTTCCTTTACAGAAGGGGATAAAACTACCCTTCCCTATTCTTCTTCTATTTTGTATAATGTATTCTGTAAACAAATTTTAATAGAAATAACTGGACTTCTGGTTAACTCATAGTCAGTACTCTTCTTAAAAAGTCAGTTCAGACTTCAGCTCCCATTGTTACCCTCCTGACTCCAAAGGCGACGAACATTTGAGCCCTTATGGTAGGTAAAAAGTTGTGTAATTTTGAAAATAACAGTAACAATGATATCCAAAAGTACATTTTTGAAGTTTAGATGTTAGCATCTGCTGGATCACTAGGTTTCTATGTGAAAACTGCAAAAGAAGTCCCCCATGAGACCTGTGACAAAAGATCTCAGCTACACAGTGGCCATCACTCTAGTTCACACCAAAAGGGCTACAGTCCTAACAGAGACAAATAAGAAAGCAGATGCAACAGAAGATGCTGCCTGAAAGCACACTATCATTTTGTTAAGTGAAGAGAAATGAAAACTGTAAAGTCAGGATCAGTCAAGAGATTACAAAAGAAAAAGAAAATTTTAAAAATGTAAAAAACTGAGTATCTTTTGCACTGTAACTGAGACAACTGGCCAAATGACACCAGTGATCATCGGAATCGGAAATGAATTGAAGTGGAAGCTTATCAATATCTGCAGTCAAACACACACATTTCTACTTTCTGACAGCTAGACCCTATTTTTTTAATTTCTGGTAGCAAAGAAAAGTAAAACACAGAAGCTACACATCTAGAAGTCTTAGTATGCCATGAAATTAACCTTGAAAACTGAAGTGCTGATTATTAAGAAACGAAGCCAACAACAGAACTTTCCTCCCTAGTGTGTTTATGCAGGTGTGCCATCTGGTGGAGATGTTTCCTTTTGTTATGTCAAACCTCAGTGATGGATTTTTATTTTAAAACACAGGCTTTCAAACTATTGAAAAGACTGTGTAAAAGATACTGCATACAGGCTAGTTCTATATACAAGCAAGGAATCTGAATAGTAAGTATCTGAGCATCTTAACCAACAGTAACTTCTAAAGAAAGAAAAAAAAGCATATCAGCAATCTATGATTGAAGGAAACAACCATGAAACACACAGGTTTCAGAGGTTATTACCTTACTCTGAAGACAAATATCCCCAATTTGGAAAGCCAGAGTAATTTTAGGATGAAGATTTTTGAATCCAACTGTTGAGAGACCACAGCCTGACCTGTACAGACCTCATGAGCACAACTGTAAGAAAGGCATACCATCTGCCCACTATCCTGTTTAACAGCAAACTCTACATGGACGTTGGAGGAAAATTAACAATAGGGCAAGCATGCATAATCCTCTTTACTAATTTGTTTCTTTCCCTATTTTCAGCTTAGGAATCTCTTGGGCTGGATGTAGTTTCCCAAAACTGCAGCAGTGAATCTGTTAGCATCTGCATGATTTTGTCAGTAAGCTCCATACATCCATATGTTAAGAACCAGTGTATGGTTTGGGATCCTTTTCCCATGCCATTTATGACCATGTAGATCCCTGTAACGTATCCCCACCAGAACTTCCTCCCATTATCACATTTTTCACCAGAATGCTAAGTACCAGTTTACTCAATCCCTAACAGAGATTTCCTGCCTTCTCTGAACCTTTAACAATCCTGGCACATCCTTCCTAGGACAAAAAAACTCATGTAGTATTCAAGAAACGTAGATGGCCCAAGCAATCCTACATAATGGAATTCTTTGTGTAGCACTTAATATACACTGGATTTCACCTGTCTGCCATCTTACTGCCCAGTCACTCACTCTCTTCAAAATTATCATTCAGTATCAGCTCTTGTCCCTACTATGCACGAGTATCTTTGCATCATCACGATCATCAAACTGTCATTTCATTACTCGCCTTCTTTTTCAAGTCACTTGTGAATATGTTGCAGAGCTCTACCAGCAACCTCCCTATTCTGCAAGGACTGATCATGTGCTCCACTTTCAATGTTTAAACTGATTTGCACTTAATCTACATCTAGATAGTTTCTTTTAAAATACTTGATGACAGATCATATGAAAATCTCTTTGGAAATCAAAATATTCTGCATCTTTTTTGCCAACCAGTTCCAATAGAATCAGAAGGCAAAAGCCTGGAAATTTTCAAATTCCAGCTAAGGAGGCAGAATTTGTCAGTGATGATAGGTCTTGTTTTAAGCATACCATCTAACTGTTTTCACCTATGCCTTGTTCTAGACAATAAAAAGGTCTATTCTCTTAAAAAACAAAAACACAAACAAATGTCAGATTAACATGTTTGTGCATTAAAATACCTGTGCTTTTCACTGTATGAACCTTTGTTTCTGACAAAACAGAAGCAAAATGTAAGATTTTCAGCTTCAGAATTCTCGTGCTAAATATTCACTATCAGTCTTAAAGTACACAGCTGGAACCTTCTTGCTTCCCGGGAAGAAAAGGACAAGCATTATGTTCTCTTTTCTATTGTATCTCACATGGTTTATGATATTGAATGGGAACCTTACTGCACCTCCTCCACTGTGAATTTCAGAAGCACTTCTGATGCAGACAAAAAAAAAAAGTGTTTGTCTAAAATATATGAAGTTAAATGCTTACTTGGCTTTAAATGGGGAATCAGAGACAGCATTTTTTCCTTCCATCAAACTCTCATATTCCTTTGCCCTGGAGGAGAAAATATCCATTATTATTGACTATTGTCTAAAGTGCACAGTATGTAATAGCAGCAAGATCACTTTAACCTTTGGGTTTTGTCTATTCCATAGCAATGCACTGCAACTCTGTCAATTCTACCCTGTCATAACCCGTGCTGATACTTAACCATTGGCCATTAACAATTTGATTAATATTACTACTTTAGAATAACATCAGTACACAAACTGTTGTTTTAAGTTGACTTTCCAAACGGTAGGAAATGGTTTGCGTGATACATGGAACAGCTGCGCTAACCTGCTGTTTACTATGAAATTATCACATTCATCTCATCAAAGCATTAGTAACTTAGACAAGTAATGCAGGCCAGAAGATCACTACATCACAGAGACTATATTTAATATATAATTAATTTGTTATAGTTACAGGCACAGGAGTATTGTTTATGTAACTAATGAGTGTATTATAACACAATGACCCTTGTTAGGCATACATCATAGAATGTAAATACCTGTACCACAACTGTTCTACTGCTGGAATCAGAAACACAAACCTCTTCACTCCCTCAGAAGTATTATTTTCTCTGGCCATATGCCAAAAAGTAGGAAATATGCCAAAAGTAGAGAGACAGAGAAGACTTCTTTGCACTGCTTGTTTTGACTCTAGCCAGCCTGTGTCAACATACCATGACCAGCTCATCAACCAAAATGGGATTCACAGTGGTAATCCTGTAACCCTTTTTTAAGAAAAAACAAAGTAAAACTAATCCAGACACTACGGTGATGCAGAAAAATTCAGTTCTGGGAGACAGAGCCCCGTGATGATGGAACATTCAACAGGTAGTAAAAGCATTTAGCTGTTAAAAACACTTGATGCATTAAAATTTCTCTTTCAATTATTGTTCTGAAGATTTCACAGATGCAACATGGATCCCTAGGGACCTCAGGGAGGTCCACCATTCAAGCCTCTTGAAGTTGTGTTCTTTTGATGAACAAAGGACATCATTCATGGCTTGGCAAATTCTTAAAAAACCTGTACACACACCTGAGGAAATGTTACTGGCACAGTGGACTAAATCTGTGATGAAGTATGTGATATGCCTGTCCCTACCAAGAGCAACCATAAGAAGCCCCAGAGGAAAACAACAAATGCCCCTCCAGACATAAGTGGAAAACTGGGCAATTTTCACCCATCAAAACAATATGTCCTATTAATTTTCAAGGTGATTGGAATATTAACTGCTGTCAGTCAACATTCTTGTCAGCTTTACATATATCCAATTGTTTTTGTTTTTTTTTTTTTTTTCAAATCTACAATTTTGACAATGGCCTGCAGTGGGAAATGTGTTTCTGCACTGCAAATAAAAATATAGTAAAGATTTTATTCCTAATGCTTCTCTCAGTACATAAACAAAATGTTTCTTCATATTTTCTGTTCACCCTTCTGTTCATCAAGTTTTTCAAAGTTACTCAAATTTTCCCTTGGGTTGCTTAACCCACACAACTTATGCCACATGCAAATATTGTTCCACTAGCTCTGATTTGTGGATCATTAATAAAGCTATTAATCACAACTGAATTTAGTATTAAATATGAAGGTGAGATTCCTTTATTAACCTTGTGCCTTCTTTCCTGCCTCTTAGCCAGAAACAACACATTTCAGCTTTGAGTTTCCTACAGACAAGTCAGTCAAACATGAATAATCACCTCAAATATCTGATACTAAATGAACATGTCTGGAGTGCTTTATACCCATCATGAAGGATATCTCAACTGTGCATACTACCTAGCTGGTAACTCTATGCCTTGATGTTAGTTTTCATCAAGCCTCCTCTTGCCATGTGGGTATCAAAATACTCTTCTGCTAGTCGCACATACATGTTAACCTGAGATAACTTACTTAGCTATATATCAGTTGTTACTACAGCACCTGTTAAACGACTTCAGGTTATAAATATTATTATTAAGACTACAAAAAACTTCTCAACTTATCCAATAACCCATTCATCACAATCTCTTCCCCCATTCATCTTTGCCCTTTGTTGCTTTGATATTGTAACAGTGATTTAAGATCTAGAAACTCAGGAGAGCAACACAATCCTATTTGGATGTGATTACTTATTTAAAGTATCACAGCTTTCGAGAAACTCAATTTCACATCTTGAGGTACAAGGGGGTTTGTTGTTTCTTTTTCCAGGGAAGAGGAATAGTTGCAAATATGCACTAAATCATGGTTTGTTAGATAAGCTACTAGCACCTGTGAAACAGTTACCTGTAAAGACAGTAATCTCAGTAAAAAGTTTAGGTACCCTGTAAAACTAAAAACGAGCTTAACGAACATGAATTTCCTCTTATCACCAATGTAACTCCTCTTTGACCTTGAAACTTGCTCTGTATTTTTCAAGTGTGCATTACCTTTGTAAAATGATGCCCATTTGTTAGTTTTAATTATAATTTTTGATTACAAATATGCTGACTCACCCAGTAGTCTGATTTGCAAGAAATCAAAATGTTCTGAAAAAGTTCAGCTATCAATGCCAATAACCAATTACTACTAAATTCAATAGAAGCAGCTCCTGAGAAAGAATTACAATTGAACCATTTTGCCTTAAATCAAACGGTAGTAAGACTAAGTCTGCATCTTGAGCAATCAGAAACGGGGAAGAATGTTATCCAGTTTCAACAGTGTGTTCTAATGTGGTATTCAAATGGTGGATTTACTCATCCAAAGAGGAAAGCAATCAGAAGCAGTTATAGACTGTAAAAGCATTGTGGTTTTGAAGACTGAATTGAAGACATTATTAGTACTACTACAAGTTAATAAACCATCTCATTTTTACTGCAGCTCTAAAAATCCATTCAGGTGCTCTTCACTTATTTGTAACCCTCCTTGCTTAAAAACAAATCAGAGAAATCTGTAACAATGACTCTTACCCTCTCAGAAGTATTTTTAAAGAGAAATGCAAAAGGGTGCTACAACATTCAGTTAACTATTAACCTCACCTGGGGACTGTTGAGCTATAAAGACTGACACTGCCAATTCATGATACAATGATGTCTTGCACATCATACTGATGTCACTTGCAGATGTCACTTTTTAGACTAATGACAAATTGCAGGTCTGACAACTCACTTTCCATTTTAAGATATTTTTAACTTTCTTTTTGTTGTGACAGGCAACAAAAAGTGATTAAATTTAGACACAGGATTTGACACTACAGCAGGCTGACTTCTATTTGTTGATTACTATTGATTTTCTTTGATACTTCATTTAAAAATCAATAGCTAGGAAGAAAAATAGGCATGGTTTACACAAATTTAAACATGCTATTGTATGCTAGAAGAGGCTACAGTTTTGGCAGGGCACTGGCATCCAATTATGAGAAAAGCTCTTAACAGGTGAAACCAAGGGCTCCAGATCGATATTCAGTTTTCCTCCTCAATCAGAGAAAGTGGCCATAAATTAGGCTCATCAGTGTTATTTTCAAGACACTCCCAAAGCAAATAATTTAACTTTTTTTTCAGCCTCCCACTACACTCATACTAAAGGACAAAAGGTAAACTTTAGAACAAAACTGAAAGAAAAAAAAAAGGCAAAAAAAAAAAGAGAAACTTGTAGTACCTGGAGTTCATCCGTGCCTTTAGCTTTTTGGCTTTCTTTTTAGTTTTTTGTTTCTCTTCTCCATCTTTTAAGGGCTCCACAGGAACAGAGCTCTCAATCACAATGTCCACAATGTACTTTTTTAATGACAAGTGCTCCTGCAGAAAATATTGAAATAATATTGAACCTTAGAGCATGTGCATCTGTTCATTACAGATTGTCTTTTCAGGAAACAACAATGGTAAATATTTAACATCAAATGAAGAAAATAAAGAGAAATTTTTAAGTAACAATAAGCACCTGGTTTACTGCCAGTTATTAGAATGTATTTACTCCATTTTTAATATACTGAGGCTTATAATTGGTTTTGTACAGAATAGTGAACACATTATGAAGTAAAGGTCATCGTTGCCTAGAAGGGTAATTTTTTTCTTGAAAATGATTAATGCCACTACCAGATGTGGTTATTTCTTCCTTTTTAGTAACTATCCTTAAAATTCAAAGTAAAAGGTGAAGTGTTAGAGAATTTATAGACAATATTTTCCAGAAAAAAACCTATACTTTCTTTCACTGATTCAGAAGAATATTATGCCTGTTGAAAACAAAATAAATCTCTGTGAAATTTCCTGGAAAAAGCCCATTTAATTTTTGTAAAGCACTGCTGCATAATATAAGCTAGCAATATATATTTGGTCAAAACAGCAAATGAAATTTCCGTCTTAAATCATATGAATGCTAAAGGAATACTTGAATTAATATTAAACAGAAGAAATGAAGCATAATCATCTAAGCAAATTCTACAAATAATGCTGCCTACTCTCCCAGTGTACCTGGACATTTCTTCCTCGATGTATTGTCCAAGTTGTTCAAACCATGGATTGTGCTATATACATTCATGATCCTAACAGCTTTTGTAAGCATTCCTCCACTCCACTAGAGTAGGTCACACGGGAATGCATCCAGGCAGGTTTTGAATGTTTCCAGAGGAGACCTCACAAGCTCTCTGGGCAGCCTGTTACAGAGCTCCATTCACCAGATCTTCAAACTATTTACTAAACCCTTCAAGGTGACAGGATAGCAACATGAAGTCAACACTGCACTTTGAAATGGACACCACCTCACAGAAGGGGCAAAACATCTCCCTCCAGGTGCAGTCAACCTGCTGGTCTTCTTCTCCATGGTGGCAACTGCAAAGATGGCAGATAGGAGAGGCAAAGTCTTGTATCCCCTTAGCAGACACTCATCTCCTTTTCTTAATCTTATCTGTGGTTTAGCAGATGACTCAAAGAGAACTCTAGGGTTCAAAAAGCACATTTCACTTAACAGCCTGTGAGAGCCAGAAGAGGTCTTGCTTAGCAGATGACTCAAAGGGAACTCTAGGGTTCAAAAATCACATTTCATTTATCAGCCTGTGAGATCCAGAAGAGGTCTTGCTGTCAAAAGCACACAGGATGGTTACAAACCACTTTGTTCATATGAACTCTCAAGCTCCTTTGTGACTGATGTTTCTCAGAGTTCTCAGCTTTCACATGTGGCAGTTCGGATTAATATCAGACTTCATACATAAAGCTCATTAAAGTAAGACTAGAGCAATAATACCTCATGTCACAAAAACAACCACTTCTTGAAGGTGTGGATCAAAGCATTGGATTATCACAGTAGGCAGATCCACACCATTCAGGTGTGAAACAATTCTAAGTAAGAGCTTGGTATTGAATGACAACTGACCTCTGAAGTTAGCTGCTGTTATATTATGGTTCACAGCAGTGTAAAAGTATTTATTCCCATGTTTTATTAAGCAGCAAGCAGATATATGAAAAAATAAAGGGTGTGAAAACCTTTACACAGTACAGTATGTCCAATCCTTTAAATAATTCAATTCAGGAGAAAATTTTCCTGCACAACCATTAGCTGGACAGGTTAAAATGCTATCAAAGCACGTCCTGTAAGTGCATGAAAGTGAGTGAAGCCATTGCATATTTAGAAAGCAAACTTTTGTCATCCTCTGAATGCTTTTATTTAAGCAATAATGAAACTATTCCATTTCAGGGTGTCTTTATTTCTCATATACGTAATGCCAAATAACTGGCTGATCTAGTCAGTTCTTCAAAAAGCCTTTTCCTTTTTTAATTATTATTTTCATGTAAGTAACTGCTCAATGTAGTAAGACTTACTCAGATGAATTTGCCCTCTCCACGGAGGCATTCTGGGTTTGTTCTTATGACAATACGAAGGGGCACTACTGGCCTGAGCCTGTGCTATATTGAGCACGTAATGCCCTAAACCTTCAAGACACTAGTAAGCTTCCAGAACTTCAGAGGATGCAGGCCATTAAAAATCCAAAGCACTAATAAGTAAAGGCTCTTTTCTTATGAAAGCTTCTGTTATTAATATCTGTATTTACACCCAGCAAATATGCTTGCTGCAGCTTCAGCTTCTACACCAGTAACGTCAATTTTAGCTGCTCGACTGCTCTAAAGCTTAAAGACTTATGTATAATACAGGAATTCTGTGGGTTTGCCCTAGCAGAATACTTTTTATCTCAGGATTAAAATAGAATCAGTTATGATGGTCGTTAGGTATCAGATTTCTGACATCACTTTTCATACTTGAGAACTCATATTTGAGAACCCTGAAACTTTCCAAATGCAAGAGAGGTTTTATCTACAAGCTACAGGAGAATGTAAGCTGCCAAAACCATTATAGTAAAAATTAATAAGGTCACTCATGAAGTCATACTCTTGCTGGTTATTGCTTAGTGTCATTCAACTGACTGAAAAACCACCCAGATCATTTTCATATCTTGAAGCTGGTAATTTTAAGCATTTCTTTTAACCAAGTTTTTCTCTATACATTGAATTGCATCCCTTTTCCTTGTATGACATGCTCATATTACAAAGATTACAGCATTACTATCAATATTCTCTGAAATAAAGTGACATTTTCAGACTCCACAACAAGTACAATAGCAAAATTTTCCCATGGAAAGTGTGGCAAAGTACTATAAAGCACAGAAAAGATATATGGTTGAATACAATTCACTTCAATTCAGATGAGAACCATACCACAAACCAGATTCTGAACCTCAGTAATCTAGATAAACTACAACAGCTGGGGAATAAATTTCCCACTTGACACCCTCTTCATATAATATCTACTCTTGACCAGCTCTCCCCATTTAATGTCCCAATTATAGCAACAACATCCACCTACTTGTCCTTCACAGATGAAATGTTGGGTATGTAAGTATTTATCAAACCAGAACACAACTACAAAATTATTTTCCTACCCAGTCTCTTCGATTATGACCCTTTTGGCTGCCTGTATTATATAAAAGCTACTATTAATTTCACTGCTCAGCAAGTATTTATAGTAACATTATTAAATTGTGATGTAAAGTGTGCCAAGCAGAATTCTTCCTACCAAAATTTCCTCATTCTAAAATAAGGAAGGAGCACAACACAAATACTTGTTACTCTTTCATTTCTTTTGAAGTAAGCATTGCCTTCTTTATGAATTCTGCCTGGGGCCGGCTAGCATAGGTAGGACAATACTGCAATAAAGCATCTGTATTTGCTCAAGCTGAGAAGAAAATCACAGCCTGGCATCTGTTGCTGCAGGGCAGCCATCACTTAGGATCCCCTGTTCTCTTGTGTGCATGTCGCTCCTCACTGGCTCTCATAAAGCACGATATTCCACCTAATGCGCAGCAGTAACAGCTGGTAAAGGAAGGCTCTGAAAATCCCCTGGTCTGAAGCCAGACAGACGTTTGCAGGAGTGGCCAGGATCATCACCTAGTATATCAAGTATTTTCTGCTGCTTTCTATAAGCTCTGAAGCGTTCTGAACCACCATGCAGCAACAGGCATGTAAAGGCTTGACTTTCCCAATATACATTGTGACACAGCCCTTAATTAGCATCTTTCCATTATGGGTAAACTAGTCAATTACTGTAAGTGGAAAACCCTTCCAGCTACTGGACTTTCACCTAAAAAAGTGAGTCAAAATGACCTTCTTGAAATCCAAAAAAGTTCATAGTTGTTGGGATTTTTCTCTATATTATTCTTAATTTTCATTCCGTTCTTCCGTTCTGTAGTTCTGGATTCCCATCAGAAGTGAAACAGAAGTGCCAGAATACCATAAGACTGGTTATTCTTATTATTTTTGTATTCTTTCCAACCTTGAATCCCAAGTTTGGAAAGAAAAGGCATTCTTATGTTTTCTAACCTAATCCTGCAGACCACGGCAACTTGAAAAATACCTGACTCTAGCTATTTATCAGAATCTGATCTTCGGAACTTCCAAACACTTGTTATTGTTTGCTCTCTTCACAACTTTCAAACACGTGTTATTGTTTGCCCTCTCAGATCCGCATTAAAATAATAATAAACATGAAGAAGATTATAAAGAAATACTTGCAGAGGCTTATGTCACATAATAATTGCTATCATCAGTAGCTGCTATAAAGTCCACATAGATCTTTTGGATTAACATCTTTACCTGTTTCAAAATAAACAATATCCTGTAACTGCAGAAAATAATTTTAAAGTGTTTTTGATATTTATGACCAACGTCAGCAATAACAACGTCTTACTTGACTATAATCAGCTAGGGGAATGTACTTGCCAATTTTTGGAGACCGTTTTGAAGTTGGATTCTAAATCGTGTTACCACAAGAATATTTGTCCATTATTTTATTACATGTTTCAACAAAACTCAGAAAAAAAAATTTCCCCTCATAGCCTGGGACAATATTTAATATGAAAACCAGATGCTGCTGCAGACCATGAGTTCTATCAAATGCAAACTTCAATTTTTGACATTATAACCAATGACACAAATGGTCACTAATGATCAAATGCTCATGATCAAATCCTTTTATAATGCCACAAGTGATGATCCACTCCAAAATATGGAGAAAGTTCAAAATAGGGAAGTTATTTTTCTGCTCTCATTAGAGTTACTCTAAGTGCTTCATATATAAAGAACTAGGTTATTAAAAAATGGCTATTCAAATATTATTTTCTTCAAGATTTTAGCAATTCACATTTCTGTGCTCGAATGTGCTTTAAAAGATGAGTGTAGAGCATTAAAAAACTTTTATTATTAATTTAAAACTGACCTTTCATGGTAGAAGTAATTTTTCCTTCACTTCTTGAATTTAATTAAGATTTAATTTTTTCTGTGAGAGACTAACACTGCTTTTCAGCATGTCCGAACTAAATAGTAGTTTTACTGCTGATATTCACTGCACTTTCAGTCACTTTGCTTGGCTATAAATTCAGTGATAAGACAGCCTGCCCCTAAGATAAATAGCAAATTTTATTATGAATAGTAGGTTTCAGGTACTTCTTGGGATTTTTAGTATCATTCCCTTTCCACTTCTCACTCTAAAATGTGAGAACAGAAGGGAAAGTGAAGCTGTTTCTTCCATGAGATAAGAATCCTGCACAGTGGACACAGAATGCATCCTTCTGCAGATGAGGAAGCAAGCTGGAAGGCACTGACATTATCCTCTAGCTGCAAGGGCATGCAAGAGAAAGGGGGAAATGAGAGCACTCTTGGCCCTGCCCGCAGTACTTTTTCTTACTGGCTGTGAATATCCAAGATCCCCAAGCCAAAAGGAGGAAGGCTGCTGCTGCTGGCAATGATCTATCACAACTAGAGGCACAGCCAATAAACAATTAATCATGTATAGTTTTGCCAAGAAAAACAGGACTTTGCAATATATTAAAGGTATGAAGCTATTGCTGTGCAAAGTACAAAAACTGGAATTGATGTATAGAGTACTGAGAGACCTTCCACAAACTGCAGCATGGATTAAACTCCATAATTACCTGATCCTTCATGACAGCTTCTTCTAGGACAAACGTACTCACAGCAGAATTACAAGGCCAGAGCTCCTGTGCTGAAAGGATCACAGGTATCCAACAGATAAGAAACATCCATAAACAAAAATGGACCACAGATGCTTGGCCTAATTCCCTTCTTCTGGCAACATACAGCCTCTCTCTAAAAAACCCAGAAATCTTCCCTTTCTCAGGAAAAAAGTAAAAATTGAGTAAAGCAAACTCAGCTGGAACCTGAGGCTTTATTGGGATGGGGAGTTCTTGTTTGTAGGTGATTTAGATTGCTTCCACTGAGCTACAGAGAAGAAAAATGGGCTACTGTTGGAAAACTATAATCAGGTGCCAAGAAAAACATGACTTTAAAATGAAGTCTATATTCTGTAACTCTGTGGATAACAGAAACAAGAATATTGCTCAACATACGACCAAACCATATGCACCACTGTATTTTGCAGAAATGACTTCAGTATTATTTACCACTAGAGCTGAGTCAAGATCATCTCCTTATACTATAATGGTCACAACCGATTGCTCAAACGTTCAGAAGAGACTGGTGTGCAGACACCAGCAGAAGACCAAGGCTGCAAACATTAGGCAGGCAGAGCTCACAGCCAAAAAAAAAAAAAAAAAAAAAAAATCAGGCTCACATGAAAGTCCAGAGCCTTGAATAATTAAACACTAGACAAGAGCTTAAAAATGAATACTAAGATAAAAAAAAAAAAAGACAGCTGAGGTACACAACAAGCACTTTGCCTCAGTCTTCATCACACCACCCAAGTCATAGAAGGCAAAGACAGGGACTGGGAGAATGAAGAACTGCTGACTGTAGGAAAATATTAGGTTTGAGACCATACAAGGAACCTGAAGGTGCACAAGTTGCTGGAACCTGACAAGATGCATCTGCAGGTCCTGAGGGAACCGGCAGATGAAGTTGCTAAGCCACTATCCACTATATTTGATGTCATGGCAGCTCAGTGAAGTTCCCACTGACTGGAAAAGGGACAACATAATCCCCATTTTTAAAAAGGGACAAAAGGAAGACCTGGGGAACTACAGGTCTGTCAGTCTCACCTCTCTGCCTGGAAAGATCATGGAGCAGATCCTGCTAGAAACTATGCTAAAGCACATGGAAAACAAGGAGGCAACTGGTGAGAGACAACACGTTCATGTACCAGGACATGAGCAAAGCATTTGATACTGTTTCATATGACATTCTTGTCTCTAAATTGGAGAGAGATGAATTTGACAGATAGACCACTTGGTGGATAAGAATTGGCTGGACAGTTGCACTCATGTCAACTGCAGTCAACAGGGCACCCTGGGCAAATCTGTCAGTGATACCAAGCTGTGTGGTGTGGTTGACGTGCTGGAGGGAAGGGGGGGCCATCCTGAGGGACATGAATGATAAGTGGGCCAATGCCAACCTCATGAACTTCAACAAAGCCAAGTGCAACGTCCTGCACTTTTGTCATGGCAATCCCATGCACAAATATGAGGCTGGGGCATGAGTGGATTGAGAGCAGTCCTGAGGAGAAGGACTTGGGGGTGTTGGTTGACAAGAAGCTTAACACAACCTGGCAACGTGCATTTGCAGCCCAGAAGGCAAAATGCATCCTGGGCTGCACCAAAAGAAGTGTGGACAGCAGGTTGACAGAGGTGATTGTCCCCCTCAACCCTGCTCTGGGAATACCTCACCTGGAGTACTGCATCCATCTCTGCAGCCCCCAGCATAAGGACATGGAACTGTTGGAGAGGGTCCAGAAGAGGGCCACAAAAATGATCAGAGAGCTGGAGCACCCCTTTCCCTGAAGACATGCTAAGAGAGCTGGGATTGCTCAGACTGGAGAAGAGAAGGCTCTGGTGAGACCTTACTTTCCAGTATTTGAAGGGAGTCTACAAGAAAGCTGGAGAGGAACTTCTTACAAGTAATGATACGATGAGGGGTATTGGCTTTCAGCTGAAAGAGGTTAGATTTAGATTAGATGTAAGAAAAGATCTTCACTGTGAGAGTGGTGAGAGCCTGGACCAGATTATCCAGAGATAAGCTGCGGATGCCCCATGCCTGGAAATGTTCAAAGCCGTGCTGGATGGGTCTTTGAGCCATCCAAAATATTCTATGATTCAGTGAATCCAAGTACGCATGTAAGACACACATGAATGTTCAGAGGGGAAAACAAAAATTATTTTCCCCAATACTGCTAAGGCTGAAGGAATAAAACAAGTTATATATAATTCAAGGAAAATACAGTGAATTAAAGACAAAAATAATTAGCAAAGTCCAGACATGGCCATGTTTCTCCACAAGAAATTTTCTGAAGAACAAGAGCAAAGGTCAGGTAAGAAAACATTCCCACATCTCTTACCCTCAGTCATTTCCTGTGTAAGAAATAATGGAAGCCGCACACGACTTTGAGAAAACATCTTGATTTCTTGAAGAAAAACAGCCTCCTGCCCCTAGAAAGCTTTTAGAAACTCAAACTCACGACGAACATCAGCTTTGCTTGTGTGTTGTGCTAGCTATAAAGCTCACATGGCTGGAACAGAACCGCACCATCACAACTCTGTTTTCTCCCCACATCCTGGCAAAAGCACAGTCCTGCCAGCATAAGAGTGCCTGTACCAGGGGAACCTGCCAGCAGAGTCATACACATTGTAAATCAGATCCCACTACAATCTAGGAAAAGTTTGCACTGCAACTCCAGACAGCTCAACACCCCACACTGTAGAGGAGGCAATGCATGCTTTTAAAAGGAATGTGGGTGGCTCAATAAACCCTTATCTTTCTATAAATCTTCACATCTTAATGCTGTCAGTCTTCAGACAGCAACAAGCTCTTTGCTCCATCATTACACTGTATTTTCATTTGAGCATTTAGAAGTTCTTTGTTTCATTTACACCATGACACTAGAGTCAGTTTCCTTCCCTGATAAAAAAAAGGCACATTTTTCACGTATGCAAGTAAAGGCTCATTAAAGCTCTTCCACCTTGCTTTGGAATACATAAAATTTTAGCATGCACCTTATATAAATTAACAAAACCCCTGTCAAGTTATCTATTTCATGGGTTTTTTTAGAAGTACTTTTCATGTATCAGAAACATTCATAGACTGCCTGGGATTACATGATTTATACTCCAAAAGTGCCTTTCAACCATGGTATTAAAATGGCAGGAGACACAGACAACAGATAGGATAATGGTTCAAAGAAAGCAAACTAGGATAGACAAGAAAAGGCAAAGACAAAAAAGGAAAGCAGAGGGGTATAAAAATGGATAAATAATTTAAGGGCTACAGATTGGAACAAATAAGGCCCTTGCCAAGACTCCTCAGTCTAATGAAACCACCGTGTGTTGTCACCTTTCAGAAGGCACCTTTTCACTGCCAAATTCAGCAAAGCCATCAGTGGGAACTTTGAACATACTAATTGATTCCAGTGAACTCAATGAGATCAAACTACATGTACTGTTTACATCTTTTGCTGAGTTGAAAGCAATATGAATATTAAGAGAGGGGATAGGAAATCAATGGCACAGAAAATAGCAGTGTGAAAAAAAAGGTGAAACTGAAAGTTTGATGGAAGAAGACATGCATTTTAAGGGAGAAAATGTAGACAGAGCACTGCTGCTGCACTTGAAGACAGAGGTGAAATGTGGGACAGCATTGTAAGTTTCAGAACTATAATGAAGCAAAGATGACCATCCTGCTGAAAGAGTTTTGCCATCTACATGAATAAATGAGACCTGACAAAAGAAAAGTTAAAAATAACTAAAAAGTGTGAATAGAACTTAATTTGCTTTCATATGATTACCATTGTTTCAAAATCAATAGATTTTACCTTGAAGAGAAATCTAGATCCTCTTCTGCTGGGGTCTAATAAATACCCCAACGAAGAAAACCCAAAAAGCTGAGATGAAACAAAGCTGTCGTGCAATCTTAGAAATATCTTCAGGCTTTCTTAGTATCTCCATTTATAACAAAACTATTTCCTTGTGAGCCTGACCAAATAGATTACTTCTACAAGTGAATCAATCTTATTGATGATCTACTACTACCTGTCAGCTCTTGCATAATATATACCGGAATGAAGCAGAACAAGGGAAAAGTGTTCCTACATGAAGTCTATTTTTATCTCTGAAAATGCTTGTGAAATTACAGAACTTACAGACCGTGCAACAACAACAACAAAAAACCAAAATCCTTTTCTAGGTTTTTTTTAGTGGCAAGATCAAATCTGTCCCAGAGAAATTAGTGTCACTGATCATTCAGTACAGCTTTTAACTGCATGCTTACAGCCAAATCAACCACAGACACATCCTTACTATATGAAAACGTATTATATAATCACTTAAACCAGTTTCCAAAGTCTTGAGGAGACACTTAAATCTTACCTACTGTGATTTCTCAAGTACTAATAAAGAAATTCTCTGGTCAGATTACAAAGTAAAAAAAAAAAAAAAGCTTTCTTGCTAGGCAGCTCCCCATTACACTTAACAGGCTCAACACAAAATAAGCCAAAGATCAAGAGTAAGTTATCTGAGGTGTCAAGTGCATAAGGGTAAAGGTGAAATTTTATTAGGTCAAAGGTGATATAAATAAAATGTTTTATGTCCAAGAAGCAGGGGTGCAGACAAGATGTATATAATCTAAAGACATCACAGATGACAAGTAATAACTTTAAGTACTACAAGTGTGTTCTCACTACAGATACCTTCATTGACTGAAAAATTGAAAACAGTGATGAATAAGTAACTATGAATTTTATAAAGCTTCCCTGGAATTTTTTTCTCAAGTATTTCAAAACCTAAGGTTGTGGGGGAGGTAAAATTCGGCATCACCTCTGAATGCTGAATAAAGAGGTACACAAAGTAGATTGCTCTGATAAATAGAATTGTTTTTCTCCTTTACAGTGAGCGTATCTCTAGCATGTATATCTTATTACTGCTCTTTGAGAAGCAGCAAAACAAGAGAGGGCTGCAGGCCAAGGAAATTTCAGATTACAATAGTATGGTCCAGAATTGTATACACAGACTAATTAAAATACAGATATAAATTAAATATTAAATATCTAACAATGGAATTATCCATATGTTGCCACCATACCAAATACTGTGTTTCATCTTGCTTAAGGATATTTAAATCTGCTATTGTTATCAAGCTGTTCGTTCAGTTCAAACTGTTTTCTCCTTTGGCTGTTGCACTAAGTACACATTCCAGAAATCCTAGATCTTCAACATTAACCTTCGTCTTAAGTTTGCATTAAATGTTTTGCTGAAAACCACTGGATTTAAGCACATGATGTTGGACACCACAAAAATCAAGACATCTGTGCCCTCTAGTGGAACTTCTTTTCCACCATCTGGGCATAAACGCAGCTCTTGTAATGTGATCTCTTTTTCTGGAAGCTGGAATTCTCAAGCTATCGAATTAGATGTTGTGAACAGCATATATCATCCAGTCAAAAGAAAATCTAGTTCACAGTTCCCCGTATCTATTTGAGCTAGCAATAACCACAGTTCAATTATCAGTGGCTAGACAGATAGAAGCAAAGGCTAGATAGGTACAAGTAAATTTCACTATTATAGATTGCCCACTGGTTTGTGTACCAAACATGAAAGATTCTGGGAAATCTCTCAGCTTCATTTCTAGGAAACCAGATGCCATATGAAGCCTCCTCCTATATATTCAATTAGGCAAACCTGCATCTCAAAAGAAATCTAAACCCACATAATGCCCACTAACCACTCTAGAAGAGGAGAAATTGAACTGAAAAGATAGTTTACATGCTTAGTTACAGTTAGGAAGGGGAAAACAAACTGCAGCCAGCAAACATTTACTCCCCCACACTACTCTAACTTTTTTTTGTTTTCCCACTGATAAGCTCCTCTGTGGATTTCAAAGCCTCAGAGACTTACTCTCCCAAGTTTTTTAAAAGAGGAAAAAAAATGTTATTACTGGATGTAGGAAGCTGTAAACAAAGTGGAGGTTTCAACAAATCACAAATAGTAACAAGAATTGTGAAGGAAAGGAGACAGTCAAAAATCTGAAGTTCTGAGCAGTGTCATTTGAATCAGCTTGGCTGGAAATAGATTGCAAGCACAATGAAGTTAAATCTAAACCAGCTCTGGAGCAGGATTTATACAGTATTTCTTCCTAACATCTGACAGGTACAGTAAATGAGCATTGACAAATGTTTCATATAAAACAACTCAAAGTCTGACTATTCTCATTCATCTCATAGGAAAAGCCTTGAGTTAATACTGTATTTCAATTCAGGCAGCATAAACAAGAAATTAAATCAGACAACCATTCAGAAACTTTTTTTTAATTCTATCCAAAACAGCAAGGTTTCTTTATTTAGTATAAAATGTCCTCAGTGATTCCTAAAAGTCACCCTAAGAGCCAATTCTTCTAATGAAACTACTGAAAAACTAATTTATGTTCTTTATAGCAACACTAATAATTGCAAAGTGTTTCCAATTTTACATTTTGAAGTAATTTAGGACTACAGTTTTTAACATTATTGACCTTGGATAGCACATCCAAAAACGTAAAAAAGGACTGAGATATCTTAAGTAACAGAAAGGAACAGAAAAAAAGTAAAGCAACGTGCAGACACCTGCAACACACCAGATTTTTACCATGAAATAGTGAGATGAAAATCACCTTTCGATTAACAGAAAAAACAATTAACCACATTTCATACACAACATATTTTAAACATCAATTACGTGAAGTATTTGAATCCACTGTTTCTTGTGTTCCTTTTAACTGGTAGCTGATATTCAAAAAGGCATTATTACCCCCAAACTAACACAAATATCCTTCTTCACTTCCTTTATCAGACTTTTCAAGATGTTCTTAGGCTACTCAGTGGGATGAAATTTAAAACTGGAAGTATACAGAAATGAATACTACAGAACTTACCACTTCTTCATCTGAAAGCTCTCGCCCTTGTATGCTACTGTTTTCTCTCACAGCTTGTTGGTGCTTTTTCCCTTTAATGTGGCTAAAAAGATATACTTCTGATGAAATCTGTAATGACAATGACTTAATAGTAATTTTTTTCCTTGACAACTCCATAATCTGTAAATAACAGTATTTTAAATATATGCCAATATGTATGCTCAGAATTTCAAGCACAGTACTTTATTCATCAGTCCAATTTACATAAATAGGACTTCAGAGTAAATTGCATCATGATTTGCAAGCCAGCAGTATAAGAATAGATTTAAAAAACTCTTAGCTTCTTATCTCATTTTCACTTCAATCTAACTTCAGATATTGGACTTTCATTCTGAAATGCATGATCACTGATTACACAAGGCTCCAGGCTGGTCAACCTAACATTTGTTCCAACACTGCTTAAAGTGATCCCATGCAATCTCATTTAATTCAACAAGAGAAGTAATGCTTGGTAGGCTATAAGGCTTTATTCAGCAACACTTATATCTTTGCAAATCAGTAAAACCAGTTATCAACAAGAACAGATCTCCCTGCTTCCTGTATGTCTTCCTCTTTTCCACCATTCCAGGACATATGGAATGTGTCGTGAAACATATGGAGGACACAAGAAGTGATACCCTCTTGAGACCAGATTTCTGCCTAGTAAAGTACTTGGCTTCCAGTGATCAAAAAAATCAGGCAAGTAAGGAAACGTAGAGACAAAGCTAACACTGGTTTGCTCCTTCAATACTTTTAAGCCTCCACCCAGATTCAGTTCAAGAATTTCTTGAGTCAAATATCTACAGGATCTTACAAGGTGTTCACAGCTGAGTTACCTCCTATGTGAAGAACCACTTTCTTTACTTTAAATGTGGCTTTCAAGTACCTTCATTCACTGCTCCCAAATTCTCGCTTTGCTAGAAGAGAGAGCTAATAACTGAGAACTGTCCACACTCACTATCCTGTCTATGACTTGACAGTTCTTTCGGATCTTCCCTAAACCACCTGATTTATAGGCAGAAGAATCCCAGTTAAGGTGCACTTGACAAAAGCAGAGCAGGGATACAGTAGAAATGCATTGCTGTCATCTGTGAGTGAAGCACAATCTGTAGCTTCAGGGTGTAAATTGGCCTGGCAACTCTTGACAGTATTCCTTCCAGCAAACTTACCATTACGTTGCATAACGAGCACTGTTTTTTTCGTTCATATGGTGTAAGTTTTGGTGCATAATCAGTATTAGCATGTCTTCCACTGCTTAATTCAGCTGCTTTCTCTTTCCTTTGTTCAATTTGTTCCATGTGCCTTCTAATGCTTTCATCGTGCTGAATGGAAAATAGTCAAAACAATGAAGAAAAACACATTGAACTGCAGCAAACGGAATTAAACCATGCAACGAAATATCAGGAATCACCAAACACTGTACAGTTAGGATGAACTCCTGTTAAACAGAAAAAATGTTTTACTTCTGGAAGGCATTAGAAGTCACCACACATGGCAGACAATAACATTATCCTTTGACTTAAAAATCAGTCAGCACGATTTGTGTTTCATAGGTGACTACCAATTACTAATCTGTAAACCTTTCAGTTACATTTAACATCTCAGCTCTGGTTTGTTCTTAACAAAATGCTCTAGTACACAACACAAGTTCACCTTTCAATTCTACAAATATGTAACTTATGCAGTGCTCTTTTCACTGACAGATACAAAAAATCATAAAGTATACATAGAAGTAAAACAGATTACTTGTTTTTTATTTCTCTTTCAGTGGGTTCTCATACCTGACCCTCATGAGAACACAACAAAATCTAAACTATTATTTAAAATCAGAAGCTCAACTATGAACCTGTATTTAATAAAAAGCTGCATTTTACAAGTAAAGGTAGGGATGGTGTTTCAGATTGGAATCAGACAGAATAACACCAAGATGAAAAATTATTTGTAAATATAGAATAAAAATGTATAAAATTCATCATAAAACGAAACTTTAATACATCATTCTACATCAGAACCTTAAAAATGAAATTTATAATTTTGAAAAACAGTGAATATCTCTTCAAAACTTCTGATTCCATGGCTCTTCACTGGACAGTCAATTCAGCTGGACTGGTGAATGACAAGGGGCTCAATCCTTATGCTATGATATGACATAACTGGAGCCCTTCATGAAACAGCATGCCACACTTAACAGCATCAGTTACAATATGCTTAGATAGCACCTATGTGACTGTTTGGTGAACTGGCTTCACTTGCTTCACTAAACAGTGTGAAAGTTTTGATTTTCCTCATTAATTATTTCAGAAGTATTTTGACTTCTCTTATGAAGTAAAGGCTTACATGTCCTCATGTTCAAAACTCTGAAATTAATGAATTTCATAGAGCTCTGTCCTGTTCTTTCCAAACCACACAGCATATGTTATGCTGCAAGGTCCTCCTCTTACTGCAAAAGTCTAAATAAAAATCTCTTGTAAAGTCATGTAATTCAGGACACTGTAACAGCATAGTGTACATATAGAAATTCCACACTGGTGATGCATTTTTCAACTAAAGTACCCTTTTATACCTTCAGCTGAATCTTCTTCTGTAGTTCTTCCATGGCTTCTTGCTGAGCTGCAGTAAGAGCTGCCAACCTCTCTTCTCGATCTCTAACCAAAAAAATGATCAAGATAGGGAAAACTTGTAATAATGTAAAGCATGCATCATACTGACTAATTTATGTTTGAAACAGAGAATAAGCCCCCCAAAAAACGAAGCTGAAAATGGTTCAGTAGAACAGACAACAAAAAGTGACTTTGTTAGCAGAAAACATGGATGCTTTCATTTCAGTGATTTGATAGACAGACACTTGAACCTTTGTAGCAGAACCCAGATTATACCCCTGTCCAAAGCAGAGCAATGACAGTTGACATGATTCTACAGAGGAGTGATGAATGTGGTACTCTGCCATCATTAGCATTCTTCAGCCAATGGCTATAGCCAGTGAACCAGAGGGGCCTAGTACCACGGCAACTCAAAGAAAAAACATTCAGCAGCAAGGGCAGTGTGTTTCCCAAAAATGGGCATCAGTGGAAGTTTGAACATAATTTAGAGATAAAACTTTGACCAACATCAAATGATATAGCCACAAGTGATAAAGTGATGCTCTTGAATACTGCAATTCTTAAATGTTTCAAGATAAAGGATAGCAAAAGATAAGGTATTTATCTTGCTGTCACCTTACGTGGCACTGCACTCAGGACCTCACTGGCCATTCAACTGAACCTGTCTGCCCTATATCCCTCTTCAAAAAAATGAATCATGCCTCAAACTTCGGTTGTCCTCTTCACTTTTAGCACGTCTCCTTCCTCTCCCCAGCAAACTGCCAAAGCAGAGCTGTGATGCATGTAGATGCCAGTGAGAGCCTGTGAATGCCCTAAGCATCAACCTATGGAAGAGATTAAGAATGTTTTTTTCTGTCTGAGAAAAGAACAAGAGGTATAACGTGATCCATTTCTGTAACTATAAAGCAGAAACTTGCAGGTAACAGTTTCATCAGGAAAAAGTTACTAGAGATCAGTAAGCCAAGGGAGCTATTAAACTCTATATAGGACAAAAGTCACCTGCTCATGCTGTTTGTATAAAAAGAATTGGGATGTCTAAGAAGCACTTTGAAAAGTCTAGCAGCTGGAAAGGGCTAAAATAAGTAATAAAAGCTTTGAGTAAAGCTGAACAAAAAAGAAGTCATTCAAAGCCTTTCAGCCAACTGTCTTAGAGGCTTTCTACAATTCACATCATCCAAGTGACAAAACTAGGAAAGGTAACAAATATTATTCAAACTGCAGTCATTTATGGCTTGTGAGGATTTCTGGTTTTTTTGGGGTTTTATTAAACAGGTAACTCATAGAAAAAACAATGGCATCTCAGTAAAAGTAGAAGGCTCACAAAAAGTAACATTGTAAAACAAAAAACCACAGAAAATATAAAAGCAGATAGGAAAGAAGACAGGGGACGAAGTAAATCTAACCATAAGCACTACACATAATTTTCTTGCAGAAAGTGTAAGTGAACTCTTCCAGAGAGTTCACTCTCTGAGTGGGTGAGGAAGAGATGATGGACAGGAAGCATCAGGTAGTTCATGTGATATATAAGGTAAATAAAGGAAGACTGAACTATGGTCTTTCTGTTTTAAAGAGCTCCTGACTCACATCACAAGCTAAAACAAATCACAACCATCACATGACCCAAACCCAGAGCTTATTTTAGCTATTTCTCTTGGTATGCTTTTTTGAATACTTGCATAATCCTACAAACAACAACAAATTAATATCATTGCACGCTTTGGATTCGTAACATTTGAAACACAGTTCTGAAGTTTCAATTTATAGAGCGTCAACATTATTCCTGTGCAAGCCCTTCTGAAACACATGCTTTTTACATGACTAGGTGACATTACACGCTTTTATGATTTCTACTGACAAGAATAAAATTTTCTGTATCACAGATTTCAACTCTCTGGAATACAAAATAATCTGAAGTTACATCTAAAACCTTACTGGAATCAAGTTAATGCACCATAAGGGCAGAGGGGCTTTTAAAGTCAGTTTTAAGTACACTATTCCTTTCATAGATGCTTTAATCACCACCAGATGCACATGGTAATGCTCACACTGAAGAAACTTTAAGCATATATTCCAAAAATTACTCATTCCAGCAAGTACTAAATCTTCAGGATAAGAGTTAAATCCCAGCAGCAGGGAAAAAAAAACACCACCACCAAATGATACCCTGAGGTTCCACCAAAACAGGCTGAAGTCCAAGACAGAAAGGACAGTATAGCCAGCTTCCTGTCAAGCTCATCTCTCCCTTAACTTCTAAACCAGGACACTTTGAATCCTCTTCTAATTCCATGCTGTTAGAAAAACATCACAACTGTTGTTCAGGAGGTGTAATGTCTCTGAGGCCACTCTGACAGAACAAAATCACCAGATTGTAGGGCACTACACATACATTCTTTCCTATTCTTTCCCAAAATTATAAAAAATAGTTTAAAAAAAGAATTAAAAACCTCTCTTGTGCAATCAGTATCTGGAAACGAAAAACAAACGCAAGCACGACTCTGCTGTATCAAGTACCAAGCATTTGAAAGCTGAGTGCTGTAGAAGCAAACACAGAGGAAATCTGCTGAAGCAGAGTACTAGAGAAGGCAAACAGAAACTCCAGTTCTTCCCATGCCATAATGAAATAAATGCAGTGCAAAGGGAAGTGGCAGATTTAAAAAGGATTAAACAAAAAAGGTGAAGAATCACATGCTTTGAGCCTTTTGACAAGTTCTAATCACAGAAGATGTCAGAAGGCAAAGATGTCAAGGGGGCAATTATCTCACATATGCTTACTGTGAGGGTTTCCTCAAATTTCAGTAACATGTACAAAACAGCATAACCAAAATTCTCCCTGTTAGTCTGCATCTTCCTCAAGTGTCCATGAATGAGATCCCTTCCAACTTATACTCACATCTCCTGCTGGAAAGCAGCTCCATGGATAAAGACCTTGCAGTCTTAGTGAACAGCAAGCTTTCCATGGGACAGAGATATGTCCTTGCAGCCAAGAGGGCCAGTGGTGTCCTGGGGTGCATTAAGAAAAGCAGGCCTAGGGAGGTTTTCCTCTCCCTCTACTCTGCCCTGGTACAGGCCTAGGGAGGTTTTCCTCTCCCTCTACTCTGCCCTGGTAAGACCACACCTGGAATATTGTGTCCACTTTTGGGCTCCCCAATTCAAGAGAGAGCTATGAGGATGAATGCAGGGCTTGAACATCTCTCCTATCAACAAAGTAAGGTGTTGTTAATCTGGAAAAGGAAAGGCTGAGAGGGGATTCTATCAACGTGGGGTGGGTGTCAAGATGAAGGTGACTTTTTGGTGGTGCCCAGTGATAGGACAAGAAAGAACAGGTACAAGCAGGAACACAGGAGGTTCTACCTCAACATGAGGAAAAACTTCTTTGGTGTGAGGGTGACAGAGTCCTGCAGCAAGCTGCTCAGAGAGGTTGTGGAGTCTAGTCTGGAGACTTTCCAAACCTGCCTGGATGTGTTCCTGTGGGACCTGCCCTATGTGATCCTGCTCTGGCAGGGGGATTGGACTCAATGATCTCTGGAGGTCCCTTCCAACCCATGACATTCTGTGACTTTGCGATTCTGTGATTGTGGCTGGCTCAATACATTGAGGAAAAGCTCCATGAAGTCCTGAGCAAGGCCTCAGATCCACACACAATTCATTAAACATTGGATTTAAAGCTGAATCCCTTTATGATGGCAAGGCAGAATTACTCATTACTTTGGATGATGCAAGAAGGTGATTAACAAATTTCTGAATATTCTACTTGGAGAAAAAAACCTCTTCATGACAACTTTGAAGAAAACAAGTTGTGACAATAAAAATGCTTAAGGAATCATTAGTGAACATTTCTTGACATAAGAAATATGTAACTTCTCTTTAGGTTTTACAGAAAGTTTGTGGCAGTGGAACTGTACAGAAAGAGGGAATAATAGGAGCTGAATACAAAGAAAACTAACCAAATTAAACAATAAGCAGGAAGCAATTTCTCTAAATCAGACTTTAAAGTAAACCTTCCTCACACGTTCAAATGCCACCCAATATTCATTCTCTCTGCACCTCAAGTTTGACTTGAAAGAAAAAGAGAGGAGAGCCTGTAAGAAAACCCCTTTATGAACTCTGGATTATGGGCAAAACCATAAACCAAGTAGTTTGTAGGCAGTAGAATTAATGAAGCCTGATTTCCCGTCTTTGTGCTTCACAAATGTTATCTTTGGTGTCTACAAAAAGGGGAACTCAAATTGATGCCGCTAAGTCCAAAAGTAACTGGAGAATGGAGGAAAAGGAGAACATGGGGTTATTAATTTTGCTACTTTGAAAACCAAGCTAAAATACAAAAAAGGCAAATTATTCAAAGGTCTTGTTGGCAAGAAAAGTAAGACAACTATCATAAAATACAGCCTTGCATGTTATATTGTGCATATATTAAGGAATATAAAAAACTATTACAGCATTTATGATTACTCACCTGATTTCTTCTTTCGGGCCATTCATCAGGAATATTTACTGATGTTGCTTTTTAAAATATTAAACCCAAATCGCTAAGAAGCTACTGCTGTTATAGAGAAGCTGCAGCTTGCTGTAAAAGATAATGGCGAAGGGGCAGAGAACCCACAAAATTATCACTGAGTTACCTGGCCCTCTCCCGTGCTGCATCTTCTCGTGCTTTCTCTTTCTCTTGCCTCTGCTGTTCAATCCGTGCTTCCTGTTCTTTCCTCTTCATCAGCAGCTCCTCAACTCGGGCTTGTCGTTCTGCTTCCAGGGCCCTTTTGCGCTCCTAGTCACAGAAAAGTAAAGTCTAACTTTTCTTTCAAGAAAAAAACCCAAGAGGAATCCACAGAAACTGTATTTCACCATCTGCTTATAAAATCTTATCTTACTTTCACAATGGCGTAAGAACTGCATATTTGTTAGGGAAAGGACTAATATGCAAATATGTGTTCCTTCAGAAGTTTGAACATACACTGAGAGCAGAGCTGTATGAACTAAGCTATGCATTAACTGGCTGGTTTGTTGAACCTCAAAAAGTCTATCCAATATAAAAACTTATAAAACTAGTTCCTTAATGAGAGGAACTGAAAACATTTAAAACATCCTACAAGACACAGGTAATGAAGAAACGCCACATGCTTCCATGGAATATTAATACTTAAATTATGATTCTGGAAGTATCTGAATGATGTCATAAAACAAAATGGACACTGACAATTGTTTTCTTTGCACTGCACAGGTGATTTCTCTCTCACTACTCAATTTTTACTATACGTGGTATTGCAAACCTGTTCTATAGAACAGCTGCACTTCTAGTGGCAACGATATAAAAACAAAGCAAGTTTGAAACCTCATATTTGAAGTAGACTTTGATGAGTTTTACTATGAGGAAATGAGATTTTTTGGTTCGCTGAAAGTCTTGGGAGAGCCTGTAATGGCACATCATTACCCTAGCAAATAAACTATCTTCCTTTCAGCAGACTATGAGATTTCATTAGCATGACCCAAAACTTGCTGCAATGATGAATATTTTCATAGTGCTAGATGAAGGCCCTGCATTCTCAGATATTGCTTTACAAAAATTACCTCTGCTACAAAGGCTTTAAGACTTACCCTTCTCCCTCTTACTGCTGAAACATTTTAAAGGGTGCTTTTCTAAAGTTGAACAAAGGAGGCAAGATAGAAAGCAACACAGACCATACAGCTAAAATAAAAAAAACAATGGCTATTTCACTGCTCCCCTGCAACTACACACATTATACCTGAACAGCTTCATCACGTGCTTGTTTCTCCTCTTGTCTTCGCTGACGCTCCTCTTGCAATTCATTTAAGCGCTGCTCATATTCTTTTAGTTTGTTCAACACGTCATGGCGTTTGTTCTGAGCTTCCAAGGTGTTTATAAATGCAATTTCATTTACCTGCAAATAATCACAAAGTATAAAGAGAAGATCCGAGAAGCTGCAATCAGTTTCATTCTCGGAGAATTCCATCTATTAACTACCCATTTGATTGTTAAACTGGTCGGACACTGCTCCAGAATGGGGTGGAAAACTACCAAGCTGAGAGAAAAAACTGTTTTGGGGTTTTTTTTGTTTGGTTGGTTGGTTGGCTGTTTTGCTTGGGTTTGCTTTTGGATAGAATATAAGAAAGAATGAAAAATAAAAATGAAATGGAATACAAAAAGAATGGAACATAAAAAAGAAAAATTGAAATGTAGCAGAAAACCAAGCGACTTTGGGTAAGTACCAGGAAAAATCTTTCTAGTCTTCTCAGCAATGAGACTTTGTTAATCTGTGGAATGCTAAGACCTAGTGAAATACATAACTGCTAGTAGAATCCAACAGCTCTTTTGATTTAACTTTAAATATGCGGCTGCTTACTGAATAAAAAAGTAAAGCTATGCATACTAAATTAAGAAAAAGAAAACCTCATTGTTCTAATACTTATCAGTATAGCCTGTTTCACAAATATATATATCATTTTTTCAACCACAGAACACTGCAATACACAAGAATAAAGTAACAAAAAGAATATGGAAAGACTAGAAGTACTTTAATGTGCATACTAAAAATACCAAACAATATGCTTTTCTACTACCTAGCTTTGTGGAGATTAATCATTTTGTCCTTGCTACAAAGTTGCTGACCAACGCTCTCGTCAGCTTTAGGCTTTTAAATAGAAACGTTTAAAAACTTACATGGATAGGAAATATCAAACTTACTTATCTGATTTCATACAATCAAAATCTTAGAACCAAAGTTATTATACAATTTATCAGCAATAAATCATATGCAAACATATGATTCAATCAAATTCTGTTTCTGTACTCCAAGTCCATTCTCTGAATCCACAAAAGAAATGAGTGAAGAAAACATCCATGGACAGACAACAGATCATGTAAAGGGCAGAAGCATAATATCTGTTGCTCCGTTTACTGACTAGAATCCATCTACAGAATGGATTTCACAGTTCAATAAACAAGCAAGCACTGGGAATTTAGATAACCAACTGGGCAGCAACAGTTACCATGGTCTTCAGAGTACTCAGCAGCTATTTCTCCAAAGCCTTCTGGCCCAATTAACCTTTATTTCCAGAGCACAAGACCTCAAGAGGCAGCAGATATTACACATCTAAACACACACAATACTTGAAACATCTGCTCAGCTGGGGAATTATGGCGACTGTGATTTAGTTAATATGATTACAGAAGTCAGGAGGTGTGTTAGACTTAATTAGGTAATCTAGAAGGCATTTCAATCCAAGAGACAGAAACAGCAACTAAGTAAAAAAGCTCAATCAGTTTTGTTGTACTTATCTTACATGATAAGAATAAACAGCTGCATCAGTCACAGCTGGGACACATGCTCATTATCTATGGCAACGTTTTAGTTTCATGGGGGAAAAAAGGTTTTTGGAAAAGCAGTCTTTTTCCAAAAATTAAATTTTATTTCTGTTGTGCTGTGATAGCATTCATCTAGTGCTTGTCTATGAAATTACAGATAGGTCAGAAAAGCACTAAAGAAAATATTTATTTTAGAATAATTACTATGTGCTATTTGGAGGTTTCTATTGATTTCCAACTATTTAACAATATTAGTAGTACAAAACACAGCAAGAGAACTATTGATAAAGAACACAGAATGCTGGGCCTATAATGGATGATTAACAAAGGAGAACAAGCAACAAGCTCTCTCCACTTCTCATTCTCCACACTGGAAAGCAGAGAATTGATAATGAGATCTTCCATTCCTTCCAGGAAGGCTAGGTATTGACAAAAATGCTGCCATACTCTCTTTACTTCAGTTCTTCAGCTCTTTATTTCAACTCCTCTTACCTGAGTCCAACCTACTATGAAGCTTAGTAACAGCTAATGAATTTAAAATTAGTATTACAGAAATGTTATCCTGTTTACAGATCAGCACTTATCTGCTTCATGGTTCACACATGTTTATATCTAACTTGCATCATCTTTCACAACCTACTCATGAGCACTCTGAAGTACAAAACATACACAGGCATAGCTAATCAATAGCTGCACTTTGAACCAAAATAACTTACCTTAGCTTCTTCCTCTTGTGCTTTTTTCACAATTGCTTGTAGCTGCACTTCACGTTTGAATTCCGCATGGAGTAATTTCTCCTCCATCATCCTGCGTCTTTGATCTAACAATTCTTCTTTCCATTTCCGTACATCTTTCTCCTACACATGAGTAAATTCACTATTAACACAGCAGCTGCGATTAAGGCCTGCATTTCCCTCAATTTTCTAATATTTGAAGCTTTATTCACAGTAATAAAACATGATGATGCCCCACACAAAGCCTGCATAAAGTTTAACTCCAAGTACACTGATTTGCTAGCTTTAGCATTTACACTGGGCACACACAAGCCATTCCTACTTTTGTCCCCCCACCCCGCCCCTGAACCTCAGTCAGTACAGTATGTTAACAACACTATGACAGAAGCTCATGATTTGAAATAATGCTCTCTTTAATATCTGGAAAACCTCTAACATTTCTAGACTGTGTCAAAACAAGGTTTTCTGAAAGGCAGCTGATTGGCTCCTTTGCATTACGGAAAGCTTACCCTCTCCATTAATTTTTGAAGTTTTAGTGTCTTTTCTTCCCGTAACTTTTCTCTCAGCTGTTGAGCTTTCATTTGTTTCTCTTCATGTTTCTTTTTGGATTCTGCTATCGTTCTTGTAGTAAAAAACAAAGGAGAACAGAAGTCAGACAAACAACATTAACTGACAGGGTTGCAAACACTTCTATGTCATTTTCAGTAAAAGAAACCAAACGGGCAACTGGAGTGTAATTATTTCCCCTACATGTAAACCTGGTTCTTACAGTCTTCAGATCTTTATTTTCTAGACAATCTAGCACAAACCTAGTTCATTATGAAAACATATACTCATTTCTGTAACACTTTCCACCCACAGATTTAAAGAAAGTAAATCTATGAACAATGTCCTGCAGCCACAAGTTTGGTTGCTTGTTTCTAGACAGGTGACAGCTCTAACACCTTTTGCGTGATGGTGATGACAGCTTCTCATGCATGTGTATCCCGTGGCCAGGTGGACGTGCAGGCTCTTCTTCCACTCTGTCTCCCCAAGAATTGCTCTGGCGCCATGATTCACGAGCTGTACACAAAGACCACAAAGACTTAGGTTATTTGAACATGTTTTCCTAGAAGAAGTGCAGTTAATGAGGCTTAGTTCCTCTTGATGTTCTCTCTCAAATGGCTTGAGCTTGGGTAAGGTGCAAACACAGACTGAAGTATTTGAAATCCCCGGGCATTTTCAATGCTTAGTGATTTTATTACACTTTTATCCAAATTGAACGAAGGAAATGTATTAACTTTCCCACTAAATGCTAGAAATTAGTTCTTCTAAACTCACTTCAAAATATTAAGATAAAAATGAGTAATAAATTTTACAGTTGTAATAGAGAGACAGAGGAAGAGAGCTCAAGAACAAAGACACACAGAGATAATTTGAACACACAATTTCATCTTTCCTAAGGAAATAACATAAAAATGTAGCTTGGAAAAATATTTAGGTGTTGGGGGATCTTCTCAAGCCTTAAGCAGCCATGAGTAAATTGGGCATTTCAACACAAGCACAGTCATACATGAAAATTTACCTTCATAATCTGCCAGAACATCATTCCAGTCCATGGACATACCACAGAAAGTTATGCCTCCATTGCCCATATTAGCCTGAAATGCAGCAAGATCCAGAGAGTAAAAACATACACCTTAACTGGCAGTGTACACACATTAAACAGTGACAGTTCAGACTCAGCAATGTATCCAAACTGAACTAGCCATCTCAAAGACATACACAGTTCCTGCTCTTTCTGACAGTAGAAATGGGGACTTCTGCTTCACCTGGAGTACTCCTGTATGGCAGCAATGGAAAGAAGTCCCGACTCTCCCAGTTTTGCACACAGAAGCTGGCAGCAGGACAATGACTGTGACATCCAAAGACTTTGTACCAGTCAGCAGCACTTCCTGCTCAGTTTAGTAAGTCTAAACATACCTCAGACAGTATGGTAGTACACGACACTATTTACTTTATTTGCGTACAGGTGACATTAGTGCAAAACCAAACACTACCAAATTCTGTATTCACACTCTGCTGACATCAAAGACTGCCTCAAGTTCTGAGTGCTTCAGAAAAAGTTGAACACTCACAGAGAAATCACTGTCATTGTCGGTCTCAATATTAATGTCGTTGTTTTCCTCTGCTTCAATCTCTCTTGTTAACTGCTCCTCTTCTGCAATAGCGCTGGCAATGGCTTCTTCATTTGCCTTTTCCAGGCGGTCTGCTAACTCTTCCTTCTTAGCAAGGACTTCTGCCATAGACTGAAGGAAACATAAAATCAGAGAAAAAACAGCACTATCAGTAGTAAGCACAAAAAAGTGGTTTCCAAATAGTTAATATGAATTATGTCATACTTTGTTCAACTTCCAATTACTTGTAGTTCCTTTACTGCTGCATTTTGTGAAGGTAACTCTAATATAAACCCCACTAAAATTGCTGTGAACTATTAACTCATTTAATAGCTACATGAAACACTGATTAAATTTATTATCATTTACATCACTCCAAGCTGCATTACACCAGCACTGTCATTAAAAGCGGCAAAGACAACTCTTCTCCAATTATTCTGTTAAATCCCTAGTCATAGGGGCTAAGCAGTGAGTCCTCTGAAACTGTAATGGCATGCCCTGCTGTTATCTCTGGAAAAGAAATCACACTATAAAGTCTTATTTAAAGATGAAAATGGATCTGCAGATGAACTGTATCTGGAAACTTCACTACAGTTAATACAACACAATCTCAAGCTGTAGTTCTCTTTCAGCATGAATGACAAGGTAGTTAAGCAAGAATGTATGCCTGGACATGCTGACCAATTGCCTTTTCCTCCTCTGATGTGCAGTTCATTTCCACTCTGGTTCATTTCCACTCTGGCTACCAAATAATGTGCCAAAAATCACTGTTCAAAGCAATCTGATTAACAACAGTAAAATGCTCACAAGAAACACAGATCCCACCAAACTGTGAGCATCTTAAAGCGTTAATAACCAAGAATCTGAAACAATGTTAGTGGATGAGATGCTACAAATCAGCTCTAACAACAGATACTTGACTCAGAAATTACCTAGCAGGAGTTGTTCGTACAAGATATTAAAGGAAAAGCCATTTACAGGAAGACTTTTGCAAACCAGAATTATAATCTAGTTTCTGAAAAAATAAAAAGCACAAACACCCCCCAAAAAAACCCCAAAAAAGCACAAACACCCCCCCAAAAAAAACCACAATCCAAAAGCATTAGGTGGATTTCATGTAGCATTGCTGCAATTCTCCCCTCAGAGAATCCCTGTCAAGCAGACACACCTTGAAACCTGCAGGAAAGAACGGACGTTCCTTTTGGGAAGCCACATAAAAACAGAGTACTGACTTCACATTTGCTGCTAAAGAATGGCTTTCATCCAAACTGCTAGCTGTATAGGAAGACCCAAGAGGGCAGTCCAGCTAGTCTTAAATGGCAGAGGTCTACATTTGTTTCTACCAGAATTTTGATCTGCCATGTGTTTCCAGTTTGAATAATTAGCAATGGAGAAAGAATTTAATGACAGTTTGACTTAAAATGATTGATAGTGGAAGGAAATGAAAAATTATGGCAAGAATAAATGTAAAAGATACAATATAAAAGTAAGCTCTCTATTCCGAATGCATTTATATCTTTGCACTTTAAGTTCAGAAACTTTACTGGAATGAAATCCTATCATGAAAGGTATCTGTACAGCAAATTATTTTTAATACAGTAAGTACCTTATAGACTTCTCTACAGCAGGTTAACAATAAATGCTGTGCAACACAGAATGAGAAAATAAAGGCTTATACTTGTGATTTACTCAGAAATCTTGCAAGATTTCTTACCAATCTGGCAGCACTCACATTTGAAATATCTGAGGGATCCATTTCAGTTTCAGTTTTAGCTTTTTCTGTTTGATGCTGATCAGTGATCAGGGAGGAAGCTTCATTTATCTGCAGAGTTTTTGAAGTACAGTCTTTGTTTGTGAGAACTGGAGGCATCTCAGATACTGCCTGTGAGGAATCTTTCTGCAGTGGTGTGCCAGGACTTCCATTGTCTTCTGAGACTTGTGCTGTGAACTAAAAAAAGGCATTTGAAAAATTTGCAAAATTAACAAAATGTAACATACTGATTTATTTTAAAGTCACAAGACTGAGAAGGATTTTACCAAAGCAACCGGCACAGTGAGTGATACAAATAACTCCACACGCATTTCAGTTGCTCATAACTGTGCAGATCTTTCTGCCAGTAATCTTCTATTTATGGGATGTCAGTTTTTGGAGAAACAAACGAAACCTGCCTCCAGCATTGTAAAATATGTGGTTCATCTCATGATTTTTAACTTGCCAGTTTGTGCCAACACCTTAATGCGTTTCAACAAATGTAACTGAAATAGTTATTATTTTAAACCTCTTTCCAACATGGTTAGTCAATAAAAGCTCTAAAAAACGTTACCCTCAGAAAAATGCTCTAAAGAAAAAGTTGCAAGATTTAAGGCTAGAAAATTGTACAGACCTGAGTCTTTTCAGTAAGAGGACCTTCAGATTGGTGTAAAGGATCTTTCTGTGCAAGCTCTGTGCCTTTGCATGTACCACTGTCAGCGAGCAAAGTCTCTTGTTTAGCCTCTGAGGGTGGTGAAATGACATTTTCTTTGTCACTGTCACATTTGGACTTCAGTGATTCTACAACTACAGGAGATTTTGTTGCCAAAGCTGTAGATCGAGATCGAACAGGCCTTCCACGCTGAACTGTTTCCCAGCCCTCCGCATCCTTTCGATCTACATGAAAAATAAAAACACCTCACTCTGAGAAAGGGACACTTATAAGTATTATAAACAACTACTTTATTACATAACTACACAAGATATGTGATAAAAATGTTCTCTTTAAAAATAAAGATCAGTGAAAAAATATTCTATAGCAAAGCTTTTTACTGCAAGGAGTGCTATCAGATTCACAAACACTGAACAACTCTCTTCATGGGACCAGTTGTGCTAGTTCAAGAAGCTAAGACACTCACACACAAAACCATGTGAAAACCACCAATGGCTACTTAAGCTTTACATGCCTATGTTGTAAGCACAACAAAGCAACCACGCTCTTGTTCTTTGTACCAACAGCAATGTTAGAGGTCTTCTGTGAAAGTGCAAAATCTCTGCAGTTGTAATGGCATGTCTTAGTGTGGAAATTACTGTCCAGAATGTAGCTTACTATTCTTCCAGAAATGTTTCTCTTTACTTTTTCCATTAGTTTGGTTCTGATAATAAAAAGATGCTAATCAGGGTCACCTCTTGGAAATTTTATTTTTCTGATTCCACGAAATAGCAAAATATTGCAGTAGTGGGGCTGCAAACTGAAGGAGAAAACACAAGAGTAGTTTTCTTGGATTTACTTTGACTAAACAGCTTAAATACACCTTGATGATCAACATTTCAGATACCAACCTTGGCACACACCTGAAAACCCTTCAAAGTTACATTTGTCTGCCTAAATTATCAAGTCCTAAGTGTGATAAGATTCCTACAATTATCAAGGTGAGCCACCTTCTCCATGTATCACATTTTTGTGGCCATCAATTAATACCAGTATTATTTCCCATACATCTTAAAATGATTGCAAGTGATTCTTGATGCCCTGATGGTATAACTCACAAACGTGGAAGGCAAACTCACGTGTGTCTATTTGCTCAGCAAGAGTTCTTGCAAAAAAACCTTACGTGCTAACCCCACACAGTATTTTCCAATATACTTTGGCATAAGTTATTTTTAGGTTCAATCCCATAAAAGCAAGAGAAGGATGTGGAAGATTATTTTTACCTGAAGGAGTAGAGAATCAAAAAAACAATGTTAAATTGTGTGCTTTAGAGAGAAAAATCCTCTAGACTAGAATAAAACATGTATGATAAAATTAATTCCCTACAGATTTCTAAAGATTTACTAACAGAGATGGTCCTGGAGCTCAGGCATAAATATCAGAGGTCAAATACTAAAGTTTAACATAAATATGAACAGGAGTAAATACAAGTCTACTTGGTTGTCAAAAATGTTATCTGAAATACCCCAGAGTGGTGACAAAATGGAATTATTTGTTTATTATGATGAATTGCACATTATCAACTTAAAGACTGGCTTCAAACTTGCTCTGATTTTTAAAGCAAAATATAAAGTGGTTTTAAAAATGTAAGATAAAAGTGTTCTAAAAATATCACTCCTTTCAGTATCAACACATGATGGTTACAAGAAGTGAACCACTCTCACATAGTGACAGTAACATCTATATGCAGGTCAGCACACCCACAGGGAGATGAGAGAACTGAGTATTTTTTTCTTCTTCTCAGAACACATACATTTATTTTCAAGCAATGTACAGTACCTAAAGAAGACCTGTCTTAACATTAACTTCCATGGTCAAAAATCCTTGAATCTTTGTTTCCCTCCAGGGCCAGTGTTTCTGGCAGCTCTACAACAAGTACAGAAATTCTGCTACCATTGCTTTCGCTGCAAGCGCTGTACTACAAAGCGCTGCAGTGGCACAGACACAGAAGCATCAATAAAAATGAAAATTATTTTAGATAAAAGATAAAACCATTGTACCCACTGGACTAACTCCCTTTAGGCAGACTTGAACTGTTCCAACATCAGCAGTAACCAGTAAACTGGAAATCAGCCTAAACCAGAACTATTGGCCCTTTCATATTTTGCTACCCTTGGCAACTAGCATTTTACAAACATGAAGCACTCATTTAACCACTTGGTTCTTCTAACATCTCAGGACAAAACACAGCAGCCTAGACCAACAGCTGGTGTAACTCATCAGTTAACAGGACTGTAGTGAAACGTATCTTAGTTGAGCAGCTCACACAACAGCTCTTTTCACAGAGCTATAGAATTGTTCATAAATCTCAACCACACTGATGCAAAAAGATCATTCATTTGATATTTTAAAATAAAAACTATTTTACTCTAGAAAAATTGCAGTATGTTTTGAAGTAAACAAAATTCCAGAGCTTGGTATGACCGACTATAGCTGATTTCTGCAGCTCACTGACAGTAAGCAGAGACAGCATACCTCTGCAAAAAGCCTTTCTATGTTCATTCCCCCAGGTGCAATTGCACATGCTTCAGTATGCACCACTGATTACAGAGGGGAGTGGCAGTCAAAAAGACACAGATGATATTTTCTGCTTTACCACAGACTTCCCATTTGATCCCTGTAAGAGACTTTGGCTTTCTTTTCATTTCTCCATCTTTATATGGAAAAAAAAATATTATTATCTACAGAAACCAAATGATTGAAAGGTATTATTACCCTCTCAGAGACAACCTTATGTCCAGGGAATGGGAGTTTAATTCCACAAGAATCACAACCAGATTTACTGCCGAAAGCTCCAGGCACACAGCCCATGTTGAATACGGCCCTGCATTATGTGGGACAAGAAGGACTCCTTGGGCCCCTGGTTTATCACAGCTGTTCCTACCCCACTGACTTTTGGAGCTGGTAGAACCACAAAGATCCTGCTGTATGTAGCTTGTGATAAAATTTGGCCAAGAAATTTCCCTGGTAAGCAATATACAGACAATGAAGAGACTGTTCTGAAGGCTGCTGAAACCAACCAGAAAAACCTCCACTCTTTTACTGTAGCAGACTTCGGGGTTGTGATTCCTTTTGCCTGTCATTTGTGAAACAAGATTTTTGCAAGATTTCACTTCTGCTTGTTCTGAAAACTGAAGTCAGGTCTTACAAAAGACATCTTTTCTGCATTAAAAAAAGATCAGAAGATAGCCTTTATTAGTATCTACTACCCAAAGATAATTTTACTAACATCTGGGTAACAACATATTAATCTTATCCATATCTTAATTATAACTATAATAATACTTTCTAATACCTTTTACTAATATCCTTGCTAATACCTACTTAAATTAATTCTAAAAAAGAAAACAAAACAAAACAAACCAGCACTTAATTCTTGCCACCCTCACTGGATCAGTTCCTTGTTTCATAGCATATTTAGTACTCTGATAGAATTAATCAGAATACGATTATGCAGAGCATAGCAAAGCCATACAATCCTACAATAAGAATGACTCTTTCACTAAAAGCTATACATGTTCAGTTTTTAATTTGCATTTCTTCGTTGTCAGATTCATAACTGTTACTCAAGGCTCATCCAATTATTTTAACAGCACAGAAATACTTGTGTTTGAAAGAATACTCTTGGTGAGTTCTCTAAATACATAACAGTTTTTAAGCCAAGCATGCATTCAGATTGTTGAAATACCTGGCATCAGTTGAACAAGTTTTATGCCAACTGACAACTAGCTGTGCAAAAGAAGTTATTTTTTTTCATTTTAATTCACCTACCAGATTAGTATTCAGTCATTTTCAGGCATGCTTTTTAATAAAAAGTGTGCAAAGCTGATACATTTATTGACATTAGATCCCATAGTCCCTGATGTGGAGCAAAGTTAACACTCCGCAGGGCATCACCCTTTCTCCCTTCCTTTGCTTTTTCCCCTAAATCTGGAATTCTTTTCATATAGCCTAGTAGCCATCTCCACATGCTAAATATCACACACTGGGTTTGATTACTCCCAGAGTTTTGTTAATGAATAATTCATTTGACTACCTTGATGATTCTCTAGTTTCATTTGAACTTCCCTGTCCCTGCTTGCTCTTGTATTACATGGAAGTGACAAACCATCTGTCATCTTGAGGCCCTCAGAGCCACCGGAGCCTTATTCTTTCAAAGCTAACTCCATCTGGAAGAACTGGCCAAGCAGCCTACTGGCAGCATCAATAAAACAAACCCAGTCAAGTATGTGCAGAACTTTGAGAGTTCTAGGAAATGCAAGCTCCTTCTAGAATTTTTCTTGCAAGCAATATGCTAGCAAAGCTTATTTGACCTTTCCTATTCATTACTAAACTTCAGACTTTCATTTTTCAAAAAAATAATCTAAAGTTATATTCCTATATCTGATAGACACTTTGGAAAGCCATGATTATTTCAGAACTTTGAAGCAAATCCAGACACAGGAAATCTGCCAAAAGAGTTAAAGGGCAGAAGACATGAAAACCAGAACAATAAAATAAAAATACACCCAAACAAACAAACAAAAGCAAACACAGAGAAAATGTGGTGCAGGAGGTGGTATGTCACCCACAGGGATGTTAATTGTCATACTACATTTAATGGTCGCTTTAAAAAGCATGTCTGTGATAACACTCCTGCAATTTGTTCTGTATATGTAGAAGCTCCACACGCTTCCATAAGATCAGATGCCAGCATGCCTGACCTCAACCTAGGACAGCTACTTCAGAGGACTCTATGTCCCACAAAGTCTAAAGTCTCAGCTACATTTCAAAAAACATCTATTCACAACTGTGGACCTAAGCAATACAGAAAAGATAATACCAGTAATAAAAACAATTAATAAAACTCAATTTTAAGTGTGGCAACAAAACCCAAAACAAAAACAAACAAAAGTTTCTGAGAAGTTTACATATTCTTGACTGCCCTTTCTGTTAAGTTTTGTACAAACAATGAACAGTTACTCTAACTGTAAGCACCTACTTCCAGCAATAATACACACTCTGAGCTTATGTAACCTTTGTTACCTCCACGAGTGCTTGAGAATTAATCTCATGCTAGACTATTGTCTCTATCACTGCTACTAAGCCAATCTTTTTTCTTGCCATAAACTGATTATACAATGAGAATAGACTGTTTCATATGTAGAAAACATTCAATCATGAAGGACAAAGTTATTATTTAATTCATTGAAATATTGAGGGTAACTAAGTTTAATGAGGGAAATGAGATAAGACAATTAAAGCTTATTTAATTATGCATCCAGGAAAAAAAATTAAAGAAATATCTAGAAGAATAACGTACTTCCTCTAAGGATTTATTTAGTTACATTTGGAAATTCCATCAACCGTAAAACAGACAGTATCATGCATTGTGAGACCTAACGATAACAGTCAGGGAAATCTTGCCACTGTAAGCCCCAACTGGGCTTTTAGGGTGGGCAAGAAATCATTATAGGGTGGCAGGAGGAATCCTTCCTCCCATAAGGCCTGAATGTACCTAACAGCTGTGAGTGAACAAGCAGAGCAGATGATACAGAAGCCTCACATCTGCTTCAGTAATGCATGCAAAGAGCCTTTGTGCCTCCCTTTGTGTAAACCTAACACATTCTCTTGTGTTCCAATCAGCGAGGTTAATTTGATTTTACCAAAGTGATTCTAGCCTCAATACAAAGGAAAAATACGCTCCTAAAGAGAATTTGATTTGTTAAAAACCTTACAGCCCAGCCATGAGAAAAATCACTGGTATTCTTCCATGCTGAATGTCAGAGATTAGAAAAGTCTTAAGAACAGACAAAGTCCCTAAAAAATTACGATTATTTCTTAAAATGAAATGTTTCAGGTCTGAATTGTATAGTACAATTGATTTTGAAAATTACTGAACACTTACAGGACCTAAGTGGTTTTGCTCTTCTTTAGAGCTCACCAGCTGCAGATAACAGCCAATAAAACACAGCACAAAACTGATTCTTCACATCTTTATATGCCTAAAGCTAACAAAAGGTAAGGACTTTTGTTTTAGCCTCTTAAAAATGTGTAATCCATACAGAAATGCAGATAGTTCTACTCCATGTGTAGCTCATGAAATTCTCCACACACACAAGAATCACTGATAAAATTATTTTAACAGCAGCTTTGAGTCTGTCACCTCGAGTGATAATCAACAGAAAAGTGTTCTGTTCAACCACTGCCAAATATCAGAAGTGAAATTCCATCTTAGGTTACAGTGCTGAAAACTCTGTCAAACTGCTACTGTTCTCTAACCAGCTCCCTGAAACTATATACAGCAAGATATTCCCTCATGCAAACAGAACCAAGCAATTCCCATTCAAATAACTATTTTTAGAGCATGCCTTGGATTGTTCTTTTTTAAGCAGAAGAATCCGCATGCCGCTCAACTCAGGTTAAATCGCAAAACACCTGAGACAAGGTATTTTAGTTATATAATATACCGCAAGTCTCCAAAGCACTATACATGACTACTAGTAAGCTGAACAACTATCTTAAATTCATACATTCTCTTCCAGTAATTGCTCTCTTCAAAAAACAAACACACACACCCCATATTATAAATGTTTCTTTGAAACGTCATTCAGAATATCTATTTCTACATCCTGCTTTTGCAGGAAATCATGGGGGAAAAAAAATTTAAAAAATGCATCTTTGAAGACAGACTCAGGGTTCCAGCATGTGCAAAGAAATGAAATTTTAAAATTGTAAAGCACATTAAATGGTAAAGCGTTTTATGTCTACCACTCGGTAAGTCTTTTCTACAACTAAAGACTCTGCAAGAAGCATTCTCCAAGGAGAATCTTTAGAGAAACAATTCATAACTGAGTGTGGTAAGCATAGGAAGTTCCATGGAAACATGAGGAAGATTTTTTTCACTGTGAGAGTGACAGAACACTGGAACAGGCTGGACAGAGGGGTTGTGGAGTCTCCCTCTCTGGAGATATTCAAAACCCACCTGGATGTGTTCCTGTGATCTGGTATAGGTGATCCTGCTCTGGCTGGGGGGTTGGACTGGATGAGCTTTCACAGACCCTTCCAACCCCTAACACACTGTGATTCTGTGAACTCTTGGTCTTCAAAGAAAAGCTATCAATTGTTACTTTAGCACAGTTCTAGTACCTTCTTCCTGGGCACATAAACTATCTTGAGCTCTCTTTGGAGAGATTCCTGGATATGTATTATTCTTTATACTGTAAGCCATTCCAAACTGCAGTCAGCTAGATTGTCAGTCTGTGACCAACGACCTACCATTTCTCCAGGTGTTAAGTAACTGGTATTTTAGCAGATCAAATTTGAATTAGTGAAAATACAGTGGACATTACCTGCACATTAAAACACCATTGTCTCAAACTTAACTATTACAGTGTAAGGCTGCACTCATCTTTTATTTTGACATTTAAACACTGTACTGTACTTGGCAAAATTAGACCTGATTTTGGCTTGAAAACAAGTCATCATACTCTGACCTAACTTTATACCACATAGTTTATGAAAATAACTTAAGGCACTTAAAAGAGACTTGCCATTTTTCCGTGATGATTTCTGTGCTGGAGGTGGCAGACACGTTTGTGCTGTTGCTAGCTCAGGAACGGCAGCTTTAGTTCCATGATTGGCTTTTACTTTATCAGCCCAACTGACACCAGAAGGAGCCAGGCGTGTTGCAGAAATTGTCACGGCAGGGTTCCTAAAGGAAAGTCATTGCTCTTTAGTGTCTAATCAAGCAGCAGAGTGGCTCATTGGAAAACTTCATCAGGACACTCTTTCCTCAGTCCGGGTATACCCAGCAGACCCTACTCAAATGCTGTCATCAGGCAGGTAGTAATACATCTACACAGAGTCTAGCACTATTGGACCAATTTTTCCACCGAATACATTTTTTGTACTATTTCTGTAGAAATAGTTGACATTCAAAATTTAAGACAGCTCAATACTCAGAGGTACTGACCAAATATTACATCTCTGCTGAGGACATTCTGAAAGTACAGTATATGCTCTAGACCCCAACAAACAGAAAGGAACTGAAAAACAGGCCCTGAGAAAGACAAACTGGACATAGAGGTGCTCTCCAGAACTGAAAAGCACCAGACAGTGCTGCTCTAAGCTGGTGTTTCTGCACACTGCTGCTAAAGTGCATTCAAACTGCTGTTCTCATTTTAACAAGCACAAGATGCTTTATTGAATGATATAACATGCTTTGTATTTAAATTAGCATCAGTTTTGCAATTTATCAGGATCATAATCATCTATCACTTCAGATTCCCTTTTTGAACTTTTGCACACCCAGCTGGCCACCTGCATTGCACACACTGACAGTTTTAATTTGACCTTTGTTTTGTAGTGGGAATATTAAACAGATAACATGAAATACATGAACTGCATTTTATCTCCACATCTTTGAAATGACCAGTGATTAAATACAGAACAAAGTGAAAAATCAAGTCCTTGATAAGATTTTCTTTTACAGACCATATGCTATTCTTTCACCAATGCAAAAACTGCATATATAACTTAATAAACAGCAAAACAATACATCGATTACTATAGAAAAACATGTTATTCATGAATTATGCTTTAAATGAATCCGCATTTTAGCTTTAATAAGCTTATGGTCTGGTTTCATACCCAAAATTTAAACTTCTTCGAGCACTTGAGGTCACACTAATTCTGTCTGTTGATGGACTTGGAATCACATGTCGTCCTGGAGACATTTTCTTTACTTCCCAGGCTAATGAAGTAGGTCTGCAAATTCAGGAAAGAGCAAAAATAAAAATCACAATAACTATTCCTGTATCACCTTAAAGAAAAACCAACACCAACAAATGCTATAAAGTATTAACAAATACTGCTGAATTTAATCGCACATGTTAGCAACTGTTTCTAAGCCAACTCTTACCTGTATTAGCCAGGCCCATACCAAACCCGATGCATGCTCTCAAGACTACAATGCTTATTTCAAATGTCTGTGTGGGACCAAATATCAAACCAACCAGTTAAAAGGAAAGGATCAGATGTAGGACTGGAAATATCCTCTAGTTCTAGAGACAGTAACACAGATAAAGGGCCACCACCATTTAAGGCACCCTGTGGTTTCCTGTCCTGTGTAAGAGAGCACTCAATATAGTTTAAATGCCGCTTTGGCTAATATAGGTATAAATATCTTTAGTACATAAAAAAACCTTCAGAACTAACCAAATATATCACCATCCTCTCATTTTATTATAGTACTGACATAGTTTGTCAGCAGTAACATTTACTGATGTGTACTTGCAAAGATATTTGAACAGGTTGATTTAACTGTCACAAACACAAAATGGTCTCCTCCAAACATACAATCTGAGACAAAATCCAGAGCAGGAGTTTCATTATGCATCTCATTGAAGCTGAAACTATTTTCTTCTTTAACTCTTGCTCCGAAAGCTATCTGATTACATGAAAATTTTAACTGACAATGAAACCCATAATCAAACTTGTGGAACCCAGTGCTGGTGAAGACAGATTCAGAAAAGCACTTACCTCATTATATCTCAACTGGTTCCAGTACTACTAGCAGAATTAACAACCTATAATCAACTAATAAACCCACTCTGTCATGTTTGATCTACTTTTTGTCTCTACCTAGGCAGATCCATGATCAAACTCACTACATAATAAGGGAAAATGGAAGAATTAGAGTGTGCCACTGCACATGTGCTACAGGTCTCCCATTCTCTGCAGGCACAAAATATACCAGCAAAACATTACTTCTCATTAACCTCTCAAATCTGAAACTTAGGCACCAAGGCAAAAACTGAATGATGTAATCAGTTTTACCTCTCAATACTACACATCCCAACCCTGTACCATTTTCAGCATAGCTTTTAACTGATGATGTTAATGGGGAGGATGAGATTCCCTCTAGATCCTCACACCAGTTTTGTCCAAGAGGAAAATTTCCCTCCTGATGCCCCAGAGCAAATCTTAAATTTGTTTCTCTTTGCTGAATCTCTGCTACAAAATGAAGTTTATTATGAGACTATATTTGAATGAAATCTAATTACCTGCTTTGAGCATCAGCTTTTTCTAGCTTCTCCTGTAGCTGTATCCAGTCAATCAGTGCTTTGAAGTCTCTTACGTAGTTATCAAGCATCATCAGGACTTCCTGAAAAGCAACCATGACATCAGCTTTTGTATTAAAAAACAATCCTCTCACTCCAACAAAGGAACTGAAAAGAAAGTAGGAAATTTACTAGTCTGTAGTGCTCCCATAAAAAAAGAAAAAACACCAACAAATAAACCCATGAAACCCCCTGAAAGCAAAGAAGCCCAGACAGTTAAGATTTTTATGTGAACAAACATTAAAATATTTATTCTATCAAAAAACATGCACATTTCCCAAGATCTCTGGGAGCAATGTTTAAGAACAAAATAGTAAAATCTGGCAAGAAAATAATTTCTAATGTATATAACTATCACTGTTTCAGGATTTGTCAGAGTTATCTTTTAAAATATGCTGAATGTACTTCATCAAATAAGCAAACTGTCTGTAAAACATGGGAGACTAAAAATGTCATGATTCATCTGTTTGTGAAAGAGGGAATCCCTTCTGGAGAATCCTGGGATCCCTGCATCAGAAAGAAAATGGTTCTTATGACTCTGAAGTTCAGTGAATTGTAATCCTACTCCTATGGACTTTGAAGTGTGCAGAACTTTCAAATGATGTCTGCTGCTACGCGTCCAGATTAATAGCAGAGATTCCATTGGCATGTGAGAGTACCAGCATTCTTGTACTAATAAAGCATTATTTTTAATTTAATTATTATTTTTAATTATAATTAAAACAAACAAACAAAAAGGACTCTCAGGGTGATATTTTGAGAGGCAAAAAGTGAAGTACCACAGCACAAGACTTGGTTTCTAAAACCATCAAATCTGAAATAAACTTACTGAGAAATAAACAAGATAGACTGCAAAATGAAAAGTTTACATTCTCTTCTGTGATTAGCACACCCTCACAAGTGGAAAAAAAGTCACTAATTGCACATTTCTGTCTATGGAGTAATTACTTGATCAGACTTTACCACTTCAATACCCAGATCATGCTTCAGGACTGTTACAAAGCAAATAAGTCTTTACCATTTTAAAAATTACTTTTGAACTATACGGAGTTACCAGAGAACTCCCATGGTTTTAGATGAATTAATCACTGAACACTGTAGTCAGGAACATATTTTATGGCTTGAAAGATTTAAACATTATCACAAAACAATGCCACAGGGAGGGATCTTAAGAGCAGCCTAGTCCATCCCATAATTCTTGGCTAGGATTAAACATACAGTGTCAGAAATTATGTGGGTGCGCAGGAGTTTTATTCAACATACTGTAAAAATCTTAAGTAGCTAGAATCTTAAAAACTAATTATTGGTCTCCAACAAATAAAATTAACTGTTATGAAAACACATTAAATGAACTTGAGTTCATACTATGAGGAAGAAATTTATAGATAAAATGCCAGTGGCTGAACAGTAAGGAACTAAAAGGCTTGCTTCTGATAAAAATATCCTTAACTTTAAGTAAATACTGACTTCATCTACTGATTCCCAGTTTGGTCAAATGTGCAAGTGTAATAAGCACTGTAAAGTCAGATTACACACAGAAACAACACAGGTAAACTGGATCCTGCAATCTTTACTCAGACAATGCTGCCATTTTTTCACAGCAAAGCAGACCGAAGACCTGAGGTTTTCTCCCTGAGCAAATGATAGTTTGTCTACTGTCATTGACAGAGAAGCAATTCTCCTCCATGCAGGAGGCTAGGAAACCACTTATATTCCATATATAAACAAAAAAAATTGCTTATTGAATGACACAAAAACCACATAGACAATCACAGCCAACAAGCGTAAGGCACCTTCTCAGCACAGCTGGTTATCACCCCACAAAGCACATTAATGCAGTTCTAAAGCAGATAGAGCAAGATCACAACAATCAGAAATAGAAACTTTCATAACTACTCTTTCAAAGACAAGAAAAATGTGTGCTGTACTCTACATTGACAACATGCTGAAAACAGTAAAACTCCATAAATGGATTTTGAAAAATTACATCAGCTTCACATGCAGAATCTAAAATACAGACAGAATTTCATGGTATAAGGAAAGCCACTAATGCTAATTAGTGACTTTTTTGCAATTAGTGACTATTGTGCAATTAGTGACTATTTTGCAAGTTCTTTACCATGTCAGTCATTCCTGACTGGAAATTTTCTGCTCAAAGCAAATAATTATTATAAATACTTAAAAATATTTTAGGAAGAATTACAAATTAAAATGTATTGGTTCTAGGATATAGCTACAAATTTTGACAGTAAAACTTGTAACACTGAAAGCAGTAAAAACACTCTACTACAGCACAGGTAACTAATGCAGAGTCTGGTAACACCATGTCCCAGCCACCCTTCCTTTCAATTGTCCTAAAGACAGGACCTCTGAGGTATGCAAAATGTTTTCTCATATAAAATTATATGGATGATTTTTAATTTTATTTAACAACCAACTCAAATTTGAAACTCAGTTTCAGCTTCCACAGAAATATCCTTTAAACTGGTAGGTCTGACAGATACAGAGCATATGCTGGTTATTAGAAGGGAAAAGTCACAAGTAGATCAAACACAAGGGAAATCAAGAAGAGTACCACTGCTGATGTAAATGTTGCTCTTTCTTTTGAAATAATTAAAAAAAAAAGATAACAAAAATTTTTCTTACAAGGCAGTTGGTTTACAGCCCCAAAATAATTCGTAAGTCAAGTCTGCTAGAAGAAATGAACAAGTCAAGTATTTTAGCCAGTTCTGTTTTCAGTTTACTAATAAAATTTCAGTTTTCTAATTCAATTCATGTCCACTTAGGTTAGCCCATGCTAAATTGTGCTGACTCTTACTAACAATAAGAGCATAGAAAGCAGAATTTAATTCTGAATCATTTACTTTTCAAGTCTGCCACTGACATATTCCTCAAAAAAAAAAATTTCTGAGATATATTTCTGAAGTTAGTTGGCACAGGAAAAAAAATATACAATAAATGGCTTAACCTATTTTAAGGAATGTCTAGCTACACATTATCAGAACTGATCAGAGCAGAACCATGCAGCTGTAACCCGAGTCATGTTTTACGAACAAGGGAATACAAACAAGACAAGCAGCTGGAGCGGCCCCATATTCACTGATGCACATCTTTCTCCCTAAAGCTAGGAGGGCCATTTTGTCAAGCAGGATGAAGCAGAACAAAAGTGGCTCTGAAAGCGCTGCTACAGGCATCCAGATAACTACATATAGATGTACAGCTAAAATTACCAATTAGTTTACCAATTGGCTGCAACGGATTCGATTGGTTTGTAATTAATTCTAGATGCTGGCGCATAGAGCAGGCCGGTTGGCGCCATCCCTTTGTCCTACTGACACACAACACCGGTGTGCAGGGCTCTGGGGCCCTGGCCATCAATACAGCTCGCCAGCTCACCTACGCTACTCAGTGTAGCAGATATACCCTGTGGTGCTGAAGCAGTGGAAACTTGTACCACTTGAGAAGGTGCTGACAAAAAGGAACCTTTATGGGGTAGACTACGGTTGCGCTAGAGTCAAAACAATTTTAAATCCCATTATTTTTCAAGGTCATATCCATCCCATACGATTTTTAAAGAGCCAGTTCAAACTCAAAAAGAAAGCAACACTGTTAAAAAACAACACTTCAGGGAAAACCTGTGACATAAAACCAAAGACATTCAAAATATGTCTTCTGTGTCTTTCTCTTCTATTCAATTCTCTGATCAATAGTCTTGCATGTCAAAAAGCTCTTGTTATGCTTTTCCTTCTTTTCTCCAGCCTTCAGTCATTACTTTGGTTTCTATGCATTTAAGATGTACTTCTCTCTTCAGTTGGGTGATCACATTAATTACTTTGCAATCCACAAGGATCTCTAATATGAGAGTAGCTACATCAGAAAAATCTTAGATTCCTGAATCAGAGCAAACTTGACTTAGGCCCTAGACAGGACTATTATAATCATTAAAAACAGAAATTCACTTTGTTTGGAAATCCCATACTGGCTTTGAAACGTCACCTTCTGCATTTGTTCTCCCATTCTCAAACAAGGAGGCGGCACACAGGGAGAAATGGAAGATTGCAGGATTTTGAGGTTACTAATGTTCCTAAAAGTAGAATGCACCTCAGAAAAATTAACTAAGTCACCACATCTGTCACAGTATTCTAGCCTTACTCTCAAGGCTAGAAATGCGTGGGTTTATTTACAAACTATGCACACTTTGTATTGGTTCATTATCTATACTGAATATTTTAGACTATGTATTTACCAAAATAAAGTCTGTTTTCTTGTACTGAAGCACATTCTTAGGAGGCAATCTACCTTCTTTCTTTCTTTAAACATAGGTTTTCAAGTTTAACCAGGTGTTTAGGTAATTTGACACAAAAATTGCTGCAAAGAAGTCCTGTATTACAAACACTTATGGGATCTGGGATTAGCTGATTGGCAAAGCATTTCTTACTGCTTTGGGTAAGGATGAAAGGAAGCAGCTTGTCTAGCCAAAGGACTCTCATGATACCAACCCTGGTACATGGCAGATAGTATTTTTTAAATAGAAGATTCTAAAACAGAGGAAAAACCAGGGTAATTTCCCAGTAACTGAAGTTCTCCCAACTGATGTGCCTTTTTTAATGTTCTCATCCATACCAAGCAGCAAACTTGAGATAGCAGAGCTGCAGGAACACATGGTCTCTGAGATCAAGAGCATTCAATGCACCATACCTGGCCTCAGCTTGTTTCACCCACAGTATGACAGCCATAGTGCACTCTCTATCAAGGATGTACTCCTGAGAAGCGTAACCATTACCAAAGTAAATTTGCTCCATAAGAATGAATGTAGAGGTTGGGGGCACATGCAGGGCCTTAATCACACAACTTATTCAAACAAAAAATGTAAAAAAAAAAAATTTGAAAATATTACATATATACATATAATACAAATGATGGAAAGTCAGGACAACAATTAACTAGATGGTGAACTAAACAAGGAGAGATGCCAGATTTTCAGCAGGCAAATAATTAGCAGTTGAAAGAATTCAGGTGTAAAAAGCTAAAAATGTTGAATAAACCTTAATTCAAAACCACAGATTTTGGAGTTTGGGTTGTTTAGGAGTTCTTATTTCTTTTCAAAAGCCAAGATTTTTTTCACCCAGAGGAACGTAGAACAAGAATATTGTGCCTAAACAGAATACTTTAAAGGCCTGAGCCAAGGAAATAAATTACTTCATAATCCTTCTTGAGATATCTTTCCTAGAGCTGGTAGCACTACAAGAAAAGAAGTGACAGTCACATATAAGAAATCATCTCTCCCTGAAAGCTTTAAGTAAGAAATCCCATAGCCAGATACTTTTCCCATTTGTAAAACATAACTTTTAAAACTTCTCAGTGGGAGAAAAAAAATAATTAAGATTTACACTCAAACAAAAAAATTAGAATTGACAGAATTGAACTGGCTCTTATCAGCAGAAATACGATCAAGATCCTGTTTGGATCAACTTCACCATCATAGTGAATTATTCACTGAAGTGAGAGAAATCTGGGTTTCTACCTTCAAGTCCAACAAGTTTAGAAACAGTCTTATTTTCTAGCCTGCCTTAAAAGCCCATAATCAGACTGGCTGAGCTTGGGTCTGCATGCAGAGATTCAAATCACTAAAATTAGCATACCTGGGAAGCAAAAGCAGCCCTCACAAGATGTTCTCAGCAAGAAATGATAATGAGGTAAGTTCCTCTCTCCTTCTGGGAGGCCTTCAATCAATTCAAACTCTCTCAGATAGCACCCTGATTGTAAAACTGTAACTGAAGTTGTTTCAGCTGGTTCTCTCGCATAACAACATCATGCAACAAATCTTCCAGGGAAAAGCTTTAGAGGTTCTTATGCTGTCTTTGGGGATCAGAACAATAGCACTTCACTGCTCCATTTTCCATCTCAAGCAGAATGAAACTTTTTTCACTGAACTATACTGAAGTTGGACTGATTTAAGAACATGACTGTAAGCTTTAGAATCTGGCAAAAAACCTACCTTTGCCAAAACCTTACAGACATATACCAATAAGTGATGCTGGTGGAAAAGACAAAGTTTGTACATGCAGCAACTAAATAGTAACTTAAAAATAATATAGAACTAATTTTTTACTTTTTTGACAGGAAGAAACAAACAAACAGCTGAGGCAATTAATTCATTCTAGAAGGAATAAACACTAACAACTAAATTGAAGTTTTGAGCTTCTTGAGTATCTTCAGCTGCTGGATTCAGTTGCTTAAACTCTATCGATAAGAGTTCTATGTGTGTGGTGTGTTGTTTCTCTTTTTAAACATAAACATAATTACAAATAAACTCAGTTGCATAGACACCTGCAGACCTTCACAGAACAGCAGCAGAGACACATTTCACTGTTGCATTAACCAAAATTCCAGTGGCCAAAACTTACTGCAGAATCTGCCTTCTTCCATCTACCCATAATTTTGGGTTTAATTCCTTTTAGCATACTGGAAGAGATTTAAAGGCATAACTATCACTTTTCTGCCACCACCAGCCCAATATAGAACATGCTAGGTTATAAAATATTCATATACACAGACACACAGAAAACTAGCTGATGTATAGAATATCCATACAATCAGCATTTTGAAATGTTGAAGGTTACAGGCAAATCTATTAGAATACACATAATCTCTTCCTCTCACTATTGCATAAACTGCTTTATGTGCTTAAGATGATGCTTAAACTTGAGAGCTCTCCTAGAAACAATTTAACCATGTTCTTTACATCTTTACATACAAAGCATCAAAGCAATGTCTATATATCTATAGAGATGATCTGAGAGTCTTCAATTCCAAACCAATAGCAAAGTACCAATTCCAGAAGCACCCAAAGCTGAGAGAAAAATATACACAACCACTGATCCTCTTACACACATTTCCACTGTTTGTATCCTTACCACAACCCGTTCGTCTGCAGTTTCAACCACAATCAGTCACTAGAGCCCTTTCTGATTCAGGAGCACCAAACATTATCTTCAGTGACAAGGTAATCAATAAATCTATACCAACTTGTAAGAATACAAGAGAGAAAAAGGTACAAAATAAAATAAATAAAACCCCCAAACAAATCCCCACTTTTCTACCAGGTTAATCTAAAGGTCTTGAATTCCAGAAGTTGTCACACTTTTACACAGCTCTTAATTCAGTATTTACACAACTAAAATGTTTAAATAGAATAGCACATGCTCATTTGACTTAAGACCTAAGTTTGAGGAGATGCCCCTTAAAAAGCTGAACTTAAGGAAGTTTATTCGTTTGTTGTTCTTTTATAACACAGATTTATCTTCATAAACAGGACTTGTCAAAACCCCACTTATTTAAAAAAAAAAGGAAAAGATAAGAGTTTAACCATTTTCATTTTTATAGAATATTGTTCCTACATATGTCCAATAAAATAAAAAATGTACTTTTTGAAATAAGCTAACAAGATATTCTACCAAGGGAGATTGAGAACTAAAGATGGCAATATGGAATTATCATTTACCAAAGCCTTTCGGTTATTTAAGTATAGCAGAAATACATTAATCCATTTTCAACTGGGCTGATGCCTCTGTTGGTATCTCTTATAACATTTTAACCATTAGATATTTCTCCAGGTAGTACAAAAAGTTTACAAAAACAAATATAGAAATGAAGCTAATCCATCCTCACCTTTAGTACGAGCATTAGTAAAAGTTTATAATAAATGGAATTTTCATCTTTAAAAAAAAAAATCCAACAACTCCCAAGCTAAAAAAGGCTAAGTAGTTCTGCAAACTGTAGATCTGGTGAAGCCTGTTTTCCCATGACCTTCCTACTGTTTTTTCTGGTGCCATAGATGACATAAATGACATATTTCAATTAATTCTTATTAAAAATAAAACAACAACAATAAAAAAAATCCAACAATACAAAACCCAACCACACATGCAGTGTGTGGTTCCAAAACAAGGTTGGTGCATTCACGTTCTCCCTCTGAATCCCTGCTGTCTAATAAAGATTGTGCGGCATTTTTGTCTGCAAAGTGAATCTCAACAATCTTCCCCCAAGTCAGTCACCTGCTTTCAAGACTGAAGTAATTTGAATTGGTCCACTGATACGAAAAGTTACGTCAGGAATGACAGAAAATCATGGCTATAAAAGGACAGACAAGAACCATGGTATGAGTGCATTAAACCTAGCTAAGTTTTTTGAAAGCCCAACAACAGGATTATACACAATTGTAGATGTTATCTTTCTGCCAAGGAAGCTTAACACATTTTGCCATATCATATCTGCATTACTGGTATGAGAGCAGAGTTAGGAAGATACCTCATTGGACCACACAGAACTCATATGATGCCTCATATGACACCATTCTGAAGTCACTTTGCATCCTCCTAATCCTGAACATTCAAGCAGTTGGAGGTGCCCCTGGAATAATGTGCAGAATCTTGCTAGAGCCATCTTCCCTGCAACAGTGGACACCAAAGCTGACACAAAACAGGAAACCTAGATACCATTGCCTTACCATTTTCAAGTAACAAGCTATTTCAGTGGGAGGACAGCAGGCACTGGCTTTTCAGCACCAGAGGTAAGGAAGACTCGCAGTTTCCACAAGGAACTGTTGCTTGTTGTCACCAGTATTTGATCAATTACAATATACCTCCATAATAATGACTAGTGTAATAGCTCCCTAACTGAAGCCTATGTATGTAGTACCAAAAAAAGTACATGCGTATCTATTACAAGTTATGCAAAGCATTCACAGTTAAAGATGTTTTGCTGTAAGTAATTAGTTAGTACACATTGACAGCTTCACCTCTGGTAGAAACTGGACTGTGTCTGTCAACAATAACCACCCTGAAATAAGTAATGCCAATCAATAGAACTGGCGCATTTTCGTAAGGAGAAAAAAAAAAAAAGATCTTTAAGAGGTAGAAACAACATGCATGTTACATAAGTTTTACCATACACAGAATTGGACTCCCCTGTTCCTTCAATTTTGGTTGCTTCTACCTCTGTTTTGCAAACAAGTAACCAGATACGCACAGATACAAACACCATTGTCAGACCTTTACTAAAATGCAGACTTCCCACTCAGGCTATGTACTACCTCCATCTGAGAGCAGATCAAATAGCATGATTTAAATGTTGAACGATATCTAACCCCCCCAAAATATGTGATAATCATACAAATACGCTTCTGTTCTTCCAGTCATAAAAAAATTTTAAAATGCTAATCTAATTACAATGCAAGGCTGACTCATTTTCTTAAACCCAATAATTCTCCAGAGAAGTTTCCTGAGCAGGAAGGCAGTTCAGTAACAAAATATTAAATTCTGCTAGAGCAACCAACCAGTGATTTGGAAGCCTCTAGCTACTGTTCAGTTTTCAAACCTGCTTTCAATGAAATGTATTTGTACGCTAATCTCAAAGTCAATTTGGCCGTGTCTGATTACAGCAGAGAACTAGATGTATGTGATAAGAAAAAAAGTTTACTTGAATTGATAAATGTAATTTTTTACAGTGATTAGATAATCATTTCCAGAACGTGTTGAGTGTACAGCATGTTACATATGAAAACAAAAGTCCTATCTTTAACATTTCTTCTGGCTTCTCTTAGCGCTTGTGATGAATTTTATTTCTAAAGATTGAGTGATTCTTATGAAATGACAATGATCTTTCTACTAGAAAATCATCATAAATGTAAAACAGATGCACAAGCTATTAGAAACACAGGTTATTGGAAATTAGGAAGCAGGCCTTACAGTGATATCCCAACCAGACACTATTTATGTTTGACCACCAATCACTTCCTAAACACCACAGGGATAATTAGAAGAGTGATAACTCCCACCACAAAAAGGGAGCAACGTTTAATCAAGCCACTTAACGGGAAGCAAACGGATGTGAAACAGGCTGAACCACAACAGTGCCACCTACAGCAAAGAACACTACAGGGAAAAATACCTACAGGTTCAGAAAAAAAACCAACAAAATCAGAACTCAATTCACAAAAACTGATCTAGTAACATTATGTTAATCACCAGAAGTTTTACACTTTAAAAACGAGTCATTGCCTAAGATAAATGCATCTTCCAAAATCTGAAGAAACACACCATCAGTTTTCCTATTTACAAGCCTTCACTAAATACAAATCAAAAAGTAACACATTTCTGAAGCTCCAAGCCCCCATTTGGCTTTTTTGTTAAGTATAAAAAAAGCATGGTAAGAGCCATGTAACAGGCAAAGAAGAGATGAAGACTCACCTTGCATTCCACAACGCTCTGATCTGATTCACACGTCACATAGATTTCATCAACTGCCCGTCTGAGGTTGTCAAAAAGAAATGCCCAGTATCGAGCTCGCAAATCAACTTTTCGAGGCTGTCTTGTTTTTGTAGGGCTTTTGTCAAAGTTTTTATCTCCGGCTGCTGCTGCTGTTAATTTACAATCTATGGTAGTGCTCTGAAAAAAACCAAGATACAGTGGAAAAGGAGAACAACAAACAGAAGTGTGGTCAGCAGGCTGGGTTTGCTGTGCAACACATTTTTTCAACATATTCAGACATTTGTAAATGAGAAACTTTTCACTGAAGAAGACTACATCTTCCCACAATTTTTTCAAAGCACACTTTATTATTTTCAATATAGGCAGTAGCTATGTAGAACTAGATTCTGTTTCTTTGGCATTTGTAACCCAACATTCACACTGCACAACAGTACAAGATATTCTGCCATTTGGCACATTGCAAGGTTATGTTTCTAATTACATATCCTGTATTACTTATTCTGTATCATCCTAAGATGAAAATAAGATTCTACTAATAATCATTCCAGCAATATTCCATCACAGTTAAATCCTATTACCAAGGCACCACATACGACTTCAACTTTTTTAAACCCTCATTCCAGTAAGAGCATTCCTGTCAGTGAAATGCTGATGAAGCTAGCCCCGTGGATCGATGTGTTATGGCTGCACTGCAGAGTGCCAGCAAGCACTGCATTAGTTACAAGAGGAAGCTTTCACACTCCACTTTTTTAATAAGACTTCCACTCACCATATTGTTAACAGTGCAAGTTCAGTTCCAATCAACATAAGCGCTGTGCCAGTGAATCAAGTTTCCCCTATTTAACACCAAGTCTGAAAGCGTCCTCATGTTGTTTTAAATAGCAATTTGAAAGCTTTATCTACAACAAATCTGTTTTGATTTTTGGTGTTAGTATCCAGAGTGATCAAAAGCTGCTTTTGCTGCACAGATGCAGAAGACTGCAAATGTGCTAAATGTGATGGGAGCAAAGGGAGAACATCCAACTTGCCTTCACAAATGCTGGCACAGACAGGAATCAGGATGTACCTACTTGGAAACACTGTTATGCCACCTCAGGGTTATGCATCTGTTGACCTTGTGCATTCAGCTTAGCCACTCATATGGGGATACGTCTCCTTGTCAGAGATAAATTGTCACTCACCTGCACACCAGACATTCCAAAGGTCTCTGAAGCATGCCTATTTGGCTGAAAACGCCAAATCAGCACTTGGCTTCACGACACTGTCCTTATTAAACTTGAAATTCTCTCCCACAAAAAAAAAAAACACAAATGAACAAACAAACAAAAACCCCACCCAAACATAAACAGAAAAATCCTGCCACTGTGCCAGACTTCTATAAGCTTCTGCATTCCATAGCAGCCAGGTGGATAAGCACCTCCACTAAACTCCAAGTGATGCCAAACAGCATGCTGTTTTGTGATGGAAGTATTAGATACATGCTACAAATATCTCATTTTGGGGTGTTTTTTTTTATTAAGGCATGCATTTTAATAGCACCTTGAACACAGTTTTGATGCACTGGTCCCTTGTGGCCACAGCAAATCAGTTCTTACTGGAGTACATTTGTAGGGATCATCGCAAAATTCCATTCTAAAACCTCTGCTTTTGGTGACTGAATTAAAACAATCAAAAGCAACACTGCACAAACCAGTACACAGAGTTTAGAATCAGAGTATCTAATCACTAACCAGAAACACTGTAAGGAGCAAAACAACTGATGAGGATTCAACTCATTGATGTCATATATCTTTACTTCAGTAAAGCTTTTGATAAAATATCCCATAACATCCTCATGGAAAAGCTCAGGAGATGTGGCATAGATGGTTGGTCAGTGAGGTGGATTGCAAACTGGCTCCACAACAGAGTTCAGAGGGTCGTTGTCAATGGCACAGAGTCAAGTTGGAGGCCTGTGGCAAATGGTGTCCCGCAGGGATTGGTAATGGATCCAGTTTTGTTCAATATCCTTATCAACGACCTGGATGAGGGCATTGAGTGCACCCTCAGCAAGTTCCTGATGATACAAAACTGGGGGGGGGGGCTGACACCCCATCAGGCTGTGCAGTCATCCAACATGACCTGGACAGGCTGGAGAGCTGGGTGCAGGCAAACCACATGAAGTTTAATAAGGACAAGTGCAAGGTCCTACATCTGGGGAGAAATAACAAGTACCAGTACAGGTTAGGGGCTGCCCTGCTGGAAAGCAGCTCCATAGAGGAAGACCTTGGAGTGCTGGTAGACAGCAAGTTCTCCATGCAACAACAATGTGCTCTTGTGGCCAAGACAGCCAATGGGATCCTGGGATGCATCAAGAAAGGTGTGTCCAGCAGGTTGAGGGAACTTCTTCTACCTCTCTACTCTGCCCTGGTGAGACCACACCTGAAATACTGTGTCCAGTTTTGGGCTCCCCAGTTCAAGAGAGACAGAGAACTGCTGGAGAGAATCCAATGGAGAGCCATGAGGATGATTAGGGGACTTGAGCATCTCCTCTGTGAAGAGAGACTGAGATCCCTGGGGCTATTTAGTCTTGAGAAGAGAAGACTGAGAGGGGATCTGATCAATGTCTATAAATATGTGAGAGGTGGGTGTCAGGAGGAGGGGGGCCAGGCTCTTTTTGGTGGTACACAGTGATAGGACAAGGAACAATGGGTTCAAACTAGAACATAGAAGATTTCACCTCAACATGAGGAGAAACTTCTGTACAGTGAGGGTGACAGAGCACTGGAACAGGCTCCCCAGGGAGGTTGTGGAGTCTCCTTCTCTAGAGACTTTCAAAACCCACCTGGATGTGTTCCTGTGTGGACTATCCTAGGTGATCCTGCTTTGGCAGGGGGGTTGGACCTGATGATCTCTTGAGGACCCTTCCAACCTCTGACATACTGTGATACTGTGAACTCTTCTTATCCCCTGTGCATTATTTCTTTGTGAGTTTAATGGGTTAAGTTTCTACTTGAAGACAGAGAATTCTTAGAGAAAAGTAATTTTAGATTACAGGTACAGGTAACTGCAGCATGGTTTTGGATGGACTTATCAATGAAAGTACTTTTAAGAAAGAGCTGTAACAGTATTTTTATGATGAAATACATAGAATAGAAACCCAAAGATTGTATTAAGTCTAGAGAAATTTCTTCTCATTCTCCTTATGGGTATCTTTGGGTTTTGTGGATCCTCTTGAAATCCAACAACTTGTGTCTGAGTAACAAAAAGTTCTATACATGTTTAGGACACACAAAAATGAACTTATACCTCTCCAATTACAGAATGGGAAAGTAGGTAATTTGGTTATTACACAACTTTCTGTTACAAGGAAATTGAGCCCTGACAAAGAATCTGCAAAACTGTTTACCAAATTCCAGATGCCTGTTTCTTTGTCAGCCTCTCCCTGGGTTCCAGCATGCTCACTCCCCTCAGCACTCTGATTACCTGTACCACACAACATTGAACACAACAAATTCCACTTTAGAGCTTAGGGAGGCAGACAGTGTGCTGTCAAAATGGTTATGCTCTCACATGCAGTGTATTCAGGCTCTATTTTTCCTGTAAAAAGGAGCAGAATGGGAACCAATCACACTAATATCTCTGATACCTTTACATGTTTCTCAAAATGCTCTAAGTGTACCCCAGCTCATGCATGCACAAGAGACACGTTCAGAAGAGATGCACGTCATACACAGCCAATGTATGGAAATTTCAGAAAGGATATTCCAGAGTATTTAATACTGGTTTTCTTTTATGGCATCAGTCACCCCTTAGAGAACTGCCTTGAGAAAATACGCTCCTTAGCTGACGCCTTGATACAAACCTTTAAAGCAAAGCTTATACTGATTAATTTACAGCCCTTTTAATACACAGTTTATAATTACACCACCTTAACTAAGAACCATAAATAGCTAAAATAGAACAACAGTGATACCTTTTCCCACCTGAAATTATAAAATGTGACTAGCTTTTTCCTCATTCAGATAATACTGTTGATATAAAGGATCAGTTGTTTTGGAACGTGTGTCTACCTAAAGTAATAATGGCTTACAGAGACATGACCCAGAAGGCCTACACTGAGGCTTGTCCTCACTACAACAACAAAACCCACTGAACAGCAAAGATTCAGAGAAACTAGTTTGGATTGTAGTGATACCTTGTAGTGATACCTTGAATCACTACAGATTTGCAGAAAACGCAAAGCTTTTGTGCCTTTGAAGATGAGGAACATGGAAATATTCCTTCTTCCGTTTCAAATAACTCAGTGTGGATGATGAAAGAGATGTTAAAACTGAAGCATTTCTTTTCTTATTTTACTTTTTTTAACAGTTTCAGTAACTGGTCTTGGCGTTCTGCAAAGTATGAAGTGTTTATTTACTCTCAGGATGCCTAACGTATTAAATGTAGGTTTGTCAGCATCCTACTGAGATGAAGATGAGGTTGATAAGATTTTAAAGAAAGAGTTCTTGTAAATTTATTATCTTGAGATTAGTAGCCCATTTACATGTAAAGGAAAATTAACACTGAAGGCTCAACCGAAGTAGCAAAAAAAGCCATCAGTTTACAGCAGTAGCCCTTGTCTGAAGGTACTGAGTGCCAAATTGAAGTGCAAGGATCCACACACTCAGCAGACCATTTCAAACCTTAACTATATCCCCTAAGAATAGACTTTTTCAGCTATATTAGTATAACAATCCCACACAAAAAACCTGAAGTATTCTTCTGAAAACACAGTATTTACATTCTCAAAGTGACTAAAAAGACAGAATCCAAATTATATAGCACATTATTCCTACACCCAAAAAGTTACGAGGGTAGACCCTGACAGGGAGTCTCAACTACATCAATGAAATTCCTCCATCACAGAACAAGAAAACCAGGATACACAGTGGTTGTAACATACTACTACACAGAAAAGGAATACAAGGTCAGTAGATGTTAAACTAAATGGAAAAATAACATGACTACTTTTCAAAGATGCAAATACACCTTTCTTCTTGACACTTCTCATTGGGACTTACTTTCCAGCCATAACCCTCAGAACTTTTACTCACCTGGACTATTTTTTTCCAAAACAGGATCATTCTCTAGCACAGAAGGTGAAGAAATACAGCATTTCCTTACATCACAATCTGGGCAGAAAGGTAGCCTTGGTACAGGCAGCATGCTTATAGAAAGAATCCCCTGCATTATTTTACTGAACAGCACTTTCGTAACGTTATTAGTAACAGAAAGTCGTACATCTGGGGGCTAGGAAGAGCTAAAAGTAAAGGCTGAAGAAGATCACATATATGCTAGCACTTTTTGTCTTCTGAGTACTTGACTTCCAAACTTGTATGCTTTAAAAATACAATGGATGTTCATTTTTCGATATGTATTATTCAATTAATAATGTATCAGTGGTATCACAAAACATTTTTATGTCATGAAAAATATGAGCAGATACCTGTTTGGCAGTCTTGTGTGTTCCTTGAGTCACCCTCTTTGTTTTTCCACCAGCTTGCCATTTTGATTTTCCTGTGACAGAAACAGCTGTTTCAACCAACAGCAGCAACTTTAATTAAATAAAACATTCTAACATGCAAATACCTCATCTTGCAATGTACTGATAGGGGCACAATCCAAGAATTAAGAGGTTTGCAAAACTGTATATTCCAAATATAAATTCCACAATTCAGAATGTGGATAATACCAGAAAATTAGAAGAATTACAAAGACAGGCAAGAATTACAAACCTCATTATACAAATATAACCTACCCTTAAGTGCTCAGTGCCTCTGAAAATCCTGTTATTATGCTCTACACATCAAATATAATACTAGTTTTATATATATATATACACAAGATTTTCCACTTTGACGCATCTCTTAAAGTTCCAAAGCTACCTCTGCTCTTGAATGACTGTTCAATCAGGTATTACAGAATTAAAACAGTATCTTTACTGTTTTACAGTAAAACAGTATTACAGAATTACAGAAAACAACTGTAATAATTTAGTTTTTCTTGAAGTGTCCAAACAGCCTACCAGGAGATTAATGTATTTTCTGCCAAGGAAGATGGGGAAAAGCAGAACTTGGGACTGGATTTAGTTCACCTACATTTAGGTAGCCAAAGGAAGAGAGAAGAACATACAGAGAGCCAAAGGAAGAGAGAACAACATGCAGAGCATGAGTCAGTCCCCTTAAGATCTGAAATGCCTTCTCCAATGTACCTGTCTCCCTCCACCACTTATATAAAGTGACATTACAACTACGCTTCCAAAATCAGTTTAAATTCCTACAGTCACAAAGGATGATTTCAGATCTCAGTGCTGTGGTGGTGGCAATTTCTTAACTGATTCAGAATTATATTATTGTGTTAGCCCACACCTACATGACATGTTTGCATTATTACATTTGAGATTTGCTCAGGGGTTTAAAAATAGTAATTTTAATTTTTAAAAAAGTTTTATTCCTCCAACTTGGTATCTAACTTGTATGTGAAAATCACAAGATCCAATGACAAACATAAAAGCATGACAAGACCAAATAGCAAGTACGGCAAAAGTACTCTCTAGCACAGATTACATCTCATAAAGGTTTCAAGATTATTCAGGTGTATGAAGCCAAGCAAATAAACGCAGTAGTTGAATACAGTTCCTTCCTTGACCATGGAGACCATTCTTGCATTTCAGAACTGTCCAGTTGAGTTCTTAACAGTTCTTGGGCCAAATTCCCTAATACAGTCCAGGTGCTTCACATTGCTCTTATGTAAAACAGCTGTAAACCTGTCAGAATCAAACACTTACACAGCTGTTTTACATCAGTGGCTATTCCAGAGAACAAGGCCTGTAATTTTCAAACAAATTAAAAATTATTTGCTTGATAATTCATTTTTTAAATGCTGCATTAGCCGAATTAACAGGTACAAATTGATACACTGAGCTCAATTTGCAGCATTCAAGAAAAAAAATATTTGGCCACTGTATGTATAAAAGGCTCTGTTCATTGAAAAGCTTAAAGTGTAGATCAATTCCATGTCAGATTATAACTGAAATATTTCAATCACCGAAGTCTCCCTTCTGATGTGATTTACATCCTACATAGATAAGATCTTGAATGCAGTGGCATTCGGAACTGGCACAGTTAAACACAAATAAACATAGGCATGTTAAAATTAAAAAAGGACAGATGAAGGCATAGAAAAAGTTGCAGTCTCTTTAGAGTCTACTAAATAAGAACACTAATCCATCATCTAAGAACGGGGAGATGTTTGAACAAGTTCCCTGTAAGGGCAAAGGCAAGTGTTCAGGTACTAAGGTAAACATTTGGAGAAATGAAAACTTAGGGAAACACCAAGTAGTGTGTGGCAAGGATTCATTATTTCTTCAGGTGAATGGGCCAAGAAGTTTTGTATTTCAGCAGCAGCCACATTTCTGAGCTTTATTATTCTTTTTCTTCTAACAAGTGCCCTTGGTGATTAGAAGACATCTTCCTTTCTGCTTTTGTCCTTTTATATTCACAAGCAGCAACAACACAAGAGTCTTGCTCAATGGTTTTGTGCATGTCCAGTGACTACTGGTATGTAATTATACAATACTAGCACAGGCATGAGAGGCACTCGACAAACTCCATGAAGGGCATTACCTGCTTGAAATTTACTGGATTTTAAGGAAAACAATAGTGGCCAAAGATGATCATCTCATTAGCTATTAAGTTGCCAAATTGAAATATATAAAGTAGTATTCAGGGAGCTGGAGTCAGATTTCATACTTGGGAAGTCCATTTCCTCTTCTGGTTATAAACATGAAGTACACAGGATTTATGATTTGTGACGACTTCCTGTCACAAAAAGCTGAGGTGCTAATATCTCAAAAAAAACCCCAACCAACCAAACCACTGATAAACTATTTTCAAAAGCTATCTTTTATACTAACAATCTCAACAGTGATACCCTCACCTCTCTTTTGGATAGTTTTACTGACACAAGAATTGCCTTCAAATTTAGTATTAAATAGCAGCCCTCATATTTGTTCTCACTATGGCAGGGATCGGCTGCGTGCGTTGTTTCAGTTGTCTCTGGCACTGCTTATTATCAGACCTTCAGCAGGAATGGAAACTATTTTCTATTGCATTTCTTTTCATCTCTTTGAATCTGAGGATACAACTGAGTAGGCATTTTGTTATTTTCCTCCAGTTCTTTATCTACTCTGTCACTCTTCTTCTATGCTATCTATAAAAGCTGTAAAACAGTCAGTCCATAATCTAGTGCCGTTGCTACACACAATGAGCCTGTACTCCAGAATCTATCTCACCAGCCTAGTTGTCCATCTCAAGAAACATTTTCACAAACATAAGGTTTGGATAAGAGCTCGTTCCCTGAACCTCATTTAACATAATTCAGAGCCATCTGCCTAGAAGAAGCAACCACATGAGACTGATTATTTCTGACTCCTTAACCGAGGAAGCATACTGAAGTTTCTAATATTATTATAAACCATACCATCTTCTTAAATTTTGTAGAGAGGTATCAGATACAATTTTCCTAAATGGTAATGTTTGAAGTAATAACCGCCTTGAATCACAGATATAACCAAAATTCTCCATGTTTTTCCACCTCTGGACTGAATCACAGCAATAAATTTTGTGTAATATTTTTACAAATCACTGTCAGTGTCTCATCCAGAAGATAACAGCCTTGTATTCACCTCCCAGCACTAGACTGATTCACGTTTATTTCAGTGAAATTCAAGGTTTGAAACTTAGAGGCTTTAAAGAACACAATTTTACTTATATTCTGCCAGTTACAACCAGATTCAGCGTTGCTAGGGCTGACATATCATGTTGTCAGTCATGACTCTCAAAACTTCCCTCCTCTGTCAAAGGGAACCAAGTTTCATGACTTCCAGCACATACTTCGACATCTATTTACTCCATCAGGATCTTGCTAAAGCAGTAGATTATACTGCAGGCTCCCCAAGTGTACCAGGTGCCTTTCAACCAATAAATACATCTCCTTACTCTGAAATGCTTAATCTACAAATTAATTCTGTGTGGTGGGAGACCAAATTATAGGAAATAAGAAGGTAACAGTTAGGAATACAAGATTTTCCACTTTGACACATCTCTTAAAGTTCCAAAGCTACCTTACCTTCTATTAACATTTAAATCTCAAGCCTTTGGGATGTCTTAACTGTTACTAAAATAGCTTAGATTTTGCATCAAATTTGTGTGCAGTGCTTATCTCCATGCTATGCCATGATTTCATGCTAGACACATGAAAAATTACAAAGAATAAAATTCTGAAATCCTCTATTAGAATGATGACAGCCTTCCAAGGTTGGCAAGATCTGAGTGACTGCACTAGGCGACCAGTGGACACAGATTTGGAATGAATAATTGTGCAGAATAGCAGGCTAGTGAATTTTTCACAGTTATAAGACTCTCCTCCCAGGACACAAAGTAAACTACTGTTAATTAGTCTATCCACAGAATCTGCTGCATATTAATGTACTTTGTAGAGGAGTGTTTTAATTTCAATAGCTGAAATGTGTTAGCACTCACTACCTCTTCTAAACCGCCACCATGCTTTGGATTTTCTCCCGCCACCCATCTGTATTCACAACTACAGTTTCAGATCTGACATGACAAGAGTGCATGCTGCTCAAAAACAGATCACAGAAGTGCCACCTGCCACTCCAGAAACTGCTCTCCTTTTAAAGGAGGTGTTTCTTATTGGCAGGAACTATATATTTCCATTAAGGAATTACAAGGTTTTGATTGCAGTTATTTATTGCTCTTTTTTCCATATCCTCTATAAAAAAATGCTCGTCTTTCAGAGGAAACATTAAATGGTAAGAAGGACACAAGCGTACAATTTTTAAAGGAAACAGAAAGGAAATAAACTGAAAGAAATTAATCTAGCATTTTATCTCTATAACACTATCAGTAGTAATAGCTAATGCCTATACCCTCACTGTTTCTGCAGAAAATAAAAAATCTCCTCATGAGTAGCTATATATAAAAATCACACACTGACTGCCAAAGCAACACCTCTGAACTCTGCAAGCAGAAGAAACTGGCTAAAACCAAAATTCTGCTTTTTTTCAGTAGAGTTGCAAGACAGGCTCAGGCAACCTGAACCTTTGGCCTGCTTTACACAACCCCTCAGCAAATTAGAACTGTTCCAATTCATAATATTGCTGCACCATTCCTCAGGGCCAAAACACATAGTGAAAGATCAGCACAAAATGAATCAGAGCTCACTGACACCAACACATATATACTCTATGCCAAGACAAGGGTCAAGCGAAAAAAAAAATCAGGCTTTGACAGACTTTCATTAGCCACAAGTTCCCTTCCACAGGGAAATTCTCCATCAGGCAATTATCATCAGATCTTAGCACTGTACAAAAAAGCCAGCCCACAATTTAATGAAGAAATTGTAAAAAGAAGAAACCAGCAGTGATAAAAGTTTTTAAAATCACAACGGTGTTAATACAATCAAAATAAGGAAATTAATACACTTTAATAAAGGCTAAAAATTCACTTTTGTATTAATTCCTCATGTTTTGACAGAAAATGTTAGAGCAAACACTATTCTACAGCTCACATACATTCATTTAAGGAAAAAGTCTTAAATGAAAGTTTCTCAAAGGCTATTTGAGAGTAGTCTTTGAGCAAGGTAGCATTAAAAAACAGCAGTTTTCAGACATTAACTGTTGTTCTGCTTGTCACTGTTCAGCAGAGGTACAGCTATGCCTTCCCAATTGAATGCAGTGTCCTTAATGAAACCCATCCATATACAAACACCTCAAGCAACTCAATGTCTTCTGTGACTTCAGACTTTACAGCTTTAGAAAGAAGAAACTGAAACAATCACAAATACACCTTGTGGCAGTTTAGGCTGGGTGCATACAGCAAGCCAAAGACTGTTTAACTAAGCATCAGTTTGCTTCAGACACAGGGTTAACTATCTTGCTACTTAAGGCAGAACTTCTCATAGAAATATCTTCTCCACCTATAGAATCACAGAAGAGCTGAGGTTGGAAGGAACCTCTACAGACCATCTAGTCCAATCTCCCTGCTTAAAGTAGGGTCAGCTAGAGCAAGCTGCCCAGACTGTCCAGACAGGTTTTAACCATCTCCAAGGACAAGGACTGGCCACAGTTTTTCTAGGCACCTTGTTCCAGTTTTCAACCACCTTCACACCACACACAAAAAACCCCAACCTACTTTCAGACACTCCTGCCCAAGCCTCAGAGACAGCAGCATTCACACAGGGACACTTCAGTCCTCAGAAACACTTCAGTCCTCAGAAACAGCATTCTGACATCTGGAACAGCTTGAGCATACTGAAAATTAAAGTCAGTTCCTGGCTCCTTAAGACATCACACCGCAAGAGAACATTACAACAGTAACAAAACTGTTATGAGGACTTGCGTTACAGGAAACCATCCTCAAATATCCCCTTCCTTAAAGATTCCTCAAAAATGTCTACCAAAGACTGAAGTGATACCAAAAGAAACTTCCAAACTTACTTGTTTGAGAGCACAGAGAGCAATTTGTTGGATTATCCTAAGCCATCTCTGCAATTCTGAATTCCCAAGTTACAAGAGTTCAGTTTAACACAACATTATTATATCACACAAAAATCTTAGTAATAGTAGCAAAATAGATGTTGCTTACAGATAAAACAAAAACAGATTTTCATCTGTCACTGTAAAGGTTTTCACAAATGATCTGTCAAGTGTGGGCTGCACTTTGGAAAAAAGCTTTACCACTACTCCAAATATGCTAAATGTAACCGCTTATTTTTTAACAGAGATCCTACGTAAGAAACACATTTCCAGGTGAGCAACTCCAGTGGACAAAGGGCTGGAAGTGGAAAAAGCTGGTGGAAGACTGCTGAACACATACCCTCATCATCTTTGTTTTCCAGTGGAACACTCCATGCAATCAGGTTCCTTGCTGTACGTCCCTCTTCTGCAACTATTTTCCTCACTTTGTCGTGGCTATTAGAGCGTTGGAAGGAAGCCTGAAAACAACAAATACAGGGATGGAAAAAATACATACATTTTTGGTTTAATATGTTAACTTCATCCAATATATGGTTAAGCCACATCAGGTGGGGTGGATGGGTGCTGAATTTTTCTAGAATATCTGAAGCAGGTCTACATACCCATTTTCACTATCATTTGTATGCATGATAAGCAGAATGATTCATCAACGTGACATTCGAGTTACTACTGAGTCCTCAGTACCACTACACTTTTTAACCTTCCTTTATCGATTCTCAATGCTGCTGGAGCATCACAATAGACTTCAAAAATGCTTTTGTTACCTTGTGTTAATTAGTACTAATTACTGAAGATAAAAGCTGCATGGGACCAAATACACCTGTTAAGTGACTGGAGAAAGGCACGAGATTTATCAGAACCATCTGAAAGAGGTATAAAACCTCCAGCATGCTTTCACTGAGACAAGGACCTAGAAAGTACTTCCTGGCAACTAAACTATTATCACTAGAAAGATGCAGGTCTGTTCAAAGACAGAATGAGAGACACCGAGGTCGAACTTCATACACCTAGTAAAAACATTTCTTGGCAATTGCAAAATACACCATTGCAAGACATTTGAAACCAAATATATTAAGAAATATTTGTATCAAATGACAGATGTAAATTAGATACAATCTTGCTCCTCTACAGTGTATCAAGTTATTCCACAGAAAATAATCTGAAACAAAGCCAAACTACATACTGCAATAATAAATTTATGTACCATGAGAGCACAAAACTGCTGACCATGTTATCTTTAAACACTGACAAAGTTAACCACAAAGAAGCTACATAAATCTGAGCGTTGTTTTAGGCATGGACAGACTGATTTCCTATGGCACTACTCATCAGAAGACATACCTTTCCTCTTTTTGTTCTCATCGTCATTATGACTCAAGCCTGCAAGCACTTTGCTTTATAGCACAGCACATCTTTAGAAAGGAAATACAGTAAAAATGAGCATGGTATACGAGTGCTATAGTTTATTAAAGTGGTAGGAAACAACACAAATGAGTAACTGTTTTTACTTCAATGCATACATAATGGCATTTAACTTAGGTTTATTTTATCCATATGTCCTCAACTGCTTGCTCCAAAGCTGCAGTGTGCCATCTAGTGCTCCACACACCAACCTATAGATAGTACCATATAGTAAACATAAAGGAAAAAAAACAGCACTGCTATTTATGTAGGTGAATCTAATGAAACAAATTAAGCAAATTACATATTGTGGCCCAAAGAAACCTAAGCAAAGTACACAAAAAACCAGGGATCAATACTAAACTGGTTCCAGTCCATCCTTATTCTACAGAATTAATTGCTGGTTCTTGCTAGGCGTTTTCAGTAAGAGCAACGATTTTTGTTGAATCAGGTTTGGTTTAGGTTTTTAACCCCTTGTTCCTTAAGGATGCACATTCTATCATCCAAGTACTTTGCATCATGAAACTAGAGCCTGATTTAAAATTCTAGTTTCCACAAGATGCCAGTCAAAAGAAAACAACAAACCCTTAAAGGAGATTTCAAGGGGATAGCTAGCAATAACAAAGTGTACAGCCACAAAGATGTGTAAGCTACTGTGCCAAAGGTCATAGTGGGTATCAACGATAGTCTTTTCATTTGACTAGATAAAAGCAAGCTTTAAAAGCCTCCTTCACATGAGTGAAGAGATACTGATACAGAGGTTTTTGACTGCTTCCTCAAACTGAAACACTCCTATCTGCTATTTAACTATCCAAAGAAGCTATGTTATTCAAAGTGCTCTAGATACAATCATCTTATAGGCAAAATGAGAGACTGCAAACTTGGTCAACCTTAAGTAGCACATTTTTGTTATTTAGTCTGCACTGCTTCTTTGTATGGCTATGAATATTAAAGGACTTTTTATAAGGATTCTTGTTTTAATGGTGTTCACGTAAACAAACAAACCCACCAGTTTCATCCATTGCATAATCAGAGAAAATTACCTCAGCTCTGACCTCATCTACTTCAAAGAACACCACTCTATTAGTGAAACCAAACATGATCTTACACTGGAGCACAGTCTGAACAAAAGCAGTTTAAGACGTGAATTACCTGAAACAAACATTTGAAAGTGCAAAGAAACCCACATACTAACTTGAAATTATGCAGAACCAGAAGAAATACTCGAATTTCTTCTATGGTAAAATTCAGTTTTGATGGTTTCTCATCATGGTGTTAACAAATGAAATCGACTCGGTTCCCAGAACAATAGCTTCAGAAATGGTGCAAATGAACCAAATTATCAATGAATCCCAACATAAAAAATCAGTTTTCCTGCAGTATGAAAAATCCTACCATACTGTTATGATAGCTGAACATCTTACCATCATGTTATAGCCTTCCTCCTCCTTAACAGGCTCACTTATTACATTTTTGGATGACCCCATTGAGTTCTCATACCTGTACCAAAATAAAGGCAATTAATTAATTTAAACCACTTCTTCTTAACAGCACTCATTTCATGGACAACAGATGAACACAGTGAAGGTGGTTAGCAGTTCAAAACCAAAAATGAATTACAGACATACTAAGAAATAGGTATTTGATAGTCATGAAGCAAAGTAAAACAAAAAACCAAAAAGTTCTACCTAAGGAAAAAAAAAAAAGATGTGATGGTTCCTGCAGAAGTCAGCTCTAAGAAAGCGGATACCTTTATCCAGTCCTGGCCTAGAGAATTGCTGTCACAAACGCAGAAGTGCATGGGACTGACACTTAACAGATTTATCAATAATTTTCTGAAGAGTGATAATTCTGAAATAAAATCAAATCCTTGGCTTCAGATTGAAACAAATTCTTGCCAGTCACTGATGCAAGTACAAACACTCTCCTGCAACAGTTTTTCTGAAGAATCAGACGCTAACCAGAAGATAAAGACACTTCCAAATTATCAGAAGTTAGGTAATGGAAGGCAACTAATCTTTAATCAGATCCAAAGCCTAACTTTGTTGCTCTAATCATTATTGATACTGGCTTTATGTGGGCTGTCCACTTGTTCTCGTATTACATCTTGTACTCCCCAAAACTGATGATTTTTCTAGAACAGGAAAAATCTCTGTCAACAAATAGCTAGTTGTTCAGATTTGCACTTGTTTGTATGCTTTAAGAGGATCCCCTGAGCTTATGAAAACTGAAATATGCCGCAGCTGGTTGAAGGAAGCCAATTTTTTTTAAATGAAGAGTTCACTTCAGCATCACTTCAGATATCAAGGACGGGCACAGCATTAGAAGTCCTCAAACACTGAGGTATCTTAGAAAATCATGTATGCTTTTCCCCACCTAATTGTTTATGATCAAGGTGTGATAAAAGCCCATTGCATTGCCATATATATTTGAGGAAAAAATATGGAGGACCTGAGTACCTCCCCTGTACTGCAGTCCATCTGGAAATTTGTTAGAACCAAGAATCTATTTTTAAAAAATGTAGAGAAGGCAAACCCTATTCCTGAGCACACTGCAAGACCTACTATCCTGTCAGCTTCTGTAACCAGGATTTTCTCTGACAGCAAGGGAAGGCCATCAGTTTTTATTATAAATATCTTGAATAGTTTTTTAAATGCAAATACTTACACATCCTACAGCAGTTAACAGTTTACAGTGAGTTTTATTAGTATGTGTGCCTCTCCCTTCCACACCTACAACGTTGACACAAGAGATGTGGACCTGTGAACCTCGACTGATCGGTGAGGTTTACAAGCACAGGCATCTCCCTCAGGCTGAGCAATTCCAAATTTCCTCACAGCCTTTGCTCACGTCTGCGGCCTCGGATAAGAGGGGGCAGAGCCTGATTCGGAAGGCACAGACTCCTTTCAACAGGCTGAGGCAGAACTGATGCAGAGCCCCCTCCTTGGCGAGGCGCCCGGCCAAGCTCCCCCACAAGGCAAGGCCTAGCCGACACCCACCGCTGCCACTCGCCAAGGGCTTCCCGGTTGCCTGTGGCAACCGGCCTCACTCCCTCAGCCGCCTTCGCGCTGGGCAGGGCCGGGCCGCCGGCAAAGGCCGAGGGCCCGGAGGCGCCCGCAGGGGCAGTGCTTGGGGGCTCCACGGGGTGGAGGAGGGGGAGGGCTGGCCCGCCGCCATCTTGTCCCGCCGCCGCGCCCCGCACCGCCCTGCCCCGCCGCTGCGCCCCTCCCCCGCGCCGGGGCGCGCGGAGCGGCCACTCACGCTCTCCGCCGCGCCGCGCCGTCCCGCCCGCGCGCGTCCCGCCGCGGTGATGTCATCGCATCCCGCCGCCGGCAGCGCCAGACCCAGCGACTGCCCGCCCGCCGCAGCGCGCCGCGATCGTGTACCCCCCCCACCCCCAGGCCCGGCCCGGTCCGCCGCGCATGCGCTGCCCGCGCCGGTGAGGCAGTGCCCTCACCTTGCCCACACACACAGCGTCTCTGACGCGGGACTGGAAAGGGGTCTCGAACCACGTACCGGGAGCACCTGCAGCCCCCCTGTCTGTGACAGGCCGCCTGTCTCTTGGGGCTGCCTTGTCAGCTCTGTGAGGAGGCCCCGAGATGCCTTCAGGTCGGACCTGGCGGAACCTGATGTGATGTTGGCCAGTCCCTCAGCATTCAGCGCTTTCCCTGCCAGTGGGGAACTAGAAAAAGGAGAACATGGAAGACGTGCAACCCAGTAGATAATTGTGTCCAATACACTGGGCGTACGTACAGCACAAGGCAAAACGGCACCTAACCCCAGGTGGTGAGCCGTGAGTTTGGAAACTGCAACCAGCTTGGGCACCGTACTTGGAGACAGATGGGGCTCAGGAAGCAGCCAGTCCTCTTCGTGGGATCTGAGGCCTGGAAAAAACGACTTTTGGACAGGTTGAATCCATTTAGCTTCTATTTTAGAAAAGAGAGGACAAAAGGAAATGTGGTAGGAGTGTTAAGCATGGTTGTGAAGGGAGAGAGAATTCATTTCCCCCACTGTGAAGGAATGACACAGAGTAGGAGGCCTAAACTGTTACCAGGGTAATTTAAGTTGCCATTTCTTAAACCATTAAAAATAACACGGATTGGAATAGATGGCTTGGGAGATTATGCATGCTTCAGCTGAAATTTCCAGGAACAGCAGTATGAACACCTCTTAGAAATGACATATACTTGACTCTAGTTCCAAGCAGAGAGCTGACCCAGGTGGCCCTGGAAGGTCTCATACAAGTCCCTTCTACCGCTTCAGTAACCAGCTTGTTTATTATTTATCAGTGTCTTGAGTTTTCACAACTGCCTCTGGTTTGCTGCTGAGCTGAGTGCTGTGGCACTGGGCTTCACATCCAATCCTGCTGCTCTGATTTGATGCCAAATCAGATACCACATCAAAAGAGTGTGACAACTTATTTCCTCAGATATTAATAACTTCACTAAATGCAAAGAAGTGGAAAAACAGGTCTGTAACGTCCATGTAGTCTAAAAGGCTTAAGGATACTTTGTGCAAGGTGTTGCAGAACAACTGAACACTCAAAAAGGCCTGTTTGGGTACCACTAAAGCAAATCACCACAATTTTTTAATCCAGAGTATTTTTACCTGATTATAAGTGAATTGTTACTTCCTCTCCAAACTTAAATGCATGTGCCAAAATTGAGGATATTTTATAATGGAAGACAGAAGGATAATCTTTGCATGCATGTACTTAACTGTCTTGTATGCAGCTTAAAATGCAGCTTAAAATATTTACATGTGAGAAATACAAGCTGAGGAGAATATGTCAAAATAAGAAGGCTATCTAATACTCTAAATCCATTTATTCTGAAAGTGTATAAATGACATGCATTAGAGTGAAGAAAATTAAGGCTCATTCCAATTCGGCAGTGATTTATAAAACTAAAATGCAGAAATGTCAAAAAATTCTACTAAACACCAGACAGATAACTTCATCTGCTAGAAATAACTGTTAAACTGCTGTCTGTGTTGCTGGACAACTGCTGTCATGCTGACAGCTTAACAGGAACAGATTTACATGCGCAGCTCTCCCCAAGAAGTCATGTTGAACGTGGCCTTCTAACATTAATTCCTCAGTGACTGAAAGAACAGCTCCAAACAGATTTGTGAAAAACTGGATGCAATTTGGCTTGAGGGAAGGGGAGATTTTTTTGAAAAGTGAGAAAGCCCAGCAGACAAAAACCTTTTTTATATGGCCTGACTTGTTTCTGATTTAAAAATAGCTTCAATGATACTTTGGTTTTACTTACAATAGTGATGCATTTGCTGTGCAGTTGGTTAAATATATCATGCGAACGTGAGAGTCTCTTTTTTTCTCCCCCTTACATCCATACAAAAATTATCTTAAATTTTATTATGTGACTGATTAACTCTGTGCTAGGAAGTTTCAAGGTGTTTTTCCACAGGCTAGCTACCAAGAGAAGAATATGATTTCCTGTGCCTTCTCTCTTCCTGAGCTTCAGGTTTTTTTCCTGATGTAGAGGATGCCATGACTTTTTGGTTTTCTTGATTTATTGTTCCAATTATTTGTATTTCCTCTTCCTATTTTCAGTCACGGTCATCTTTTCTCATCATCAAAGCATCTTCAGTACTATTTCAGAAACCAATCAAATCTTATTTCTGTTTTGATTGCCTATAGGATTTACTTTGTCTCCAAAATGACTTAGTTCACACCTTGTATATGTGATTTATATAAATACTGATGGGAAATTTGACATTTCAACCAGTAAAAGATATTAGACTTAACTCACTATTAGATTTTTTAATAGAAAAGACGTTTCTTATATGGGCAGGAAATTGCAGTAACACATTTACTGATTTATTGCAATATTTAAGTCTCAGATCTTCAAAATGAACCGTCATAGCTCTTCACAGTTAATAGATTTGGAGGTTAATCAGGGAGCAGTACATTGCTGTCTCCATGGAAGGGACAGGACAGCGTAGCAGACAATTGCCGTTGAGGGCTCTGCCTAAATCTGGCAACAATTGTTTCTGGAAACCCAGGTGGGTTAATCTCACTGCTTTTTGTTCAAAAGAGCAGCTCCAGAAATACACTAATATTGAGAGAAGTAACAAAGCTAAAGATGAATTAGTCCAGTAAGAATGATTAATTTGACCTTGGTGAGCTCAGGTCAGAGCAATCCCAACTTCATGCGACAGCTCTTTGGAATGGTGTTCCTGGGGAGGCCCCCTGCTCATTTACTTTTTTTCATTTTGCCTGAGTCAGTGAGGCTAAATTTATTTTCCATCTCTCTTTTTTATTATCTGTTATGAAAATGTGTATTGATCCACCTTGTTAACTCATTTATAAAGCATTGCTTCCCTTTAACTTCATGTTTAGAAGTGTTATTTATTAATTGGGTCCTCAAGCAAGAGAAACGTTTGTTCTCTTTTGGTTTAAAACTTCACACTGCTCATTTCCTTAAAATCTTCCCTCATGCCCTACAACTACTGGAAAGGAGGCTGTAGCAAAGTATGGGTCACTCTTTTTTCCCTAGTAACAAGTGAAGATGAGAGGAAATGGGGGGAGGTTTAGGTTTGACGTCAGAAGAAACTTCTTCCCTGAAAGGGTTGTCAAACACTGGGACAGGCTGCCCAGGGACGTGGTTTGATCCCCATCCCTGCTGGTGTTTCAAAGGCAGAGATGTGGTGGTGAGGGACATGGTTTAGCACCAGCCTTGGCAGAGTTAAGAGAATGGTTGGACTCGACGATCTCAAAGGTCTTTCCCAACTGAAACGATTCTATGATTCCATGCCATGGTTTGTTGATGCTGCTCTGAAGTTCTGGTGACTGTCACGTCCATCTGCCGGACTTCACTGATGCTCAGAAGCTGGAAAACCATCTATATATCTTGATAGTATTCGGCATCTCCCACTGACACGGCGCAAAGAACCGGTCAACTGAGGGGGATCAACTTTCTCGTTCTTAACTAGCAGTCCGTTCCCGACCCGCGCATTTCGCAGGGCTGGGTGTACGCCGCAGGCCCCGCCGAGCCCGGTCGCGCCGCCTCCCGTGCCCGACCCCCCGCGCAGGCAGCGCCCCCGAGTCCCCCATCGCCGCTCTGCCCGCCCTCCGCGGTCCCTTTCTCCGCCCCTCGCCGCCGGTCCCATTCTTGGAGGTCGCGATGCGGCGGCGGCGGGTGCTGCTGCTGCTGGCGCTGGGCCTGGTTGTGGTGGTGCTGGACGCGGCGTACGGGCAGCACCGCGCCGACTACGACCGGGAGGCGCTGCTCGGCGGACAGGTGGGGCCGCAGGGAGCCTCGGGGCCGGGCGGCGGCGGGCCGACTGCTTGCCGCCCAGGCCGCGGGGCGGGCGCTGTGCCCCGTGCCCCGGGCTGGACAGGCTCGACGGGGCCGAGGCCGGCGGGCTGACGCGCCGTTCCCTCTGCCGCAGGAGGAGGCGGAGGAGTACGCGCGGCTCAGCCCGGAAGAGCAGCATCGGCGGCTCAGAGCCATTGTGAAGAAGATCGACTCGGACGCGGACGGGCTCCTCACCAAGGGTAACGGAGGGCGGCCCGCGGACCGCGGGGGTTGCGTGCCCCGGGGCCGAGCTGGTGGCACGAGTGGAGCTTTAACTTGGCGGGGACCGGGCTTTGACCGCGTCCCAAGTCTGGCCCGGTACCCTCAGAGAAGGAAGAGATAACGCTCTCCCCATGCCACGGCCGGTGACTCAGGCTGCGCAGAATCTCCGTGAAAAACGAGCCTCTTGCCCAGCGGGTTACAAAGACCAACCGACTTTGTACAGAGCGTGTCCCGGTCCATCAGGCGAAAGAGGCGAGGGCCGACAGGAGGAGCACAGAGGAGCGAGCAAGCTCGGCTAGCAGCCGCTCTCACTGCCTTTAACACTGCTGAAGCCACTTAGAATCGTGTGCATTTGTGTTTGAAATCCTGTTTGTGCAACTTAAAGAGTGGCAAAGAAAGTACACTGCAGCTATAGTGTGCTGTGTTCTTCCATATCCGGTGACACCAAGTGACACTGAGGGATCATAGTTATTTCATCACAAGATATTATCAAATGTCTTTTCCCATACAGATGGGATTTTATCAGTCACACTTAGGAACTCCACGGTAAATTTTACCCCTTCTTTTCAGTACACCATCACAGTGCTTTCCTAATTTAATTTTAGAACTCAAGATGAAAAAGTATTTCTGTTATTTTACTGTGATTTTGACAAACCCCAAAATTCTCACGCACACAGAGCAAGTAGAATCCTTGTTCGCATGTCAGAAGGGTGGTGTTTCATTAGCATTACATTAAACATGCAGGAGGATTTCTAGGTGAGAGGGTAAAATACAGTTTTAGAGATGGCAGTCACCGTCAAGTGTCTTTCAGTTTATATGCTGAAATTAATAAGCTGCACACTTAAAGCAGTGTTCCCTCATCTAACTGTGTAGTTGCGAGATAGAATATCACTTTGGTGGGATGGGTGATCCTTGTAATAAACAACAGGCACTTCACAACATGAAGGCTATAAGGGAAGAAGTCTGTTTAAACTAAAAATCCCAATTATACCCCATATTCATGGTATATATTGCATCTGGTTCTCAGTGTAGTGGGAGCTTGCCTTCTCACTTCCTAAAGGAAAACTCAGAGTGGAATTGTGTGTTTACACTAAGAAACATGGTATTGAAGCTTTTCCACCTTAGTTATTTTTCATTGTATTGCAAAACATTCATCAAGAGCTTTCTCCTTGTTTGTGGTGCCTCCATTTGGAGGCTGTCTCTGAGGAAAGATGTGATACGTTAATACTGATTAGTGGGTCTGGGCGTTAGGGGTTCAGGTGTCCAGGCCGTGTACCTTAAACGCTGAGAAGTAAACTTTGCTATAAATTATGTCACCCACAAGAAATCACATTGCAATTTCTTGTAAGGCAAAGCTGGTTTCTGCATCAGCCTTGGTGATACCAAAGCGTGACAGGCACACTTCCATGTGTTCAGTCAGTTCACAGGATTTGTTACGAAGTTCCTTCGGTAATAAAATTTCAGTATTCCAAATACATATATAAAAATCTCTTGCTTCTTTGCAAAGATATTTCAGTAAACCTAGTAAAGTTACATTGATGCTTCTGTCAAGAATAATCCAATAAGATCCTTCAATATTTAAAAATGCAAAAAGATTTTTCTACAGTAAAGTAGTAGCATTTTTTTGTTAGCATGACTCTTCAGAACAGGATTTCAGCTGACTTGATTTAGCTATATAATTTTGCAATGCAAAGGAAGTTGTCTTCCCCTTCTGTGTAAACAACTGGATGATACTGAGAGAATACATTTTCCTAATCTTCAAATGAAGTAACTTTATCATACTTGTGTGATTAAATGAAGTAACGTTATTGTGTTTGTGTGAATAGATCTGTGTTTAAGCTTTATTTCTTTAGCCACGTTTCTATAAAAGCAAGAAGCTTAAAGGCATTTCCAAAATATATAAGGCTTGATTTCAGCCCAAGTAAAGGGAAAGTATGAGTTAATATTTTATTTTGGGTAATTAACCCAAAACTGATAGGAACTGATAGGTAAAAAGTTACGTTAAGACTTGTCTGTGTAAACCACATTCAGCATCATTTTCATAAAGCTCTGAAGAAAAAGAAACAAAAGGTGAAAGGATGCTTCAGTGTTGATAGGCTTCATATTTTAAAAATCATAATCACTTCAAGCTGACATAAACATCAGCAGACACCAAAAGGGGCAGGCTTCCTGCTTTCATTGCTCCAGGGAGCTAAATAAGGGTCCTTTTACAGCTGAAAACTGAGGGTCTTCCCTATTATTGGGTAAATTTTTAGTGATCCAGTTCACTCTGCAGCTGTAGGAACACTACCAGCAATACTTTTTTCCAACCACATCCCATGTGTTATCAAAGGGCGGTGCTTTGCACTGTGGCAGCACCAGTATAGGCCAGATTAAAGAACCCATGTAACTCTAGCCTAAGGTGTCAATGCAGAAATGGTACCAGGAAGGAAGTACTGAAGGCTCTAACTCTGATCTCTTCTCTCATTCAATTATCATGTAAAAGGCTTAGCATAGAGGAAACAGATTGTTTTGCTTTAACTAACCTCTTGCCTATATGCTTACATCTGACTTGCAGAGTATATTCCAGACTGAACAGACCGATGGTATCTTTACAGTTTTTGTTGTGCAGATGATACTGATTTTTTAATTTCAGTATTTTTGAATGGTTTTTACAGATGAGCTGAGTTCCTGGATACAGCAGTCTTTTAAACATTATGTTACACAAGAAGCTAAGCAACACTTCAACGACTATGACAAAGATGGTGATGGATTAGTGTCTTGGAAGGAGTATAATATGCAAATGTATGATCGTGTAATTGATTTTGATGAGAACACTGTCCTGGAGGATCAAGAGGAAGAATCATTTCGGCAGGTAAAACGTTGCAGTGTCAGTTTCTGTAAGCTGTTGGCAAAAGGCAGCAACATTTGTTTATTGTGAGGGAAGAAGGATGGGTAGAGAAACTAGCAGCTGGCACGTGTTAATACTTTCATCTATCTGAGATGGGGGAGTAATTATAGGAAAGTAATAGAGTATGAAAGCTGCTACCAACAAAACAAAGACAGAATGAAATCACACCTCCAGAGTGTATTCTGCTAGCTAAGTGGAGTCAACATTCCTATCGCAGAGCATAGTCTCCAGCCATTGTCTTCAAACAAGATGGCTGTGGGCTGTAGATTTGGTCTGTAGCCTAACCAGTGTCCTGCCTTCAAGAGGGGCTAGTGCCACTGGTGCTGGAGGTGAAGGAAACCCTTGAACCCTCTTTATTGTACTGTCCTATCCACTTTCCCAGTTATTTCTCAAGTATGCCATGTAGGGTATCAGTATTGCCTGCTTTAATTGCTGTCCATTAGAGACCCAGAGAGAAAGCAACAGTAATTCAGACATGTTTAGCAAGCAAAAGGCCACTCTGACAGGTAAAGCTGGATGTATAAATAACAGAAGTTATGAATTAATCTCATGTATGAAAGCAGAATGGAAAGAGACAAGAGAGTTAAGGGGGAAGGGTTCACCAATAATCACCACATAGCAGGATGTGTGGCCTTTCAAGTTACATATTTGTAAGTACATGTAAGCATTTCCCAAAAAGAGAATAAGTGAGTTTTCAGATTATTCTGGCCTGAGCTTGTCACTTTTTTTTTTTTTTAATGTGAGGATTGCCTTGGCTGCTTTTAGTAAAATTAGTAGTAGATTATACAGGGTGTTGGCAGAAGTGAAGCTAAAATAGGCAATGGGCAGGGGATTTTACTTGTAAAGCTTTGGAGGTCACTTGCCTGAATAATTGCACAGCTTTTAAAACATGATTTGAAATAGAGCTACCAGTTAAAGTATTGATCCTATGTCAGGTACTCCCATCACACATACGCTGAGCTCCAACTCCTACTGCCTTACATGTGCTATACTTTGTTAGACTGCTTGTTAGGTTTTCCTGCTTGATGAATTCTTCAACATATATTCATACAATCATAGAACAGCTTAGGGTGGAAGAGACTAACTTAGAGATCATCTCACCTGACCTCCCTGCCATGGCAGGGACACCTCTCAACTAGAGCAGGCTACTCAAGGCCCCATCCAACCTGGCCTTGATCTCTATGTAGGAGGCATCTACAACCTCTCTGGGCAATCCATTCTAGAGTCTTACCACCCCCGTAGTGAAGAATTTCTTCCTAAGATCCAAACTAAATGTATTCTCTTTCAATTTAAATCCATTTCCCCTTGTCCTATCGGTGGACACTCTTGTGAAAAGTCACTCTTTTTTTTATTGTAAAGAGCAAAGTTAGCAGTGTTGTACAAACACAAGTCGGCCATCTTCAGCGTTTTCCTTGCATTTGGAAGTGAGTGATCCTGCTCCTACCAAAATGGAAGAGTTAGCTTTAGAATTGCCATCAATTAAAAGCAGGAATGCGCCAGAAGGTGGCAGCCTTGTTCGTCACTTCTCAAACAGGATGAGCCTTCAGCTCACGTTTGTGTGGGTCAGTCCTTCTAAATTGCAGCTAGGGTCAGCTTTTCTTTAAGAGGGTATTTAATTATTTTGCAGAATAGTTAATATCTGAACACTTCGATGTGTTGCATGATATGCTCTGTATCGATCAGCCTAATTTTGAGAGCAGTGTCAATAAATAGCATGTAAACTTGGAAGTACAATTTCAAATGGTTATTTTTGATCTCTGGCCACCGCCTTACACAGATCAGAGTCACACTTAATAGCACAACACAATCATGGGATTCCAAAATCTTTATATAGCTCACATCATGTGCAGATTGAGTAGAGATCAGTTATCGGTGGTGTGAGCCTTTATTTTGTCTAAGGAGACGGTATGCAATTTTATGAGAAAAAAAAAATCACGTTTTTGCACATTTGGAATACAGAAATAGGAAGTGCAAGACATTCAGAAATAAGAACTTGAATGCTTTTTGTGGATATTATTTATTTTTTAAAGGCATGCTAAATCTTATACTTAAAAGGGGCTAGAAAAGTGACTTTGCTTTAAAATATGTCCAGATGTAACAGCCCTCAGTCTTGCATCAAAGGAATCTGCCACTTAAAGGAATTCAACACTTAAAATAGCTTCAGAAAAGATACTTTACATAAATATATGATACTATGATATTTCAAGACCTTTTCTGAACTACAAACAGCCCATGATATAAGTGAGATACAGATCCAGAAGATGAAATGTCTTAAAGTGTAAATTTTGGAAATTGTCATGGTTACCATTAATTATAATCCTTGAACTCCACTGAGTTAGCTTGGGAATTCGTGACTTTTAGCAGAGGAAGCATGTATAAAGACAAGAATTCTTGGTCTTTTCATTATCCCCTTTTTTTGGTTTTTTTTTTTTTGAAGCCCTGGCTAAATGTATGTTTTGAATGTCTCCTTAAATTAAAAAAAAAAAGGAAGGTATTTATGGGATTCTTAGAATAAAACTAGCTCAATTAAAAGGGCTGTTGTCATTGCTTTGGATGAGCTCTTTGTAGTGGCAATACAACATCAATATAACATGAGTAGGTAATGAGAAACAATTAATATTCTAATGAGCTTACAGCCAGCTACTATAATGTTGGTTTTCCTTTTCATTAAGTGCTCTAACTAAATCTATTTTCTAAGCTTCATTTAAAGGAGAAAAAGCGTTTTGAAAAAGCTAATAGAGATGATGTTCCTGCTCTAAATGTGGATGAATTTGTTGCTTTTGAACACCCTGAAGAAGCAGAGTATATGACGGTAAGGTTTAGGAGCCTATTGTATAAACCTGTATCTAGAGATGCAGGAGCTTTTTAATGGAGCCCCAGTCCTCCAGGAAATGTGCCAGTTCTGTGCATTGCTTTTCTAGACCAAAATGAAAATCATATAATGTATTGTGGATCCAGTGCTGGAGGTCAGGAGCTGGAGCAGTAGTTCAGTGCTTTTCTTTGAAATCGTTTCAAGAACTGGTTCTGCACAAACTTCTGGGACTGGACTGACATAGCTATCTAAACTGTTAGGTTGGACATACACCAGTGAGATTTTAGCTTGAGGGAGTTTTGTGCCTAGGTCAGAGTTCAGTTCTATTTAGGGGACATGCAGGAGAGAGCTCTGCATAGGAAAAGGTCAAGTGCCAGTTACTCTCACTTTGCTTAGAGAGACACAATAGTCACTTTTCCAGCCAGGAACAAAAAGGCATTCAACCCCATCTGAAGCTTTAATATTGACTGTACAATAGTGAGAGCTTGGGGGATTATTATTTCAGCCAGGAGCACTTTATTGTTGGTTATCTGTTTCATCACTGCTGTGACCATTGGTGTCGTTATAGCTCAGCACTGACAGTTGGCCCCAGTTAAAAGTCCATTGGTGCCTCTCTGCAATAGAGCTTTCACTTGTGGCTCTCTGGTGCTGCAGAGCCAGCTGCCAGGAGCAGTGCCATGCACACAGAGCCTCTGTTTGGGTGGACATAGCTGTTGGCTATGGGCAAACAAGACAAGACAAAACTACCAGACAGGCTCACTGGCTTCACTGGGAAGCACAGGACCAAAAGACCAACATTGCAAAAATGCAGTTTGGTGAATACGTCACATGAAAAAAGACAAGTGAAACAAGATGATACAAGTTTGTACAAATTCATGTTTCTCAGCTACTCCTTTTGCACTGAGTTGAAAGACTTCAGCTCTGTGTACACCTCTCAGATTTGGTTTTCATAAAGCCTGGCCTCCTAAAGTCTTACAGACAGATCTGGTTTGTTGCACAGGAACGGATTGCTGCAGTAGTCTGCATAAAGCAGAAAAGCAGATTTGAAATGAGGGAGGCTATAGAGAATACCCTATTGCTCTAAAGCAATCTATTGCTGTTTCTCTTGATTACAAGCTACTAATTTTTCTCAACTTGATTTTTTTTTTTAATATGTATACAAAAGGACTTTGTCATTCAGGAGGCTTTAGAAGAACATGATAAAGATGGAGATGGATTTGTTAGCCTGGATGAATTCCTTGGTGATTACAGAAGAGACCCAAGTAAGGAGAAAAGGGGTGGGGGGCCATGAAAGAAGGAACTGAACAAAAACTTTGGAATGGAACGATTTGTATGCACCTTTCTTTCCAGCTTTTTAGAGTCTAACTAACATTATCCTGTCTTTTAGAATAATTCAGTTACCTGGTAGAGGATATAGTAGGTCATTATCTTGGTCTGCCCTGTGTGCATTTGGCAGTAGTTTGTGTATAGCCCATTCCACTGTTTCCTTGCAAGTTACTTCTTGTTTTCTTAAAGACCAAAGCATACTCCTCATTACTCCTCATGCAGCTGAAATAAGGTAGAGTTTTGCTAACTGAAAACAGCCATGAAACCAGCCAGCATGAATGTAAGGTTAAACTTCCCTGGGCTTTATCAGCTTGAAAAGGAGCTGTCAGCCTTGGTTTAGAAGGATTGAAGCTGTGTGTGTTTTGTAAGAAAAGTGGAGGGGAAGTGTAAGGAGTCCATTCAGAGTACCAGATGTCAAAAGCTTATCTGCTTTTTCTTCACTTGGATCAAACCACATGGAATTTTGCCATCCATAACCATCCCTGTTTGCCATAGCCAGTAAAAACAATAGATTCCTGATGCAACTACAGGATTCTTTATCTTTTTCTTGCTCTGGTTTTTCAAACCAGTCTGTCCAAACTTGTTGCAAAGGAGTGAAGTTGTTGCAGTAATAGAGAAGATAACAGCTTTGTCATAAAACTTCTTAGCAAGAATTCAGAACCAGCTATAATTGTAGAAACTACTTCAACTTTTCTCCAGATGGCCATTCCTCTGCAGAAAGTCTTCTTGCAGCACACTTTAAAATGACTAAGAAACTGCATGGTGGGTTTCATAATTGTCTTGTGGTTTGGGCAGCACCATGAATTGTGACATTAAGGGATCATCTGTTTGCAAAACTAGATGCTAGAAAGGAAGAAAAGAGCCTTCACTCTTTTTATTCTTTTAGAATAGAAACCTAATTATTTCTGAACTGTTACTTACCTGCTTGTGATGCCAACCAGTTATGACTTTCACAAGGTTTAGGAAGTCTTGATATCTGTTCATGCTCGTCTGCAATGTGTGTCAGTTTGATGAATTGCTTCTAAATGTCTTGGAAGAGTTAGAGACAAGTTTAAGATTGCTGGCTAGGTTGCAGGATGCAATTATCAGTGCACAGGGTAAGTGTAAAACAAGTATACAAATAAATAACAGCATTGAATGAAATTGCTTTGGGTGTAGTCCAGGTATTTTAGGAAAAAAGTAATAATTGGACAATAAACTAATTGAAAAGCCTGCAGTCCTGAGTCTTGAGCTTGCAGTAATGAAGAGCTTTGTCTCCTCTGTTACCTGTCACAGGTGAACCTCCCTTGATGTTAAAGCAAGGGAATGGACAGTAGAATCTTGCTAAAAATTTCGTATGGCCTTATCAGTTCATAATCCATATACTGCCAAACACGGTTTACCTACTTTTTGGGACACTTGTTACTGTAAAGCTTTTCTCTGCTCTCCTCTGTACCTTAAGTACTGAAATGACCAATGGTGGAGGCCTGTAGTACTGCTCATGTTGCAGTCATGTGATAGTCTCTACCTAGTATCTACAATATATTTGCTGTAAGTTAATGAGAGGGAGTAATCTTAACTCAGTCAAGGTACAAATACTACAAATGGAAGATGTCTCTGTCACCCACTGAATTTTCCTACTGCTATGTCAGCTGTCCAAATAAGTAGGAAGCTGTCTACTTGGCAGAACATTCAATATCAAGTGTGCTTTCTCCACTATGAGTTTGGGTAATTGTGGAGATACTAAAATAATCTGTTCATCTGATGGAAAACCTTGACTTTAATGTCCACTTAGTTCAGAGGTATGCTTACATGCTTGATACCACCTTATCTTTAAATTCTGATTTAATCCATCAAGTGTTTTATTTCATGTGTAGACAGATGCAGGTGTAGATGATTTGATCTATGTGGACAGCTGTGAAAACCTTGTCTTTGTTCCATGAAACCACTTTTATGTTCTGTTTTATGAGATTAAGAGAGTTTGGTTAGGAGAAAAGGTGAGAACGCCTGCTTTAAGGTAAAGAGTGGCTTTAAACTTGACAAATGTGTCTTACTAGCTGCAAGGGAAGACCCAGAATGGATACTTGTTGAGAAGGATCGGTTTGTGAATGACTATGACAAGGATAGTGATGGGAAACTCAACCCTCAAGAGCTGCTGTCTTGGATAGTCCCTAATAACCAGGGTATTGCACAAGAGGAGGTATGTGTTTTGACTGCTCTTTGGATTTTAATTACTGCAGTGAAAGCTGGAAAATAGCACAACAAAATGATAGTTGCATTCAGATGTATCATTTCTTAGTAATTGAAAATGGATGCCTAGCAGATCGTTGCAAACGTTTTTAACCTTTTTTTCAGTTTGACAGAATGCAGCTCTCTGCACTGCATTTGGCAAATTTGAAGATCCTATTAATTGTATCAATGTCTGTAAATTAACAAAATGCTTTTCTAAGCATTTAAATGGCTTACCTGGCTTGACTGAAGGATACGCTATTTTAAGCAGGTTTGGTTTTTTTTTTTCAGTTTTGGTAGGTAAACCTAAAGAGATAACACTGCTCAAAGAAGCTGTAACATAGTGACAGCATCATTTCAAAACCAGAAATTGGTGGCAACTCTTCTGTTTAAATCACTGTACTTTGTGGAACCAAAACCTTAGCTTTCCCTGAGAACAAGAAAATGGAAATATTCCGTGATGCAAGATGCTGTAATGCAAACTTTGATCATTCTAATTAAAACGGTTTAATCAGGGGAAGAATGCCATAATGGGTTTAAATGGATTCTCATTTTAGCTGTCTTTATTTTTCTGAAACACTGAGTATTCTAGAACAGCCTGTTAGAATCACTGACCACACTAGAGAGCATTTCTGCCTTTCTGCTAGTAGCTTATTATCTCTGCTAGTAGCTTATTATCTTTTTTGTCCAAGCTTCTTTCTTTGCACTGGAGGATTTTGGTGTTCAGAGTGGTGGGAACAACAGGTCATCCCATACCTCTGTAATTCCTGGTCCAGCACAGGAGATGGGCTGGCCTGTTTGACTCAAAGCATAGACCATCTTCTGTGCTGGACCATCTCATTACTGAGGTTCCACCTGTTCCTTTTACAGCTCTGTCAATGAAAAAAAAGCAAGGTGGCCAGCACACAGCACTGGGTACTCACATGTTTAACCTTGGAGGAAGCTAAGCTGTTAAATTGCTCTTGTAGTGTTTTGGTAGATGTGGATCCATCAGCCTTTGTGCAGGCTTTTTATAACATCTCTTGAGAGTGGTGGGTTCTCATTTCACAGAAACACTACTGACTGTGTGGTGTTGTGTCTGTTCACACAGTGTTGGTTTGCTTGGCTGTTTGTTTTTTTTTTTCTCATGGTTCTTCACTATTCTTAGCTTACAGCATGGCCACGCTGTAGTAATAGTTCAGTTCTGCAAGAAAACAAATAAACCCCTGGATTCCCTAAATGTGCTGGGGTTTTTTTATTCAGTTAATATAAGGGCTCAGCAAAGTCATCAGTCTTAAAGACATTGATTTAAGTTGTAAACTGCTGTTTGAAACCTTGAATATAGCAGTTTCATTTTGGCATTGCAAAATGACTTGAGAAGGCTTGTAGCTGAATAACATAAAAATAGAAAAATACCTCTACAGCCCATTTCTAGAAATTGAATGTGTTCACTGAGGTGTTTGTCTTAATAATCTTTTAACTTTTGCCATGCAAAGTGCTTTTAGAATTTGCCTGGCTGATGTTAGTCTCTGTTTTTTCCTTCAGTCCTTTTTGGTAATATAGTCAGCTTAAATGTAAGTAACGTTTAACAAGTCACTAAGCAGTTACACTGAGGCAAACCAATCAGAAAAAGCAGGAACAGAAGGATCCTCTAAATCATTGTGGATGCTTAGCAAATAAAAACAAACCCATGTAATACTAGGACTCCTCAATTTCTCAGAAATAATAGGTGCAATAGAGCTGCTGTACTAGCTTGTTAGCTTTGAGCTATGTCATGCTTGTGGATGAGCTACCACTAAAACAATCTGCAATAGGTTTTCTGTTTTCCCACTGAATTTCCGCTTTTTATAATCTAGAAACAATCTGAGAATTGTTTTAACTTGCAGTTTCACTTGCCATTGTCACGATTTAGCATTTGAAAGCTTTTTCAGAAGAGCAAGCTTTTCCTTTAGGAAATAAGGGAAAACGGGATTGCTACCCAAAACTGAAGTTCAGATGCAGAGATGGCTTGTCTCATCCAGTGCTCAAGATAGAAAACCTCTTTTCATAGTGGACATCAAATACTGTCCACTTGCATTTTAGTCATGAACTATAACCAGTTTTACCAGTTACACATAGATATAGAATATTCAGGTGGAAATGTCTATCCCTGCTCTCTTTTGTTGTTTTTAACTTCCATGTACAATGGAAAACTGAGTCTCCAAAGGTTCAGGAAATAAAAACCAGCTTCAGAGCTTGACTTGAGAGCTGTGAATGGTGCTTCCCTGGTCAGACACAACACAGATGGGTAAGGTAGACTGAGAGGTAAGGGGTGCACACTTCCGAAAGGGTGTGCTTAACTTGAACACTATATTGGCTCAATCCTCATTGAGGTCCCACACAGTGAGAACTTGCTGTTGTCATGCAGTAGCTGAATGTCCCAAGGGAGCCCTCTGGAAGCACAGGGTCACTGGTTGCCTTGCTGAGCTCACACTTTCTGCAGATCATGCACCGAAGACGTGCCCTCGACCATGGATTTCAAGGACTGTGGGTGCTTCCAGGAATCTGATTAATTGTGGCTGGTTTAGTCCTGTCTTCTCACCTCAAAGTAAAGCTGCGGCTTTGACGCTGATTTGTTTCTTTAGAAATGATAGTGAGGGTAGAGATGTGGTATTAAGATTTTGCCACCAAGTACAAGAGGCAAAAGGCAACAAACCGAGGCAAGAAAGGGGCTGTTCTGAATGTAAAATCTTGACTAGCTTCTGACAAATAATGGTGTTGTGGCAGGACTTTGACAAAGCCATTCCAACAGCATTATTTATTAGTCCTTGTGTCTATTAACTGTGCACATGGTGTTCCATTTATTTTACAGGCTGTTCACCTTATTGAAGAAATGGATTCGAATGATGATAAAAAGCTTTCTGAAGCAGAAATTCTTAAGAACCAAGATTTGTTTCTTAACAGTGAAGCAACGGATTATGGTAGGCAGCTTCATGATGAACGTTTCTACCATGAAGAACTTTAGATTATTTATTTTGTAATCTGTTTTTCTTCTCTTCCTTTCGTTTGGAGCTTTTGTTAAAAGCACCCATCAGCCATGTTTGAAGTTTTATGCTGTAATTACCGTGAACTAATGTTTGTGTAAATAATTTGCATTCAAAATTTAATTGCCTTCCTGCAGACTTCCTTGGGCCTCTTCTAGCCTTCACAATTTATCTTAAATACTTCCAAAATTGCATAGTGTTGGGAAATAAGTTACTTCAGGGGTAGCACTGTATCGTGAAGAGTTTTCTCCTGTATTTGAAGAAAAGGAGAATCTAAATGGTTCCGAAAGAATACAAAACACAGTAACTGAGAGATACTATTTTTTTCTCATGGGTTCAGTTAGGGTGGGGAATGGGGACAATGGGGGGATGTTTAGAGTCAGCATTAACTGTGTTTTACTTACTATATTTGGAGAAACACTTACATTAATGCCTCAATTGTTTAAGAGGTTTCTACTTAATTTTAACTGGTTTCTATACTGTGTTCTACTGTATCATAAAACTTGCTATTTTTACATCTATAGACAAGAATTGTTTTTAATGTATGATTCTATGGCGTTAGTAGTACCATGAGATTTTACTGTATTGAGACCATCTTAATTTTTTGGATTAAAACTTAAAATATTCTGTCTTTCTGTGTTTTGTCCAATTGTTACTTACTGTGGATCACCCTTAGTAACTCCTTGAAGTGTGAACAATGTGCACAAAGTAACACACAATGGCAACTGTCTTAGTTTAGTTTGGAGCCGACAGAAGAAATATATTTTACCCCTCCCAAAAAAGGAGCAAAATTAAAACACTCCACACAGAATTGGAAATTCAAATGGATATACTATTGACAATTCTTTACACTGTGTACACTGTGCAAAGCCACCCGGGTTCACGTTTCAGCTCATGACCTGTTCAGCAAGCCACAAACCCCCCAACAACCCAGCCTTCCGTGCCCTCCCAGGCCTCCCCCTCTTCCTCCCTGCTCTCCCAAACTCAGCCAAATGGCTCCACTACCAAGCTAGTTTTGTCACAACTGAAGCAGGCAGCAGGCCTCCCCCACACTGCAAGAGATACTGTGCCGAGAGGGGAGAGAGGAAGGCAGAAAGAAGGCCAGGAAAAGGGCTGAATAATCTCTGCACTCCACTTATATAGCAGATACAGGGCTTATGGGATAAAATAACTTATCTTATGATTTCTGGTGTCTATCTAGTCCTTGGAGGACTGTTGTCTCTCTGGTTCTTAAAGGCATCTAGCCTTAACCCACAACAGCAACATTCTTTGCTTTTATAAAACAAAGACACATCATCTCATCTAGATGCTAAAGTAGGTTCAAGAATGCAACATGTGTATTTAGCGTTTCCTGGACAAGTTTGAGGAAGCAATTGTGTTTGGGGTTTTTTTTCCATTTGCAATATGTGGAAGTCTAAAGTATGAAGGCATCACATAGTATTTGTAATAATAACCGCTGAAAGTTAACTTTGTTCAAAAGTCCCACAATGACGATGCATAAAAGCAAGTGCTGTTCCATTATGTGACTAGTTGAAATAGTCTGAAAGGTTAATGGCACAACAGATTCAATTTAGGAAAGTACATGTATTTGCATTTTCTCTCCTAGAAAGTCACAGAAATTAGCTGAGTATTCTAAACAAAGCAAAGCCTGGCAGAACAGATTGTGTAGAGTGCATTAGGGTTTTTTTAATTTCTAGTAACTAACTCCTGCAATGCTCTTGCAGTATTTTTCTTGACTAATGTTTTCTTCCTCCCAAGTCTCTTTTTATTGAGTAAAAACCAAATAGCTCTGCCTTGTTTTTTTTTTTCTCAGTATACCATCTCTTAATCAGAACAATCAGGAAATTACTTTCAGCGTAGCTGTTGAAGTATCACCATTAGAAGGCTTGCAGTTTTGATTCAGAATTAAACTACAATTACTTTTACTGTATTTTTTTAGATACCATAGTGATGGAAATTCAAAGTACTTTCTCAGAATTTGTGGTTGAGTTCTTTCCTACCCATATTTATTTAATTTCCTGAGAATGTGAATACAGCTATTACCATGTTGGTGATGGGGTGCAATGTAAAAATAGTCTCATTCGATCCGGTGTGTCCAGGAATGTTAAAAACAGTTGTTGGCTCTGTTGGTTTGAAATACAGCTTAAGTTGCCCATTTGTTATTATTCTTGATGGTATTTTTAAAGAAGTCTCGATGACAGATTCAACTGCATGCTCAGTATTAAAAATGTCATCAACCTGAAAGTTCAGCTTCCAAAACAAGGAGAGAAAAAGAATCCTTCTGGAAGGATACCCCTGTCCTTTGCTCCTTGACTCAGCTCCAAGTCATTTGCTGGATTGCAGTGATTTACATAAAGCAAGAAGAAGAAGATTAGCAAGACTAGTAAAATACCAAACAGCTCAGCATTTATACAGTCCACATCTCAAGAGTCTGTGCCAAACATCCAATTTATTGCTTATTTTGATATTTCTGTAAGCAAATTGTGTTAGGTACTGTCAGAGCTTAGGTCTCTAAGACAGAAATAGAACTACAGATTTTGTCACTGCAGCTCTTATTGTAATTTTATGGGCACAGAAAACTAGTACTTCAAAAGGAAACAACATCATTGTTAATGTGACTGAAATGTGGGTTTGGAGAAAGGCTAAGCTCATTCCTTTAATAACACTGCATTCTGGTGAGTGCTTCTGTAATTCCTACAGTAAGTTAACACAGACTTCTTTAGATTTCTGATAATGTTTTTAAAATTAGGCTTCTTTCACTTTAGAAGCCTAATTGCACTTTCACAATCAGAAAGATTTGCGGCTTTTGATAGTTCCATCTAGTGTTTAGGTCATCCAAATTTGCAATCCACCCCCTAACAGTCAATGATGTCTCTCCAAATAGCTCAAGAGTAGCACCAGTAGGTTCTGGGTGATGTACTGAGAGAATCCCTTATATAGCATTTTTTAATGATACTGGGAAAAAATGCAATGAAGCAAAGTGCCTCAGAACTTGTAACTGTTTCACTGTAGATAGAAATTAAATAGAAACTTTCATTGTAATGAGAGCAGAGATTCAATGTCAGAGCAGAGATTTTCAGCACTCTATTGTGGCATAATTTATTCCATCTATTTATAGAAGGAGTGACTGGTACTGAATATGCAATTATCAGAGCCTGGCAAAGTCACACTAAGTAACCCAGGTTAGCCTGTTCTTGGTATTTCCTGTTGGCCCTATTCTCTGTAGAAAATTCTGAGCTGCTCTGTTAGGTGAAGGCTGAGAGCAGTGTCTGGTATCTCCTTCCCCTCTGCCAGCTTTTACAGAAGGTTTTCCACAACATCCAAACTTTAGCTATAACCATATGTACTCAACCATGAAGACATCCTGGGACAAAAGACTGTGTCTTGTGCTGTTCTTATGTAAAACATGCTTTGCTTGAAAAGAACCTCCAACCACAGATAAATATCCTACAGATCAAACAGACCTCTTAGAGGCATACTAAAGACTCCTGTTCTTCCTTAGGCATTGCTATACTTCCTCCAGCAGCACACAGAACAGACTGCTGTGATAGCCAAGAAGACAGTTTGAAAAGCTAAGGGACTGTTTGTCCCTGGTTTCTCAGGGACATTACACTTTAGCAATCTCTGTGTTCCTGTCTCACTGCTCTTGGAACTTTGATTCTTTTTCTCATTTTCTTGCTAATCTCAAACCTTGCCAAACAAACAAAAGCAGGCTGTATAAATGTTTTTGAAAGCAAGGGCAGATTCAGCTAAAGCTACATTTCATAAGTGAGACTTTATTCCATTTAATTACACAGCTGCTACCTGTGGAAGTTTCAGGAGCACAGTTCAGGTTATGGTGTCTGCTGGAACAGCTCAAAAGAGCCAGCCCAGAAAATACCCCAAAAGGTCAAACTCAGAATTGGAAGCTTCCTTTGACTTACAGGAAGAATAAAAAGCCAAATGGTGAAGCTGAAGTGTCACATTATCAATATGCTCTAGTTTGCAGTGAAGAGGCATCCTAATTAAAAGTACTGAAGGTGTCTGGCCTGCTGCATCCCATCTCACTTTGTAAGCAGTATTAACGCACTCGGGCTTTAAAATAACCTCCAAAACACTAAAACCCACTCAGGTTTCTAAGAAAGAGATTGTTGATTGTTGACCTTGTTGGCAAGGTAACCTCATTCTCCCCCTTATAATCAGTTATCCTTAATTCACAGGCACTCCCCAGCTTTGTGGGAATATGTTGGGATGATTATTTGGATGATGTCTAATTGAGAGAGACTTTCAGAGGAACACATACTAGCTAAACTCAGCAAAGAAGAGATACTACTCTGATTGTTCCAAGCCCCATCTGTTTATAAAAGCAAGGATTTAGCGAAATTTGATTTCTAAACAAACACTGCATGTAAAAATGTCAGGTGAACGGGGTAAGGGAGAATAATATGACAGTAAGGAGCTGAAATATCAAAATCGTGGAGCTTAGGTTTGCAAAGTTCTCCAGAACATGAAGCAGCTCATACATTCATTATCTACAAAAACATCCTACCAAAAGCACAGCTCATCTCCAGGGAAGGGGCTGGGCGACAAAGATTTAAAGATGCATTGCTGGTGTCAACAAGCCAGACTTCTTGGAGGTGCACAATGAAGTAACAGGAGGCAAAGGTCCCAAGTTGCAGCAAGGGAAATTCTGACTGGATGACAATTTCAGAGTAGTGGTGAAACTGGTCCTGTGAGGTGGTAGAAGAATTTCCACCCTGGAGACAGTCACATCTCAAAAACGTGCTGGGCAATGTGATCCATCTTTGATGCCAGCCCCTCTTGGAGAAGAAGTCTGAAGCAGACACCTGCCTTGAACAGACCAGGGGGCACAAATAACACTGTTTAAAGTGATCCTAGCTAAGCCATTTGGCATGGAGGGAGTGTTATTTTTCTATATGTTGTAAATTATTTTGAGGCTGCAGCATTTCCAGCTACAAGCTATCCTTTCTTCCTCTGTCTTAAAAAACCCCCACAAAACAGAGCTTGCTAGAAGTAACAAGAAAAACCTCTCAGAAGGTGAACACTGACCTCAGTGTTGATTTGAAGGTAGAAATTGTTATAACACACACTATATGTGCATAGAAATACACCTTTTCTATCCACAGAGAGGGTAACTTCCACCCTGAAGTGCTTTGTGACCTCACAAGAAGAACAATCACATTAAAGTGCAATTCCATAAGAATTTGGTGCTTAAAGCAGAATTCTTTGTGCTGCATAAATGCTGCTCTCATGGATGTGCACCAGTGTCTCCGAATGGAGACAGTTGTGGGAATGGAAATACTTGTTCATGAAGAATGTTATTTTACCAGCCCTCCTGATGTATCAAAGCAAAAAAGAAGAAAAAACAATCTGAAAGGAATTCACTATAAAAGAAAAGTTGAACTGTTTTAAGATAGACAGCAATAAATCTTTCTTTTGGTACTACCAATAGTAGAAAACCAAAGCTGAGTAATATGAAACATGAGACAATCAATTCTCTTGCTGAAGTGTGATCAGTATTTCTGGCATTTCAGGCTTGCAAAAAGCCCAAATGCTTTTAGCAGTTCCCTGTTCCTCTTTCTGCTGTTGAGGCAGGAGCATGTGAGTACGTTTGCTCAAACAGGTAAGAGGATTATGGTGCTGACTGAGTTTGTCTGAACTGTGTAAGTCACATTTTGCCTGAAAATAAATGACACTTTACTGTTTCAGACTGTTAACAATAATAAACATGCAATCACTTATCAAGAAAAGTTTTGCTTTTACATATATTTTTAGAAGATCTTTCAGGTGTTCACTGTTAACTTGCTACAGTTCTGCATTTCTACTCAGGAAAATATTCTAAAAGAACAGGTGATGTTTCTAAATGAGCAAATATGCACAATATTTGCTATAAAACACTGAAGGAATCTAAACTGTTGCTTCCCATGATGGTAACAGTTGATTGTAATACTAAAGAAGAGACATTTTGTACAGAGGCAGACCTGCTGGAGATGGTATATTTTGGACAAAGGTCCAATGGTGTGAGATGGACTAAAAATGCCCTGATCTCTCACAAAACATGGCAGTGTCTCTGCAAATGTCAGCATGAACAGCTGTTGCCTATGCACATACCTCCTGTAGTGGCAATCAGATAAGATGATTTTTTGGCAAAGCATATCCTAAACTTTTCTAATGTTTCTGTGATCCTGAAGGCTCCTTTTTTTCCAGAACTGCAGTATTCAGAGTCAATTCTGAAAAGTGGAAACCTCTTCAGCTCTTAATTATATTGGACTATGATTGTCTTTATCTGGGATAAACTATCAGGGACTAGGTCTACCTTTCAGTGAACACCTCTACTGGAAACTACTACGAAATACTAGGTCCTGGTTAAGAATGTAGCCTGTGCAATTCGTTATAGAATCATAGAATGGTTTGGGTTGGAAGGGACCTTAAAGATCATCTAGGTCCATCTCTCCTGCCATGGCCAGGGATACCTCCAATTAGACCAGATTGCTCAAGGTCCAGTCCAACCTGGCTTTGAACACTCCCAGGCTTGGAGCCTCCACAATTTCCCTGGGCAACCTGTTCCAGTGCCTTACCACCCTCATGGGGAAGAATTTCTTCTGAATAGTTAATCTAAATTGAGCTTCTTCCAGTTTGAAGCCATTATCATCCTGTCATTACATGCATTTGTAAAAAGTCACTTCCAGCTCTCATGTAGCCCCCTGCAAATACTGGAGACTGCTCTAAGGTCCTCCTGGAGCCTTCTCTTCTCCAGGCTGAACTACCTCAACTCTCTCAGCCTGTCTTTACAGAAGAGGTTCTCCAGCCTTCTGATCATTTTGTGGCCTCCTCTGGACCTGCTCTAACATTTCTGTCCTTCTTGTGTTGTGCTCCAGAGCTGGACACAGTATTCCAGGTGGGGTCTCATGAGAGTGGATCAGTTGGGAATAATCCCTCCTTCAACCTGCTGGTCACACTTCTGATGCAGCCCAGGATAATCTTTATGTTAGCTGTCAATTTAACTTAAGCAAAATGCCAGCAGGACTGTCTCACACTGTGAAACTGTGTTTTTGGAAGGATGATCAAACAGTTCCTTCTCAAAGAAGCCTGTTCCAGAGGTGAGCAGAACCAGTGTTGTAGGGTCTGGAGCACACTGAGGCAGCTCTCAGCCAGCAGCCATAGCTGGATGCTTGGAGGCTGCCTTTTTGTTTCCATGGGAACAGAGATTGGCTCCCCACAGAAAGCAAGGGGATTAAAAAATGTTTAAATTTGCATGATTGAAAGCCCCTAATGTTTCTGGCATGGAAATTTGGATAACCATTTGTATGGCACAGAAAGGGCAGGCACAGCTGGCCAGCTAAAGCACTGTTCTCTTTTAGCCATGATTTTCCTCTGGATGTGTTTCTTGCTGGTGTTTCTGGGCTTTAGGACTCCTATGACACCAGAGGCTGGACTGGTTTAATTCTGAACATGACTGTCTTACAGCAATCATTGGGAAGCCACATCTCTAAGATGTAATTGTTATAGAGGCTTTGAAGGACTGCAGAAGTGCCTTCTGTTTTCCCTTTTCATTTCACTAACAATGATTCCAAGGGACCATAATATATCTGAGGAGGCTGGGAGAATGCAACCAGCTTCATGCCTGAATTATCTCAGCATTCAGCATTTCTTTATATACTGCCTTCATATTATTCATAGAATCTCTCAGCCAGTTTCTCTGCAGACTTAAATGTTTACCATCTACTTCATCAGACTACCTACAATGACAGAATCATACACTAGTTCCAGATGGAATAGCCCTTTAAGATCATCATATTCTCTAACTCTGCTGAGGTTGGTGTTAAACCATGGCCCTCAGCACCTCATCTCTGCCTCTTTGAAACACCAGCAGGGATGGGGATTCAACCACCTCCCTGGGCAGCCTGTTCCAGTGTTTGACAACCCTTTCAGTGAAGAAGTTTCATCTGATGTCAAACCTAAACCTCCCCTGGTGCAACTTGAGGGTCCTATCACTTGTTACCAGGGAGAACGGTCTCCCCCACACCTGGCTCCAACCTCCTTTCAGGGAGTTGTAGAGAGGGAGAAGGTCTCCCCTCAGCCTCCTCCAAACTAAACAACCCCAGTTCCCTCAGCCACTTGGAAGATTTCTTCTGCATCAGAAACATGAACTGTGAGGAATGTCTTGCCTGAAGCCCTGGATTAGCCCAACCATGTTTGTTGAAGATATTTCCATATTGTAACTACTGTCAGCTCCAAACCCACCACTCAAATCCCTGATTTGAGCTTTGCTCAGAGCAGTATATAGTTAATAAAAATGAAATGAAACTTTCATTCTGATGCCAATCAAATGTTGAGAAGTTTTAATAGAAACCTTAATAAAAGAAAAGCAGTCAGACTTTTCATCACTACAGGAGGGATCCAAATGGTATATTCTGCTGCCAAACAACTTCATTACCTGAAAAAAAAATAAAAAACACACCAATACTCTGTTCTGGAGACTGATTCTTTGCCTTATCAAACAGAAAACTGGTTTTTAACCTTTCAGAGCGGCGGAGGGGAAGCAAGCTGCAGTGCTGTTTCGGAAAGTATTCCACCTAAGGCTTGTTATTGATACTTCTGAATACCTGAGTGGAGCTGTATGCAAAGATTAGAAGAAAAGCCTCGTTAAAAAGGTGAGAAAGGGGAGATGAAAGGCCCTGCAGGTGTCCAAAACATCTAGTATGTCAATAACCAGCCAACCCACCAGAGTGGCTGATCACTTGTCATTGCCACCCTAGTTCCACTCTGTGATGACAATAGTCTAACCTCCTTGCCCCCTGAAACTGCTTCCATTTGGCACAGAGATATGTTCATAGCTCTGCCACAGAGGAAAATGTCATGAAGTGCAATGTGGTTTCAGCAGATGGCATTACAGCAGCTAGCAGCATAGCAAAGCTCCTTGAGTTTGCTCCCCTGACCTCAGCCCCACAGAGCTCCCTCCCTCCCAAGGCTCAGAATTTCCAGCCATCATACAACTTGTGTTACTCACATCAGAACATTAACCCACTCTTGAGCAGTTCAGGACCAGACACTGTGTTGTCCCTATTTAGAGGAGGAGTTTAGGAAGATTTCTTCTCCAAGCATAGCATTCACCATCAGAGCTTTACAAATGACTTTCAAGACTATCCCAACACATGCGGTTGGGAAAGGGACAGAGATGAGTTTGTGGAGCCATCAGGAGGCTAGTGTTTATTTTGAGGACAGCCAGCTATGTGGAACTGCTACTTTTGGGTACTACTTCAGGTTTTGCTAAACAATACAAGCTGAGAAGAAGTAATTGCACTCTAAAAACCAGCAGTTGTAGTATAACAGCTCAGTAAAAATTTAGGAGTTGCCCACAGCAAGGTATTTAGGTATTCTTTGGTACTTTGGCTTGTAAGAAGAAAGGATAATAATCCTGTATGAGTTTTCTTGAACCCAATCATGGCTAGTGCAGCAGGGAGGTACACCAAAGCTCTGCAGAGAGCTAACTGACCAGCTGCAGAGAGAAACCTTTATGCGTTGGCCAAGAGGAGATGCTGCTGCATGCAGAGAAAATCACAGCATGGTGTTATGCATTCTGTGCCTGATGCACCATGCTGGCTGATGATGCATCACTCACACCTCAGCAGCTGGGAGGCACAACCACCTGGAGGAGATTCCATCATCAGCATCCCACTAACCCCATCCCAGGCCTTCACCTTTAGCACTGCCATATTTGCCAGGGCCATTAGCTATAGGTTTCAGCTTCAGCACCTGCAAAACTGATATAGTTTTCTCCTTCTTTCAGAGCCCTGCAAAGCCTGTCTACCCCAGCACATAATTCAACAACACTGGGACATATGAGCTCCAAATCAAGGGTCTGCCCAACAGCTCTGCTTCATAGAGACAGGGGCTACAGCTCACACTAGCCAATTCCCCATAGCTCATCAAAATACCTGAAGTAGGAACACTCCTGCTCTAGGATCTTGTGCAGCCAACGGTGAGAGATAAACTCATCCACAGCACAAAGCTCTTTGCCTGTGCTTGTGGTTTACAGAGAGGCAGCCCTGCATCTTCCTAAGGGAGGTGACTCTGCTGCACCAGTACTGTTGGGTGGGACAGATGAAAGCAAAGAGCTCATCAGGAGCTTCAATCAAATAATTGGTTTTTGGGTTAGAGGCTAAACTAAAAATAATGAGAAAGCAGCGTATCATTCTGGAGGGCCAGAATGCACTTGATGCATTTTATGAACCCCACTAGCAGCAAACTTGTCTGTTTATAAACAAAGTGGCAAATTGAAAATAGTAAGAGGAAACATTTAGGTTTAGAAAGACTGAAATAAACCATTTTTAAAAAGACTTTTTTGACTCACTGATCAAGTGCTATGCCTAGTGTCCACACCCTCAAAACATGCTTTTCAGGGAGTTTTTCATTCTGGAAGAAAGCTTCACTCGTTCCTCCTCAGCACCCTCTGTGAGTGAATCCTCACATTTCTCCTTCTGCTTTCACATGATGATGTTTTATCCCTGCTGCTCATGACAATCAAAGCAATTTCACTCCTCTGGCCCTGCAAACTCTCTCTTTTGCCTTCCTTTGCTTGTACATCTTTTTCCTTTTCAAAGTCTCTGTACCTTCCCTTTCTTCTTCAGACCACCAGGAAGGAAACTTGCCAATTCTCTCAAATACCAGCCACAAGTTGCACATGGAGTAACTACTGATAAGTCTTGCTACCATCTGCTGCACATCTCTGTGCCCTGATAAAGCTCCCTGAATCTCTCAGACTTCCTCACCACTAAATAATCAGCCCATGTGGCTGCTCCTGCTGTAGGGACGGTAAGAAAAAAGCCACACCCAGGCATCAGAAGCAACGTTAACGAGTTATAACAAGTAAGTCGGGATGTGTTCTTGGTGTGGAAGGACACATTTTGCATAGGCAGTCAAGGCTGGAGTTCTTTCCTTTTGTTTTTTTCTACTCTCTGAAAATGCCATTGAGGATTTCAAAACACATAATCCTTAAAATATCCAAAGAAGATGAACAGAGGGAAACCTGACTTGCAGGACAGGTGTTCTGAAGAGGATTCCATGGAAGTGTTAGACATATTACCTTATGATCAACAATTTGCAGCTGCATCATGACAGGTTAGCTTATTTAACTAGCTGTTTGAAAGAGGTGATGTCAGGGATGTGCTGGGCACAGCCCTGGGTGTACTGTCAGTTTGGATGTCTGCAAAGCTTCATTTCATGGCTTAGTACTAATAAAATCTTAGTTCTCTTACCACAGTTTGTTTTTTTTTTTTTTCTCAGTTTGGATTTTACTTCTAAATTTGACATAACTTGGTTATTCATCTAAATATTTACATGAAGGCATGCAAATCAGAAGGGTTCCCCACATAGACATGCAGGCATTGAGAAGCATGCAGACACCTGCACACATTCTTAATTTAACCAGTCTTGAAAAGCCTTTTCGGTTGCTAAACACAACTTTCAGCTACAATTCCCACATGCAGATACATGGGCCTCTGCCAGCCCCAGAAGGTACTGGAGAAATGTGGCACAGACATTTCTTTTGCATCTTTTCCTCTGTAAGACCACAGTTTACCTCTCTGTATTGTGCTCATTTCCTTTGCACTTTAAATGCTCTCTCTGCTCCTATAGTTGATCAAATCATATCACTGAATTTCACATCTTTTTTTTTTCCCCCTCCCTTTATTTTTGGTTGTATTTGCCAGCCACTCACATGCACACATGGCAGGGAGCAGCCTGACATCATTTGACATCTCCTTGCTTCCTCATTTCAATATTAACTGTTTACCAGAAGAGAAACAGGTTTGGGGTTAGGGTGCTGAGAGAGTGCGTGTCTCTGTGTGTGAGCAAGAGCTTTTTTCCCCTCAGTCCCTTCTTGGGTCATTACACCAAGCTGCCTGAAACTGCCCAATGCTATTTTTCACCAACTTGACTTCAGAAGAGGCAGGTCTGTGTATGTGCTTCACCTTCTGCTTCATCCGGGCTATAGCAGCAAAGCTCAGAGCTGTGGCTGCTGCTGCTCTCATTCGAGAATTGGCTCGTTGAAGGATTCCTGCCCTTCCACAGAGCAGTAATAATGACACAGCTACAGTTTAAAGATGCATTTTGGGTAAGTGAGCATTTCCTATGTGTTTTCTGTATTTGATATCTGTTTTAAAATCTTTACAAACACAGTTTAGTTCTATATATAGTTTACGCTAATTGAATCCTGTTCGGTTTCAAATTTAGTTTAGTACAAAAGCAAATTTGTCTCCAAGTAAAAAGAAGCTGTTTGATTGTGCAAGTGTTTGACCAAGGCAGAAGAACACGTTGTAAAGAATTAGATCTATCCATACAACACAGCTGACATCCCCAGTTCCTGGGCTGGGTCCAGAAACCACTTTTGGGAGGGACACAGGTTGGTCTGTCTCATAGTCCTGGGAGTCTCCTGACCAGGTGAACTGCTACTGCTCACAGTTTGGATTCTCTCACGTTTGCCTGTAGTGCAAAGCCAGCTGGCTGTGCACACAGTGCTGCTGCTCACCCACCTACAGAGTCCGTGCCTGCTCTGAGGTACAGGAGGACTTTTAAGTGCCCAGGAGTCATACAGCAGCACTCAAGAACTAAGCTCAAAGACTCACAACTGGCTTAAAACCAGTGAATACTAAAGTAAGCAGATATGCTCTGTTGTGATTCGACTTTCGGTTGAAGTGTCTCTTGGTGTCTTGTTTTAAAGGTCTTTTTCTGTAGTTACAAGGTAAAAAGACCTCAGTCATTTTTCTCTCAAGTGTAATCTGACGTTCTCTGGCAATTATGCCTGGAGTAGAAGTTTTAGGGGAAAACCAAAACAACTAAACCCTAACCGTCCAACCTTGGGTAAACAGGATGTTATGTGGTTGCCTCTTGTCTGAGCAATCATTTTTCCATCATCTGGGACTGTCATAAAAAAGGGCATGAAGGCATTTGAATTCTTCCTGCCATTTCCCTCTCAGGGCAAGCAGCACAGAACCTTCATGGTGTATTTGCTCTTTGTGCTTTATGTTCACCCACCCTGCAGGGTAAATCCTCACTTAGTATGAAAGCCTAGGGCAGACACAAGAACACAGAGCAGCAAATCACCTTCCTCCTTGCACTTCCAGGAAGCCTTCCCCACCCCCACTTCAGCATCAGACTTGAACAGTTAAAAAAATAATTGTAATGAGGAAACACCAAAGTTACTTTTGCTGTTAACCCTTACTGTACCAGACCACACCTACACAAGATGCTCCATGCCTCCTCTTTCATACGGCTACTAACTGCATAACCCAAAATGTGGGGTAGGACACAACTGCAAGGCTTCAGCTTCTGCATTTCTGGACTACCTTCCAAAATGTGCAGTCTGACTTTTAGAATGGGCACATTTGTTATATTCACTTTTCAAGGTCTTGGTCTTTAGTGAGAATAAATCATGTGTACTCCTCAGACTGGAGAAGGGTTAGGGAGACTAATGCCAGTTGACAATCTGGCCAGGCCAGTTCTTTATGGCTCTTCTTCCCTAAACATCTCTCTTGGACTTAGTCATGTTAGCATGACTATAATCCTTGCACAGCTTTGAAGCCAACACCTTCCTTAAAGGAAAGCATCTTTGTTTTTAATATTGTTTGGCTGGGGACATTGTTTTGCTGAGCTTGGTTAACAGGGCAGAAACACATCCAGCTGCAGGATGGCAGTTCTAGCTATGCAATAAGAAGCCATTTAAAATGAAAGCTTGCAGGATATTGCTCAATGCAGCAAAAGAGTACAGCTTGCCCTCCCAGATGACAAGATCAGCAATTATTTTTGCATTCATAAGGTTCTGTTATGCACATTAAGGAGAGGAAAGTGTGTTTGCTTGGTTTACTTCATTGAGCAATTCTCTGCTTTATTTGATTTGTACCACGAATGGAAACCATCTTTATGACTGAACACCAAAAAGTACATTTGCACCTCAGTAGATCACTCAACAGAGATCCCTGATCTCTGAGACCTACCTAAGGACACTGTTGCACCCCTCCATGTAAGTCTCCCTGACAAGGTATATCCTGAGCAACAGCTTCCTGCTCTTATGACATCAATGCACGGCTGGATAGGCAGAAGCTTCTTTAGTACCCATCACAATTTGAAATATGTGAAGAAAACGTAAAAGCAGCAGATCTTTCCCAGCTAGCAGAGAAAGAGGACCACCCATGCTTCCCCAAGGCTCCTCAAACTTTTTCAGAGCAGGGTGTACTGTCCCTGTTTGCAGGGATATGCAAGTAATTCCCCACACCAGGTATCAATCTTAATCTCTCTTTTCCCCTGCTAAACGCAGCAGCAATAGCACTATACTAGCAGTGTCACACCTGTGCTAAAGTTTTTCGTTTTCTTTGTAGCGTGTCCTGGGCTAAAACCAGTATATTTTTAAATTACAATGTTTGACTTTATATCTTCCACAATATACTGCTTAAAACCAGTATATTTTTAAATTACACTGTTTGGCTTTATATCTTCCACACTGTCTGTTTAAGGCAAAGTTGCCCGAAGCCTCCACTAAAGGAGTTTTCTGTCCTCTGATAAAATCATTTGGGAAACATTAGTGAGATAAAAATACAGCTTGGTGTGGATGGCCAGTCCAGGGCAGTTGCTAGTAGTTTATAATACTCTGCTGGGCTGCTGTACAAGGGTAACAGATGTTAGCTGTCTTCTCTAGCATCCTACTAGACAGGTAGGTAAATTCCCATGTTACTGGGGAGAACCTATGTGATAACAGCCAAGCTTCATGTTCAAGCTTCAAAACAAGGTTAGGTTAATAGGCAGAAGCCTGAGCAACATTATTTTTTGTCACAAAAAACTCCACTAACCAAAAAAATCTTTCCTCTTCTGTCACAAATACTAAGTTTCTTGTACTTAGTGTTCCTTGGAAATTCTTGTCATTGCCTTTTCCTTCTCATTTGTTTTTCTCCAGCATGCAGCTGTTTCTGGCTAAGAGGTAGGCAGGTAGATGCTTACTGGCACCATTTGCTGGATTTGCCTTACCCACCTGGCATGAGTGGGAGCAAATCTATTCCCTCAGGCAGCTTTGAACCAAACTCAAATGGCCAAGTCAATTCCAAAAATGTGTCAGGGACTCATATGGTTCTTAGGATTAAAAAAAAAAAAAAAAAAGCTTTATCTGTGAAATGCTTGTTCATTCTTAGCTCAGGGATGAGCTCAGGGCCTGGGGATTCTCACAGCTCAGATTTAAAAGCCAGAATGGACTGGAGATATGGGCCAGCAAATACAATGCAGGCCTTGAACAGGAGATAGCAAGATTTGCATCCTTGCCCTGCTGCAGACTTCTCCTTGTTGCATTCCTGCCTGTGCAGCACACACAGCTCTAGTCAGATACTAGAGCAGTGGAAGCCATAGAAGTGCTCAAGGTAAAGAGCCTGTTACAAAGATGCTTCCTCAGTCCTTCTTGTTTTGACTTCAGGCTGTATTCTGCATTGGGTTCAATGCAAAGTTGAGTTCATAGGTGAACACCTCAAATGTTACTGTAGCTTTTTCCCACAATGGTGTCTTATGTACTCCAAAAAGGATGTAATTAGTTTCATAAATAATGTACCTTCTAATGAGCCTCTTAACTGTGGCGCAAGAGTGCAGAGATGATTGTAAAAGTCACAGTAAAACTGTTTTGTAGACTTACTAGGCAACATACTAAGGAAATACACTATCAACTGTTTCACTCAAAAAAGGAAGTCTTTGTGACATCAGGAGTGACCCTGCTTTCCTGCAGAGGTTAAGTTGTTCTGGAGCAGGTCTGTGAGCAGGAAGCGAGACCAGGCAGGTTTGCTGGGAGGGAGGAACCAGGGCCAGGGAGGGCTCCTGCCAGCCCCCAGTGCCCAAGGTACAGCTGAGCTTGGGCAGGGAAGAATGTAGCTGCCAAAACTTTTGCCCTGGCATCTCAGCTGTGCAACTTCTTCCCCACTGAGCCTCATTAGAATTGGACTGTGTCAGCTGCATCTGTGCCTAGTGACATAAGGCAAATGGAAACAGTCTCGTGGCACAGTGGCAGTCATACAGGCTGGGCTCTGGTGTTGGTACAGACTGTGCCTCACTGGACACCAGAAAGCCTGACTCAAGACAGATGTGTGGCTGTGGCCCTGCTGACATCCATGTCAAGTCATCACTGGTAGATGTGGGTGGAAACAGGGAATAAAGGGGAAGCCAACTTGGAAAAGCTGAATTGATTGTCCAGCTGATGTCTGTGTTTGTTGTGAAGTCAACTTCATCTCCATGGAAGGGTTTTTTCTGCTCTGTTTTACATGTAATTCCTTCCTACGTTCCCCCAGGGGATCTGGGAAGGTATGCTTAGCTCACTGGGGGAATGAGAAGCACCCATGAAGGGGGATGCAATCTCTTAACAGTCGTTGAAACCACAAGTAGTCGTGCTGTTGATTAGTTGTTGTGGTTATGGAAACACTGGTGCTTCAGAAATCACTTCTGAGCAGAGCATGAGCAAAAATGAAGCTGAAATGAACTCACAATCCCAGCACAGATGTCAAGGCAAATGTCACTGGCTACTTCCATCTCCCACATTCTTAAAACAGCACCTAGGAGAGTCTGTGAGGAGCCATGTGCAGCATATTTGACGTGGTTCATTTCCTTGGTGATGAGCTCAAGTGGAAGGACTAGAGCTTTACAATGCAGCTTTTGGTTCTATGTTCAGTTACAGCCTACATGTGGCAGAGCAGGCTGAGCATCTTCTCTGCGAGAAGACTGTCTGGGGGAGGTTTAAGCACAGTGGGCTCATCTTAAGGCCCAGAAGGCTTTCTAGACCAGGTAGATTGGCAAGTTCACTTCAGGTCAGTGACTGAAATAATTAGTTAAGTAATTACATTTTAGTTACATTTTGTGAAGTAATGATATTTTACTTAAATTTTGTGATGACCATGCTGCAACTGGGTACCTCACCTAGGGGTTCTGACTGCTTAAATGGGTTGATTGATGAAGTCACTGTGACAATTTTGTTAATGTTTTCACACAGTGATACCTGGTTTGTTTTGATCTGTCCTGCTCTACAAAAATTGTCTGGATTTGCTTGGGCTCAGAGAAATGGAAGGCTGTCATTTAAGCCAGCTTTAACTGTGCCATGTGAATGTGTTTGACATATGGAATAGATGAGTCACCGACTCACTTCGCACCCACATGTACACAGACAGGTCTAATGAACAGCACCTAAGAGTTAAATGAGCATTTGTTGTGTGCTCTGCTTTGCTAAAGCAGCCCATTGAGGTGCATTTTCTGATGGTAGTCACACAACTGGTGAGGTTGGAGGGGGCTGCTGCAGTTTGTCCAGCCAACCTCCTGCTTGTTGCAGGGCCAGCTACAGCAGCTTGCCCAGCACTGGGTTTTGAGTATCTCCAGAGATGGAGACTCCACAAGCTCTCCAGTCCAAGCTATTGCAGTTTCACCACCCTTGCAGCAAAAAATACCTCTTATGCTTAAGCAGGACGTTCAATTTGTGCCCACTGCCTCTTGCCCTGTTACTGGGTACCACCGAGAAGTCCCGCCTCAGTTTCCCCTCCTCCCTTCCCTCTCACCATGTATTTAAACCCACTGAGCCAGCTTTTCAGCAGGCTGAGCAAGCCCAGATCTCAGCCTCTTCTCCCACAACAGATTCTCCAGGGTGAATCTGAGATTCTCCCTGTGAATCTCACTGCAACATGTATTTTCCTTGCAGGGCTGGGTGATTCATGACCCATCCCTCTCCCCCCGCAAGGTGTGCACTCCTGCAGTGCAGCAGCACAGAGCTGCGCCACTTCTCTGACATCAAAGCCTGCAGTTATGGACTAGGGACACTGACCTCAGCTGCTCTGCAGGCATGGTGGAAAACTTTGAATTTCAATCCAGTTACACTCGCTCCACCATTGTATGGAAGGCAAAATTAGGCTGCTTCATAAACAGATTATTTTGTTGTTGCTGTTATTCTTTGGCTCCTTTTACCTCAAAAACACCTTCCCCCTCACCCCCCACCCCGATTTTGTTTTCATGCCATACTGCGGTCAGGTAGATTCTGTCTGGCAGATGGCACAGAAAACATTTGTTTCATCTCCTGTTTAATCTAGGGTTTGTAATAAAACTTTTCTCAGCAGCCACAGTTCAATAACAGAGAGAGTTCACACAGTAAGAATTTGGGGATTTGGGACTGGAATGAGGTGAGTGCTGGGGGGCACAGCTCTGCATGGGGAGTACTCACCATGGCTCAGGTTGTCAAGGTGAAGAAAAAAAATTATATTGAAAATCTGCATCTAGATCCCAACAGCTTTTCAGTTCCTCAAAGTGTCACTCCCTTACTATAAATGGAGTTTAGTACTTAAAAACTGGTAGAAAAAACATCACTGAGCAAGACTGAATAATGGAAAAGTTCCACAGTTCCTCGTGCAACTTCGTTTTTGCTTGGAATGAAAGGCAACAGTTATTTACTCTTAGTCTTGAGAATCAAGTGAAAACGGAGCAGCTTGGGCTAGCTTAGAGATCCCAGCTTCTGTTTTGCCATTCAGAGCAAACAAATAAATAAACAAACTCAATCTTTCTGTTTCTTTTTTTTCTCTAAAGTAACAACTTTTCCAACCAAGATGCTATTTGGTGTTCCTCTCAATTTGTCCAGGCCTAATTAATTCCTAAAAGGAAAGAAAACCCAAAATAACAAATAACAACAAAAAGTAGGGGCAAAGGAAGAAGGAAAACAGATGGCCAACAACAGTGAGGTTATTAACAAGGCAGCTGTGGCCTACAGTTTTGGGAGCTGCAGCTCAGCAGGATGGAAATTCCCAGGAGCACCAGAAGGAAGGAGGTGCCTGCCATTGAAAGACCCTGGCTGCTCATTGGGGTTGGGACTTGTGCTTTTTGACAAAACCTTTTTTTTGGTGAGGAAACCTAGTTTTACTGGAAGGAAAGGAGGCTTTTTGGAAGACAAAGCTGGGTTTAGATGAAAAAAATCACTGCTAGAGAAGGCTTCCTCCAGAGATGGAGATTTAAGGTGAAATTTCTAGCCAAAGAGGGGAAGAGTAGAGCAAACTCAAAAAAGATCCTGAGAGCTCTGCAGGGGGGAGACATAGTCTGGCAGAGGAATTGGAGCTTTCCCTCGGCTCCAGTAGGTTCATCCACAAATAAAATAGCTAGAGAGAGATTAAAATGAAATTCTTCTTCCCTATATAGAGAGCAGATGGTGGAGAGTGTGTCAGCTAAGGCAGCAGGAAGTCTCAGTCAGACCTGCCTGATTCAGAGAGAGTTTCTCCTTTATGTCAATGGAAATGTCTTTGTTGTTGTCAAGAGGTGAGATGTGGACTTTTCACATCTCATATAAATTTGCAGGTTTCCCACCCTGCTCAAGAAGTGATAGTAGTTCATTTCATACAAAAGAAGCTCACGAGAGCATAAAATACCCCTAAAGCAAACAATGCTGAGGCTCTTTGTGAGTGGAACAAGAATTTTACTCTTGCTGGTTAGAAGACAAGGCAGTTTCAAGTGAATGCACACCTTCTACCTGACAAATTGAGCTACTGGAACAGTTCTAACAGCAAAAAGGGTTCAAAAATAGCTATGCTGGTGCAATCTCTTGATGTAGAGGCACTCAGTGTATAGATCTTGCCTGTCTCCTATACCCTAGGAGCTTGCAATGGAAAGGGGGGTACACCCAGTCAAACACCACATTCAATCAGAAATTTCTAAACCCCCAGAATTAATCAACTATTAATCATTTCTGAATAAAGCAAGAGAGAGATTTATGCAAGTGGGAGCAAACAGAGAGAGAAACGTGTGCCACAAGCAAATGTAATACTGGCATGGTTGTCCCCACTTGACTTAACCAACATCCCCCTGCTTTTAAGAATTTCTAAAAGCCTAAAGTTGATTTTGTTCTGTTGCACAACTCCCCAGGACTTTGTGATTCACCATGCCAAGGACTGTAATAGTGTGTTGCATCATATTGAGTAATAGGATATGTTGAAAATTATTATTTAGATGGCAAAAATTCGAAATGGTAACATGTAGCTGTCAGAAAAATCCTCTCTAAGAAACACACTACATTTTTTTATTCATTCCCCTTATACAGCAAGGCTCTGGGAAGATTTAAGGAAGGTTTACCCTTCCCTACATGCCAGGAAAGACCACTACCAAAATGTCTGGCTTATCTTGTAGGGGAAGCAGAGCACGTGGGTACAGCACTACGTTGTATTTGGTGCCTTTTCAGGGCTAAGAGGAAGCAATTCCAAGTTTTCTAAGACAGGGAAGAGAATGAACAGGGTATTTTAAATTAATTAAGGTACCGGCTAAGCAGGTCTGGCTCCAGTGGCTCTATAAGATTTTCTGAACAACTGTCTCTGTGCCTGAGCAAGTCAGAGTTGTCCCATGTTGCCTTGCTCCCAGCAGGCTGGGACCTACTCCACAGTGCTTGCAGGAGGAAAGGGGCTTTCTTGTAAAAGAGAAGTGACTTTGAAGCGGATGAACTAAAGAGGAATAGAAATAAAAATAAACTCTGACCATCAGCCCTTGATAGAGCACTAGACCAGATCAAGAGTTTGAGATCTAGAAACACCCCCTTTAAGCAGTGCCAGTGCACAGTAGCATGATGCAATGATGTAATTCATTGATACAACTCAGAGCAAATTACTTTGATTCTGAGGCTGAGATACCATGGCTTCCAGACAGAAAGGAGTTCTTTTTGACAGTAGAAAAAGATATTGGCAGAATGATGCTTGTTCAAATCTCACTCTCCCTGTTCTCCTTAAACTTCCTCTTCACATCAGTGGTTGTTCCATTTTTAACCTGGAAAAATGAATCTTAAGCTTTTGTTTTGTATCCTGGGGGTGACTCTTTCTATGTACCACCTAGAACTCATATCCTTACACAAAGTGAGCAGGCTTTGCAGATGGAGATGCAGGGCGAGGGACCTTTTTTGTGGGCAGCCAGAACTGCATCTCCCCTGAGCAATGCAGCAAGCTGAGGTGGAGCTGCAGAGGCACTTACCAAACAGGACATTTGACTACAGCTGCAAAGCACTTCCCTGGGGGAAGAAGCCAAACCAGCTTATCCTGCAGAACCAGCTAGAGATATGAATTGTTGTATGTAAACTACCTCTAAAAAAAAAAAACCTCTGGGTGGGCAATTCAGGTCCCAGGATGGTGTTAAAAATGCTCCAAGAAAATCAGCCACACCAGTAGAGCCCATGATTCCTACAGCACAACTGCAGTGACCTACTCAATTCACATCACTTCCTGAGTAACATGCAAGGGCCTAGGATTTAGTGCATGCTATGCACACAAACCTGGATATTATTGGTTGACTTCAGTCTGTTGTAAAGCCATTTACCAAAACCATGCTTCAGTAACCAGCAAAACATTCTAGACTTTCTCATCTGGTGTTGTTGCAATAGTACTCTTATGAGTTAAAAAACTAGTTACTTGCTCTTCAAAAAGCCTTGCGGTACCCTCTGAGCACCCAGCAGCACAAGGCTCAGAGATGTGCTGTAAGGCTGATTTTCAGCTAGTGGAAGACACAAGACTTAGCACAAGGTTACTCAGCTTTGTGCCACCAGAAGGGAAGAAGAATGTGTGTCATCCCCCAGGTATCTTCATACTGAACTTTCCCTCTGGGCAGGGAACTGACACCATCAGTCTTCCCACCTGCAGCCTTTCCAAACCCATGTTCTCAGAGCCTCTCCCTCATAGCTGCAGGAAGGAGCTGAGAGCCAGCCATGAATAATCTCTCCCACAATTAACTCCTGATGTTTACCTGCCTGATTGCCTGAGGAGAAACTTCTACCAGATGGGATGGCGCAGTCCTAAGGCACCTATCTCTTCAGAAAAGTGCGAATGTGAGGCAGCAGCATCATTAAGCCTCAGAGGAAAAAAGAAATGGAAAGAAAGCATACCCCAGCATGCTTGCTGTCAACACCTCTGCTTGCACTCTTCCATGCCTCCTTTCAAGTATTCTAGGAAAAGCTATTCAGGTTAAACCAGAGCATAAAATTTGTGTTTTTCAGTCATACACTCCCTTTCACATTTCTTTCATCTCTGAAAGAAGTGTTGCTCATTGCTCTGGAGGGAAGCAGCTTCTGTAACTGGCTTCTCCATTAGCTGCAATTTTCCCTATGAGAAGAAAAGCCCCAGGGCAGAGACCAAAGTATGTGTGAAGTACTTACAGAAGAGTCTCAGGACAATAGGAATCTGCCTGCAACACTGAACTCCCTTTGTCAAGCACTTTCTTATTAGTGATTATAGGCCTGTTGGAGCGATCTGGCTTGTTACATTAGCAGTGAGTCAATCCTCTTTCCCAGCAGCACGCTCTTTGGCTATGCAGAATCACTTCCTTAGCAAAGAGACAAATTACTAGTGGTGATTCAAATCACCCTCTTCCAAGCAACTACCTCTATTTTTTAATAAACAAATGAAGTTTTATATACTTAATGAATGTATTTGTTATCTGATTAAAGCTTCCCCCCCTAATTTCTTTTAAAAAAATAAATTAGATCTTTCACTATTCATTAGTTCTTATATTCACCACAAAGTCCCAGCTGAGAGATGCCCAAACAGTAGCTGAGTAGTGCAGCTCTAGCAGCCTTTGCAAAACCATTTGATGGTGCTTTGGGTCATGGTCTAGTGGTCATGGAGGTGTTGGGTAGAAGTTTGGACTTGATATTAGTGGGCAAAGGCACTCTTCTGGGGGAGATGCTGGTGGCTTGTGCTGAAAAGGAAGTGCCTGAGCTGAAATGGAAATACTGGAGACCAGCATCCCAAGTGCCAGTCTTAATTTTAGTCATATTCATTTGAGATACTGGCATAAAGGCATTAAGAAAAGGCTGGAAACAGCTGAAACAAAGAAGTAGAATGGAATATTGTCCAGGAGATATCCAATAACCTTCAAGCCTGGGGTAGCAGAAAGCAGATAAAGTTTCAAAGTGTAAAACGAGAGTAAGAGATCGGTAGCAAAGAAGTTCAATACCCTCTGGGACCTTGTTAAATCAAATAGCAGGAAAGGGGGAAATTGGAGGTGTATCAATAGATCATAGCTCAGTTAGATGAGACTGGTATGATTCAATAGGGGAAGAAGGCAAATAGGATACTCTGATGTACCAAAAACATTTCTTTGAAAGCAGCTACTAATGCTATGGTATAAAACATCCACTCTGTACTGGAGTAACAGAGCATCATCCTTGTCCAACAGCCTTGAACAGGTGATACAAGAATACATGGGAATCAATGTAATGAAAAACTAGTGCCTCAGGAAAGGGCAAAAGTGATCTAAGTGGATTCAGGAAGAGGTGGAGAAGGTGCAGTTGTACAACACAAGAAAGAAGAAAAAGAGAGGTTGAAGTGCAAGGGAAATATTTGTGTAGGTAAACTTCAGCCTAAATGATTTATGGGTACACTGTGGATGGAAATTAAGAAACACTGTTGCAGGGTAAGTGACCAAAAGCAGCTTAAACTTCTCTAAAGCAGGGCTGTGTTTCTTCTCCTTCCATGCTGCAGCCTCTGACATGCAAGTGGCACAAGCTATTTAGCCCAGAGCCAGAGCCAAATCTGCTGCCTGGGAGGGTGAAGCAGCCTTGGTTTAGATTTTGAATGCCATGGTTTCTGAAATATGCCTTCATGTTCTTCAGGAACATAGAGTGAGGACAACAAAACACCTTTTGAGATGGATCCTCCCATCAAAGACGAGAGATGAAGAAATGAGTGCCTGTGGTATGAAGTTCTTTTTAGACCCGGATGTAGCTGCATCCAAACGTCTCTATGAAGGTCAGCTACAGGGACAAAACACAGATGAATTTAGCAGGCAGGAACTAATGTCTCCACCAGAGGAGATTCCAGCTCTCCTTCAGATGTGGCTGCAGTGGCTTCACTTTTAACAAATTCAAGACTTACTCATGTTAGCAGGCAGCAGACAGAAAGCAAAGCTGTTGAGTAAGGCACTGGCTGTTTGCATGTGACATACACACATGCACACAGAATGAACAGGGAGAACATTACTCCCATACCCTGCTTGGCAGGAAGCTCGAGATCTAGGGATGTGCAAGTGCTATTGCAGGCTTCATGTTTTAAAAGATATCTTTTTGTATGCACTAAAGGGCTAAAATATCCCTATAGTTCTAAAAGCAAAATCTGGTTTCTGCATTTCAAAATTAATTGACGTAAAGTAGTGGGAAAGCAAAAAAATGGAGCTCAGAATTTGTTGTGAGCAGTGAGGTTCAATACTAACCTCTTCCCCTTGCATTAGCGCCAGTAAAAATTGGCTTGGAGCAAGAGGCCCAAAATGGCTGAATCAGGTTCATTAGGTAGTTTTATCAGGCCCCAAGAAGGGTCAGCCAGCTGGCCCCAACATGCTGTTCATTTTGTGTGCATGTTTTGGAGTTGATAATGATTTGGTGCTGCTTTCTCCATTTAGGGAATTCAATACATGGTTCTCTCAGACATACAGAATTTGCCATCCTTTCATCATTAGAACTGCTGCTATAATGGATATTATTTCCCAGTTTCCTCTATGAATGGCAAAAACTTGCTTCTTTTCATTTATTTCACAGCAGGATCCCTCGCTGCAATATATGTGTGTGTGTGTGTGTGTGTGTGTAACTTGCCCTTGGAAACATTAGAAAAACTGACATTTTGGGTTTGAGATCCTGTTTCTATAGGGGTGATCATACACACCAGATGAGCATACGTAATCTGGCCACTTCCCTGTGGTTGCAACAGTGATCACAGTGCACTCTCTCCATATTCGTTAGCTTATTATCTTGCCTGGCTATGTTTTGCAGACACTTTGATGGTAGAGGCATTTGTTGATCTCTCTTGTAAACCATTATTCTACAGTCCTTTCTTCTCCTCTGACGGTGATAAGAAAGTCCATTAGGGAAGAAGGAATCACTGTTGTCAAGAAACTGTAGCATTGGAAACGTTACTAAAACTGTAGGTTTACAAAGACTGCAGAAATTTATCCTAGCTCTTGAAGAAGAAAAAAATCCCACTCCCAGGTCTACAAATCTCCACAGAAGCCCAGGACCTGGGTGAGCAGCAGTGAGGCTGCCATCAGCCACCACCATTCATCTCCAGAGCTTGCCTTATTCCTCTCCAGGCCCAGCAATAAGGAAGCAAAGCTGCAAGCTCAAAGGTCCAACAATTTCTTGCCAGAAGATCCTTCCCAGGTCCCAGAACTTAAACAGCTGTTGTCTTTCGAGTCATGGTGGAAAGCAAAAAACTAACATTTATTAAAGGATAAGTGCTTAGGAGGCAGTACATAGATGCATAAACGATATTCACTTTGTATGTAAGCAATTGTGCTGTACATAAACTGCTTGAGGGGAGGCACTTATTCATTCTCTTTATGGCTACACAGTCCATGGTTTTCCCATAACACTACAATGTAAAGCTCAGATATAACATTCACCACTATGTTTCCAACAACATTATCACTACATACTGGTTAACTGAGGCTATCAAAATAAAAATGGCTTGTTGTGATTCCATGATTCTGTCTTGATCTTGTCATGAGTCAGTGGGAGGACCAGGAGTCAAACACAGAAATCCCCACTCAGAGAACATTGCAGCTTTGTCCCCTTCCCTTTCTGAGCTACCAGCATCTCCTCAGCAACATTGACTTTGTTAGGACTCTGATTTACCATTGCTACAGCGTGATCTGGAAGCTGGGAAAAAGATGGAAGTGCAAACCTAATTGTTTTTCTTCTCCTTACTCAGATATTTTTGTCTGAGATGGACTCTGATGCATCAAGTGGACAAGGATAAGCCTCATGCATGGACTTGTGTGCTGGGGAGGGATCTGCAGTTCTAGACCACAGAAGAGGAATATGACCCTGAGCCACACAGATTGCAGAGCCCTAGTATTGAGGCAGGAAACTCCACCCAGCTCCATGACCTCACCTGTCGAATGTGGCTAGCTGGCAATACCAGGTTGCCTTGGCTTGCTTCATTTGCCATGTGAGGTCATGGAGCAGGACAGGCTGCAAAAATACCCAAAGGCACAAGAGAATCCCATGTATTGCACAGGAGATTGGGTGGTGAAAGCAAAAGCAAGGGAAGCAGCACTCACTGTCAAGCATCTCAGAAGCATACAGGCTTTCAATTTCCTGCAGATCCAGGGTCCACACTCCAAACCCCTCCACATCTGTATCTTCTGCTTTTTTTTTTCTTTTCCCCAAATGAACCCCTGTCATGTTGAATTTACACTGGAAAGAGACTGATTCAAACAGTGGGAAGAGTTACAGTCCCAGAAGAAGACAGCAGAACCCAAGTGCTGTCTAATGGCAAACTGTCTCCCTGTGCTATGAATCCTGCCATTTAAAACACTCCACCACTGGCTGGGTAGCACAACCACTGCCTGTGGATTGATATTCGTGCGAGCACAAGATTCCTTCACTTTTCCATTGGCATGTAGACACCAGACTGCTTCTTACTGAGAGTCCTATGGCAGTGAGCTGACTCTGACCATTCTTTTTAGAAAACATACGGTAAGAGGAGCTGTTGTCCTTAAGAGCTACAATACATCTCTGCTCTGCACAGATCCCACACTCAACCCTAAAAGTGACTTCCCCCAAAAGACAGCTTTCCATACAGCAAAATTGTGACCTACTTAGATTTTCCAGTATTAAAAAATAAACTTGATTTAATAATTTTTTTTACAGATTTTTTTACTTGGAGAAACCTCAGCCATACCAATGCCCTGAGCCCTGCCCCAGCTGCCATTGCTTTGGGAAAATCTAAAGGTCCATTTGGATTTTCCGGACAGTTAATTTGCTCCATATGATAGACCTGCAAACTGCACATAAATCATCTCAATTCTTTCTCTTTCTGTCTTCAGTGCAAGGAGTTCACCTTCCACACTGGCTACGAGGTGCTTGTACAGCGGCTGTTGGATGGGAAGAAGATGTGCAAAGATGTTGAGGATTTGCTCAAGCAGAGGTAAGGAAATCAGAGTGAAAAAAGCATGAACAGCCTCCATTTTCTCTCCTGTTTGGCATCTGGAAATGAATAGTAGGCTGTTTACAGATTTGGTAGTGACAATAGTTTACATGTGAAAGTCCGAGTGAGTTGAATCCTAGCAATTTGATGAGGTTTGTGAAGGTAGAAAAGAAACAGAAATGTCAAAGATTTGAGAAGGCTGAAGTACATAGCTCCACTAAGACCCAGAACATTCCTGGTCCAGAATCATATCCATCCACCACAAGAAGCAGTTACTGAGTTTCCCTTTCTACAAGAAGCAAATGTCTTGCACATTCTCTTTGAGCATGCTGTGGCCACAGGCACTGTTTTGGTTTCCTGTAACTACCTAGAGCGGGCCGTTTTCAAACCAATAAAAGCTACATTAGATGCTACTAAAAGCCCTTCCCAGACACCCTGACAACCCACATCATTTGCCAGCCCTATCAGTCTTGAATAACAATGTTGTAGGTTATGTCCACCCATTACATGCTTCTTAGGTGTCACACAACAACAGCTATGGACAGCTGATACTTTTGTGTGTGAGGAAATATATACTACACAGTTGTTCTGACTCCTTTGCCATTCATTTTTCTACTTTTGATTTAGAAAAGTGTATCTGAAATTTAGTTCTGTTTTTAAGTGGCTAGGTTTCAACAGTTTCCACATGTAGCATGAGGCACATACATGCTCAAGCATGACCTGGAGGAAAGACCACATAGTATGGATCATATATTCAGCAGGTAACCCATGAGAACTGCCTCCTTATGAATGCTGCTCTGCAGTCACAGCCTGCTTTTTCTTCCCATGCTGTCCCCATCTAGTTTTAGGTTGGTTCTCTGAAGGCTAGCTTTCAAGCACTGGGACTTTCAAGGGCATATGAGCATCAAACTGCAAGTTGACTATTTCACCGTGTGAAGAGTCTCCCATCAATATGTGAAGCTATTTGAATTGCTTTTCTTGACCACCAGTGGAGGCATATTTTATTGCTTCATGTCACACCATCCTGAAGTTACATCTGTCTGATGGTAGCTTAACTTCAACTGTTTAAAATAGCTCCTTTGTGAGTCATAACTTAGAGAGATCAGAATTGCATTGCAGGCTTTGGGCAGGCTCTGCACTGCAGCATGTCTCTAATGCTACGCACGCCAATGTTTCTTTCCGAGACGTTACAGAGGTTCCTGCAAGCTGCAGGGTAAGGTTCTGCCTGGTTTGTGGTAGAAACACAAAGGACTTTCTACAAGGAAATTAAAAAACACATGTACAGTCATTTTGCAGATCTGAAAGCCAAAAGAGCAAGCGTTTCCACGCACTTTTGCTCACCCCCAAAACATTCCAGTGAGCGTGCATACCTGCACGTGCCCGTGGCTGCAAGCATGGTGGAGGAAGAGAAAAGCTAACAGGCACTGAGCTGCAGGAAGAAGGTATAATTTCCAGTTTATTTCTGGAAGATGTTTGTTGCAGCTCGTCCTCATGTCATTTATGGGAATAACCTAGGAGGAGATCAAAGCATGGGATTAATCTGTTCTTAGAAGCTGCCCATACCATGGGCTCCTTGCCAGAATTTCAACAAGGACTCCTCTAGCAGCTGCCCTACGACCTGAACCAGCTTCCCTTGCTTCACTAACCCTTGATCAATTTTCCACCCAGGTCAATTACTTTTGCTCACAAATACTCCTGCCTGGCCCAGCAGAGGGCCTAGGAGGTTGAACAGTGAGAAAACAGTTGTACTCCAGGACAAAGGTGGTTGCAAACCAATGAACCTGCACCAGAGCTTCTGGTACAGATGGCTGCAACACAAGGTGCACACAGCCACCAGATGCAGAGGAACAGTCAAAAGGGTAATGGGATGTTCTCAAACAGAGACTTGCCCCAGCAGTTGCTGTGCTGCAAAACTTCAAAACTGGCCCTCAAACCACTGGAGCTCAGCAAACAGCAGTAACAAAGCACAGTGTGGTTGAGTGGGAAGATGGCTGGAAGAGCAAACCAGCAGGGTACATGGCCTCACACCCACATCAAAATTCCTTTGCTGAACAGAGAGGACATTGCTCCAGGATGTCAGGTTTCAGGCTCAAAACTGTCTGGAATGCTTTGAAGCCCCTTTTGAGAACTGGACTTGCCCTAAGGAAAATCCAACCCCCCTAATCCTAGAACCAGGTTATCTATTCATTATTTATTATTGACTCGATTATTGAATAGATTTTAGCAGCTACTCAAAGATTGAAAACTCAATTCTGCCCTGGTCTTGCACCCAGGAGAAAGCAAATAGCATACTTGGTACAGATATTTATTTATTCATTAAACAGAGAAGATAAATTTCTTCCAGAGCTGGGGCAGGGGCAGGGCGGGGGGGGAAGAAACAGCAAAGAAGTGTATTTCTTTATTAACCATAGAAACAGAACCACTTTCCTGAGTCACTAGTTACAGTTCCCCATTAAGTGAGATATCACATCATGACATTCCCTCCCTAAAACTGTCAGAGCCCCACCTTACCACTAGCAAGGTTCCTTCTCCTTTTGCCTTCATTGCAGCTGTTCCAGCAGCACCTCAGTGAGCAGAATTTTTCCTGCTACTCCCAAATGTCACTTATTCCCAAGCTCCCTTAAATGAAACCTACTCCTCACTCATTTTGATGGATCAAGTCAGCTGTCATCTTTTAGGTTTCTTTTGGAAAAGGAGCTCTCCATTCTGAGCATCCTCACTACAGTTCTGTACACTTCTAATTGAATCCAGCTCTTTGGGGACAGAATTGTCTGTAGCACTCCACAGGAATAAAGCCGTGGGGATGGGCTTAATTTTTCCTCATTTCTTCTAGAAATAGCTCACTCAAAATATATTTGAGGTAACTAATGGCACTAGGACTGAGGAGATAGGGAAACTGGAAAAAAAAACCAACCCTGTATTTCCTGTGTTTTGCATATTGGATGCAATTACTAGATTTATGTAACTGTGATGCTGGTACCATGAAGAGAAATTGAGTAAGTTTTTCTTTTAACAGAGCACAAGCAGAAGAGAGATATGGGAAAGAGCTGATTCAGATTGCTCGAAAAGCAGGAGGACAAACAGAAATCAAGTAAGGGATTCTTGCATTATCAGTACTAACGAAAGAATGTGGAAGCACTATCTAACTGAGGTGTTTTGCCTGTGACTAGAGTGATAAGATGCTGACTTCAGTGTGTTACACAGCACTTTACAAGTTCTAGCAAAAGCAGGGAAACATCAAAGTCCTTCAAAGCAGGAGTCACAAAATCCCTGGGAATAGGTCTTTTCTAGAAATGTTTTTATTTCAGGATTTCTAATGGCGTTTAGTATTTGCTTCTAAAAGCAGACTAAGTGATGGGGGAAAGAAGGGAAAGGAAAAGGTTGTTAAATGTTTAGGATGGTGGCTTGGCAGTTCTGGAAAGCTGGTGGACACAGAGACTGTGACAAAAGCAAGAGCAAAGATAGACACACTGTGTGCTTGAGAACAAACACGAAGTACAAAGACACCAAAAATTAGCTTCTGCTGCAGGAAACAAGGCTTAGTTTAGGAATACAAACTCTGAACTTCTTTGAAGGGATTTAATTTGAAACAGGTCAATGGACTACTGAAATATAGTAAAATGACATATTTTTCCTCAGTCTCCTCTATTAATATCTTAGATCATGTATAAATTGTGTTGGAAGGAGAAGATATATGTTGGCATGGGATTTAACTTAATAAACACTGCTGATAAACTGCTGCTATTATTGATGGCAACAGCAATAATGAGACAATTTGTCATTATTGTAACATGCAATAATACAGTAATAAGGTGGCAGAAGATGAAGATTTGGGGTCACAGTAGACAGATTTGAAAGAGACCTCAATCTAAACACAAACCAGCTCTACTGATCCTTGGGGGATGCTACCCTCATCCATCCCATCTCTCAGTTCTTAATTGCATTCTCCTTTTCATGTTGATTTATCCCTCTTGGTGTGAGTGTGGTATCCTGCTCGTATGTCATGGGAAAACTTGACTTCAAACCCTTGCACCACCATGATATGGAAGCCCCAGGCAACCACCCATAGTGCTTTCTATAGGTTTGGTGGTGGCAAAACCATTACACTAACCCAAGTGCCTGATAGCATGGACAGCACTGAAGCTCACCCCAGACTATGTGAAAGCCTCTCCTCCCCTAGGGCTCCATCTCACTCTTGCCCCTGAACAAGGCAATAAGGCGCTGAAAGGTTCCTAGCAAAGGCTGCTTGAGATGACACCTTCTTGGTGTCTCAATTCACAGAACTAATCAAAGAAAAGGGAGGAGAAAAAACATTATTTTGCAATCAAAATAAAAGACTAAGGATGGATGGCTTCTTCCCAAACTGAAGGCTAAGGTCAGTATTCCACAATTAAGGAAAAGCTCCACCATTCTTTACTGGCAGTGCAGGGCAGGCAGAGCAAACCTGTTCAGAAACAGCTTTGACTGCCCTTCTGTGTCTTAATGGAAAATTCATGGCTCTGACTTTTCTTAAAAGATTATAAAAGCTTGATTTAGAGGCAGAGTAAAGTCCCAGAGTTGGGATATGGATCCAAGCTCCCCTCCACTTTGATCCAGCAATATTCTAACTTGGCACAGAGAGAAGGCAGAGCGTACCAACAAAGCATGCTGTAGGGCTGATTTACTGCGTTTCCATAAGCCCACACCTGGCCTGGGTAGTGACCAGCTTTGCACTGATATTTTTATCAAAGCAAATGTCTTACTATATCTGAGGTGGAGGGAGGACACTTTCTGTCCTTCGGCATTCTCTGGCTGTTTAAGGAGTTACAGAGATAGGCAGTGAAGGGCATTAGTCCAGCATAAACACTTTAAAATCAGAGAACACTAGGGTCTATCCAGGGTGGGAACAACTCAGGAAAATGGAAGATTTAGTTTTAATGTCTTAAAGTTTTGGAGATGGTGTGAAGCTTCTGTTTGTTTAGATGACATTGATTGCTGACAGCAGTTTGTTCCCAAAGTCAGTCCTGCAGTGAGACCTGTAATAAGGAAAGCTGGAAAGGACTATGCTACAGCTATCCCTGTCCATTATTCCAAGTGCTTCCTTTTTTCACAGGACTCCCTGCTATCACCTGGCACACTGAGTCCTAGTGCTATTACAGGTGCTTGACAGGCTGAACAGGGCTGTTCACATCTTTAAATGCAGCTTTGGGTAGCAACATTTCTCAAATGAAGTGCAATGAAGGCCCTGTGCAGGTGTTTGTACCTAAAGTTTGCATTTGACAATCACCAGGAAAAAAAGAAGCTTCCAGGTCTCTTTGTAGACCATCTTACAGAACTTCCCATGCCATACTAGGTATTGCAGAGGAGCAGGAATTACTAATTTTAGATTGCTCATTTTCTTGCTAATGCAGAATTATTATCCTCTAGTCTTAGATTTAGTCATCTGTTAAACACCTCAGATACTAAGGCTTTCTGTCACTTCTCCTGGGAAATTATTTCATACTCCAGTTGTTCTCAGTATTAGGAAGGTACCTGATACCTTTTCAAAAATCAATGAAAGAACTTAGAAAGTCCATCTGTAATAATTACCCCAAAACTTACAGTATCAGAACATACCCAGAAGACCTTAAGAGAAACAACTGTAAGGCTAATTAGTGCTGACTAGCACAACTTCTGAAAGGAATAAACTGGCTGCAAAACCCCTCCCATCACTGCACCAGGTCAAAGTGATGCTCTGTAGCTGCAGTGGAAAGCAGAGCAGAAGAGCAGCATCTCAAAGCTGAAATGAGCAGCAGTCCCTGTGCAGGGGCCTGTTGGCAGAGTGTCCATGGCAAACCCACACGGCAGCCAGCGCCAAACCTGCCCAACTGGAGACAATGGCATCAATTAGAATCATGGAATGGCCTGGTTGGAAAAGCCCCTAAGATCATCAGGTCCAATCACAACCTAACATCTCCCTGTACACAACTGTTAGACCGTGGACCTAAGTTCCTCACCAAAAATGTCTTTTAAACACCTCCAGGGATGGTGACTCCACTACTTCCCTGGGCAGCCTATTCCAGTGCCCCATGACCCTTTCAGTGAAGAATTTTTTCCTAACTGCCAATCAAAACCTTCTGTGGTGCAACTTGGAGTCCATTTCCTCTCATCCTGTCACTTGTTACCTGGGAAAAAGGCCAGTCCCCACCTCACTCCAACTTCCTTTCAGGGAATTGTAGAGAGCAATGAGGTCTCCCCTCAGCCTCCTCTTCTGCAGGCTGAACAATCTCAGCTCCCTCAGCCACTCCTTGCAGGACTTCTGTTCAAAATTTGTGTTCACCACTTCACGTGGTGGACAGCCCAGCAGAGCCTTATGGGCTTATGTCCTTCCAGTACCAGTGTGAACAGCTCTTTCCAACTCCAGAAACTCAGTCGTTGGCAGCTACTCAGCTATTTTGATCTCAGCCCCTTGGGTGTTAAAAAAGTTACTTTCTGTGCTTGGAGAGAGGAGGGTCTGCTCGAAGGAGAAATCAGGCAGCAGTGGGGAGGTACTGCCCAGGCTGTTAGTTCAGCACAGTCAGGATTGGCACAAAACGAAGCACAGAAAACAAGCACAATGAGTAAATACAAGCAACAGGGAGAAGCTTGGGGAGGTCTCTAGCACACGGCACCAAGCAGTGGTTGTGGCTGAAGAAAACGGTTCTCTCTCAAGCCTCCCCTGTATTTTAAAAGCTTTTAGTTCTGAATTAAAGAATAATTTCAACTTTTTTTCAGCCTCTTCTTTTCTCCCACACACTTTTGCTTCATCTGGAGCAAACTGCTGAACTCAGCTAAATGTATAAATAGGGTCAACTGCCCATTTCTATTTACTGAAAGACACAGATGAAGACATATGCTGCTGACTCTAAAGAAAGATAGCCACGAAGGCTCGCTGAAATGGAACAGCAGCTCTGGGACTCTGCAGTGCTTTGAGAAAAATCCAGGTGACAGCAGCCATCAGGTTTCAATCCTATATGCTGTGTAGAGCTTGTTACCTCAGCATTGTTACAGCTCCTCAGATGGAGAGCTGACCATTCAGGGCCTGGTACTGCTCATGCTTGGCAGAGGCAACCACAAGCCAAGTCTGTATTAGGACACTTCACTACTGAGTATCAGCAGAAATATGACATCATGGCCTGGGAAAAGATGTGGCATCTCCACCTGCAGACTGCTTAGCACCTGAAATGAGAGAAATCACTTTGACCTGAGAACTAGCAGAGGACAAGTTTCTCGGACTTCAGTGAAGTCCTCACTGTTCTTTTCAGACCAGCGTTGGAACTGGCCATTGCCAGCCTACAGCTGCAGAAAAATGTCTAACTAAAATGGGAGAGGCAGACAAGCTACAAAGAAGCATAGAGGAGGTTTCTCAAAGAAGCTGGTGTTGGTTACCACGGACATGGCAAACAAACACTCCAGCTCCCAGCTCAAGAAAGAAAAGTTCCCTGTAAGTGCTGCCTACCAGCTAAAGGACACAGACATTCAATAGTCCAGCCTGGTTCAAACAAATTCAGGCATTCTGGCTGCTTGCCCCTGCCTCCAGCACTACAGCTGGTAGAAATTACTTCCTCTAGGGAAGAGAAGGGAAGGGAGAAATCCTCTGTCCAACCCATGACACAGATCTAACTCAGCACTTCCTACAGGCCTTGGCAGGTTCATTCTAAGGTAAAGCAAGAAGTACACACTTGAGTCTAAATGCAGGAATGCTCACATGGGCTCAGACCAAAATCCCTTCAGCCTAATACTCTGTCCCCAACGTTAGATGCCAAGAGATGAGTAGAAAAGGGCAAGCATATGAAGGTATTACTCCCAAATAATCTTCCAGCCTGAGCAGTTCAGGAGCTGCTACACCAACAGAAGCTTTGTATGTAGTAGCCTCCAGTGAAATTTTCTTCTCTCTTTCTTATTTAAAACCCTGAAGCATTTTAGCACCCACTGAATCCTGCTATGTTAAGTGCAGAAGTGTCTTTTTCTGTGTTGATTTTTAGATCACTTCACTACACTAACCATATCAGATCAGACACATTGCAAAAGCAGATTGGTTTCCTTACAGTGGAAGTCTTAGAGAAAGCACTGGGAACAGAACAGGTATTGCAAGAGAGCATGAGAGAGTATTAGAGGTATTAGAACCTCTTGAGTGGGTCAGGGCTAGGAGAAGACAGGGCAGGCTTTGAGGAGTGGGCAGTGTGAGGATCACAACAATCAGAGTGGCAGGATGGATCCTGCATGCAAATGAGCTGTGGAACTCACCCATCACAAGTCAGGGCTGAAGTGTATTTTTTCAATGTCTTTGTTCCTACACCTTGTACTAAGTTTAAAGGCCTGTTATTTACTTTTAATTTTAAAAAGTAAATAATTGGAAACACAATTTCATATTTTCTAATGATAAAAGAAATTATGAAAAAGATGATTACAAAGCTCCAGCCATGTATTCCTGGCAAATGCCAGGCTAAACCAGTATCCAGTGGGGGAGAGGGAACCACATGTTATAAAGGGTAAACTGTGGTGTGCTCTCCACACTCTGTGTTGCACACATGGGAAAGGATGAACAGAAACTGGGGATTTTCAGCTAGCTACAAACTCAGATCAATTTTGCAAGTGTTGGTTGGTACCACACACAGTAGTGGTGTCTTGACACACTAGAGATGACTCTCAGCAGAGCTCATGCCTTTAAGAGGGAACACCTTTCAGGCTGCAAGGTGACAGGGAATTTCCATCTACTACCTTTGGCAGCTCCTCAGCAGAGTGACATGAAAACAGAATATACTACAGAGCCCAGTTTTCATGGTCATCCACAGTTTCAGCTGAAATAGAGCCTCTGGGAACTCTGTTCTTGTGTACAATAACTGCTGTAAACTCACAGTAGCTGGTTAAACTCTGCCTGGTCTGACAACAGCTATCTATGTCACTTGCTTTGCTTGTCTTTTCTCATGCATATGATTTTCCCTATTTCCTCTTTCCCACTACCATCTTCTTTGGAACTCAGGAAAGGGTAGTTCCTTCAAGTCTGTGTCTGCTCTGCCCTTCTCTACAATGCCTGAAATAGAATATTTCAGTGGGTATGAGGTGAAGGCATCTGTAACAAAATGCCAGTCACCGTTTTCTGTGTATAAATAGAGTGCATCTGTCACTCAATATACAGAATCCTCTGTATTCTTCACACAAAGCAGGCATTTTTGAACTGAAGCTAAAAGTCATTTTGGAAGGTCACATCCTTCCATGGCAAGTTATTTTCCACTCAAATGTCCTGAGCCCACCCAGACTTTATATACTTGTACACTGAACTTTCAGGGCTCTGCAAAGATGGACTCAAGTGCATACTCTGAAAGACTTCTGCTCAGTTCTTGTTAAATCCAATCTAGATACTCTCTGGTGATGAGGACAGGCATTTCTGAGTAGAGCTGCTGTCTTTTCAAGAGACATGAGGAAATCCAGTTTTATGTTAAAGGCATAAGAGTGTTTTATCCTTTGATTTGAATGGCATAGGTCATTCTGGAGTCACAAAGGTTCTAATTTGTAGTCTCTGGGCACAGATTCACAGTGAAAAGCAGGTACATGGAAATGTCATCCTGTTTGCTTCTCTGCCTCAGCAAAGTCTGGGGTAAGGCATCCATGCTCCCTGTAACCAGACCACTCCTTTTGGGGCTTTTTCTGCTTCTGACACATATGTGGGAATATCCAAGCACCAGAACCAAAACACAGGTGCAGGCACACCACAGCACTTCTGTTGCTACTTTCATGAGAGATGAACTACACCCCTCCTGACACTATGCCCAGTCTGATGAAGAGTGCAGCCTCCCCTAATAGCTGATAGGACTACTCATGCTGGCTCACACCTTGCTGTGACACATTTATAGACAGACAGAAGCTTGGACTCCCCTGGTCATAGAAAGGGTGCTGCCCACGCCTGTTCTTCACCACAGGCAGCTTCAACATCATCCCACAGCTAGAACCTGTGCAGGAGTCTTTCCAGCTGCACTAAGTGGTTTGGCCTTTCTGTTTATAGATCTTCTGAGAAACAAGGAAACAACCTGGCAAAATTAATTCTTTGATGTTTTCCCCACATCTCCACTAAGCAACGTTAGACATGGTTCTCATGTGAAATACTCTGTTATGTGCCTGGCCTAGGACATGTCACTGATTTAGTTCCCTCCCTGTTAGAGAGCACACCACTTCTCCCTCTGTTTGAGACCGGATGCTTCTGAACTTGTTTCCTCAAAATTGGTTACCACCACAGGTCAATAAAGAAAGAAACATTGGTAGAATCACAGTGGGTCTTCCCTGTACAGCAAGAGAAAAGAGAGATGTTAATTGTGACCTCAGAGGAGACTGGCATTAGGTCAGTTTCATAACCATATTATCAGGATTTAAGTTACTGGAGGCAGAGAGAGAACAGGACTGCAAGAAAGTAGTCTCATCTGAGAGTTCATCTGACAGAGGCTTCTCAATTTCAGAAGGAATATTTTTTTTTAATTACAGTAAGAACAGACTTTGTAGATCATATTAATGTAAAATGGAAAGCTACCAGGAAGGAAGGCAGGGTTATTTCACACTTCTATTCACAAAGCCAAGGTAGAAAAGAAAGAAAATTTTAAAAGGGCTGTGGCTTTCCGCTTAGAAGAACGTGTTTTACCTTCCTGTGTACAAGATGTAAAGGCACTCTCTGAATTACTCAGTTCAACCATCAAGCCTAAAGCTGCAAAAACCCCCAAATCCAGCATAAAACCTGTGTGGTGTAACAGTGTGTGTTGCTACTGATGGAGCTCTCCTAATCGCATCTCTAGTGCTATAAGATTCAGCTTTTGATGATTGTGAAGCAGTAGGCACCAGAGCCCTTATCTACGGTACACGTCCTGGTGACCCCTGTGTCACCTAGAACTGCCCAGTGCAGCCTGCTCTCCAGCAACAACCTAGTTCTCTAGCCAAAATAAGGCCCAAAAACAAACAGAGAGAAAGCAAACACAGGGAGAAGCTGGGACAAGTTCTCTTTGAAGTACTGTCATCCCATGCTGTTTCAATTGTGTTCCCCTCCTGAACCAACTCTTAAGATAATTTTGCACAGTGTCTAAAATGGATATATGCTCAGATGCAGTGGTTACCCACCACTCCTCACACCTGTCCTGTGATGGTGGGTGAGGGCCAAACAAGGCACCTCTGCTCAAATACAGGATGCATTTTCTGCCTTGAAAGCAGGGGACAGGTTCTGCTGGGAGAGGCTCTGCTGGCAGAAAAATGAAGCAAGGTCTCTGTGCTGTTAGAGGATAGCCATAGGAAGTAGTGATCAGTGCCCTACTGAGACAGAATTGTCTTTTCAGCTTTGATGTGCTGGGTAAATCTGAATAAGTTCACCTTAAAGTATTTTGCAATCTACAGAATAAGAATGCTAAACAGGGGGTGAGCTTTAGTGTGATGAGCTTCTCCCCTTGGTTTTCCTGTTCCTCTAAAAGCTCTATTATTCTCCTCCTCCTCCTCCACTTGGAAAAGCAAACATCTAAATACGCATGTTTTACAAGAGCAGCTCAATTCCGCTATACTCGAGTAGCAGGAGACTACAGCAAATGCAGGCAGCAGCCAGGATTGGTATTCCAGGAAACGGTAGCAATATTTGAGCCACTAGATGGCAAAACCCACCAGAAGTTGCTGCAGAGTAGCTGTTGCACAGGCTTTACCTGTTCCCTCTTATTCCAGATTCAGAATCAATCCCGTTTCTGCCAGAAATTCTTGTTGACAAATCCAATCTCTAAATGTCCAAGGGGGAGTCGTTTAACAAACAGAGTAAATTTGTGTCTGAGCCTATTTTCGATGAGGTATCTGCAGGAGGCTCCACATCAGGATGCCCAAAGGGAAGGCTTGGTGGTGCTCTCTCTTGAGTTGGCCTGGTTTAACCGTCTTCCAGAATTGACAAAAAACCGCCAGAACTGAGAAATAATAATAATAAAAAGGGCAATTCACAAATTTTCCATTTTGCTTGAATGATTTTTCAACCCTAGATTTTCTAATCTGACCACAGAACAGACAAACAAAATCAATTACTACTGCAATGCTAAGCAGTGTAATATACTGAGAGGATAAACCACTGATAATAAACTGAGAGGATAAAGTGAGACACCCTCAGAATAAAGCCTTTATCAATCCTATTAGAAACTCAGACCCACACAGAAGAAACAGGCAATAGGTGCTGTACATACAATCCAGCATGGGCACAGCCCAAACTCCTTGCTCCCATCAAACCCTGCACAGCACAGCAATGACAGATTTCAGCAGCAGAACTGCAGCCCCTAGCAGCAATGAGGAGTTAATCTATGGCACTGCTGCTGCAGCCAGCACATCCCTGCAGCCCAGAAGTCATAAAGGAACACCTGATGTATCCAGGGGTCAGCATGAGATTTATGCATTCTCTCCCACATTTAACTTGGCACAATGGCATATTTGCTGCTCCCTGAAGCCTTGTGTGGATGAGAGACCTGATTCACTGATTTTAGAGAATTATTATAAAAATAAGGAAGGAACTAGTTTGAGTCTATTTCAATTCACCTATGGACTGGGGCCTTGCCCCAGTCAGCAGCTAGGGAATTGGCTAGAAAAATCTTTCACAGGAGGAGCAAGAGGACAGAGCTTTCTGAAAGGGCCATTACAGACCATGCAGGGAGCAAAGTGGTCACTCTCCAGGTCAGAGCCAGATGCTTTATTACAGCAGAAGGCACACCCATCCTTAGGGAAAGCTTTGTGTATGGCTTATGACCATGAACTATTCTGGTAGCTCAGGTGCCTGGAAACCAAAAAAGCAGCAAATTGCTTTTGTCCTTGATATGTACTGAGAGAGTGCTATTTTTCAGTATCCACTACAGCAATTTTGCCAGTCTTTGCATAACCTCAATCACCAACAGCAAAGGAAAAAATCTCTGGGAACAACAGAGCAACACAGCATGTAAAAAGTAGGTGCTATTTGCAAGTGTCCTCTATTTTTAAAATTCCAGTATTTATCTATTTCAGGCAGGAAGCTGCTAGCACATTCCTCATCTCCTATTGGAAAAGCCACACTAGAAAGGGGAAATTTTATTACTTCTACATATGTAATTTTTCAAAATAATCCCTTTTAGATAAGAAAGGGCCATCTCTGCTGCTGATATTCAACTTGTTTACTAATTTGTAGCTTTTAATTATTTTAGCTGGAAAGAATACTGTTTATTTCCTTTGTGTTGTGAAAACTCAGTCTGCATCAATGTCACAGCAGTCTCATTATTTGCAAAATGAACCTTCAAAATTTTAAAGTATTATTAGGACAATACTGAAAAAAAATACTCAGTCTAGCCTCTTTTTCCCTGAATTATCTCAGGAGATTCATCACATCAAATGAGTCAAATAGCTCTTTACTCATCTCTCCTGGCTGAAAGTCTTTTCCTTGTATTTCTACAAATTTAGATTTGGAAGTGGATAGCAAGTCAGTGAGGACAGGGCCAGCCTTTCCCCTTGCCTGTGAATTTTTCTTAAGCCTGGCAAGGCAGCCTGGGAGAGCAAGCTTTGATTAGGAAACAGATGTCCAGCCGAAATTAACACAGGGCAATTAGGATATTTCTTGTGTCTCTCATGGCTCCTGAAATGGCCCGGGAGATATAGGATTTCCCTACCCATCTGCAGTCACACATGGCTGGGAAGCGATGTGCATCCTCTTCTGGGCTCTTTGGTAGCCAGACTTCAGCCAGGGAGGCTGCAGAGTCTCCACAGGCTTTTGCCTGGGCTCCTGCCTGGGGTGGACCAGGGCTCTGTGGAGCTGCCAGAACTGTTTCCTTCAGGGAACAGCACACTCTGAGGTTTGTAGAGATGCTTTCTAAATCTAAAAAACCTCCAATCACACCACACCTTGGCTTCTCCATATACAAATGCCCTGCCAACCTGCAAACTCAGAACTAGAGGAAATCAATAAGGTGAAAATGCCTTTTACAGGGTGCTTTTTCCATTCCCATTACTCCTATGCTGGTATCTTTGGCACTTCTCTTAAAGTGGACCCCACCTCGCCAAAAATCAGTGCATCAGGCAATCTACCATCAGTACCCTTCTGCACCTTTACATTGTAGGACTACTTAGGTATGTAGGACCATGCAGGCAGGCAGGATAATAGTTCTGTTTGCTCATCTCCATACCATACTTCACAGCCCAGCACTGATGCCTGATTCCACAGCATAGTTCATTCTTGCTGTGCACTGTTTGTGTCTTCTAAAGGAGAGTGAGCTGTGCCACACGGGGGTGCTCAGAAGGCATAGTACAGAGGATGCTGCACAGCAGAGCTGCTCCAGCTTCAAGGGTGACTGAGAAGGAAAAAATTGCTGGTGCTGCATTCAACACAGAGGGTGGAGCTGGTTTCACTCTACCCTTCAGACTAATGCTCCAAAACCCAAATCCCCTTGACTGTCTTTATTACTCCATTCACTTGTATCCGTTGGCAAGGTGTGAGAACAGAGAAACGTCTGTTAAGGCTCACAGACACAAGTAGAGTGGAATTAAAAAAAGAGAGTGCACATAAAGAGTGGTGCAATTCTTTGCTTCATGGAGCATTTTATTGCATTTCCTGATGGTAACAGATTGATGCTATTGTGCTTGTTAGCTTGGTCAACTTTTATTACCGGACTATTAAGAGTTTTATCTTTATGTGGATCTTTCGAGATTCTGAGGGGAAAGGTTTTTTTCTCCAGATTCACAACCCATCCTTTGAGACCTGCACTAACAAAGTGCTCTTCTTTCTGCCTCACAGCACACTGAAGGCAGCATTTGAGAGGCTCAAGCAACGTGAGTATTTACATCTTCCTTCCTGACCTGGGTAAGACAGGTACACAACGTGTGCCCTCCGGGGTCTTTCACCCCTTCCTTCCTCTATTTCCAACTTTCCTATCCCAGTCCATAGTGCAGACAGAAAGTGAGGGGAAAAGGATGCAGTGGGAGTCCTCCAAGAATGGGCACTCAATCAGCTCTCTGGTGGCAAAGAAAATGGCTTGTTCCTCAAGTTATTGCTATTTGGATCAAGTCACACAATATCAGCTCTGTTCCCTCTTCTGCAAACCACTGACAGCAAAACAGCATGCTTTCTAAATGTGCCCAAAGCTACAGGAAACCCCTTCACACACAGCAAATGCAGCGCCAATAGGACAGTGTACCTGGCTACCAGCACCTGCTGTGGAGATAAAAATCACCCTTTTGAAAAGCAGCTGGTCAGTTAAGTATCTTTAGAGCCTGAGTGGGGGAGCTCAATGTTTATGCAAAACATGAGCTTCCATTTCAGAGGCACCAAAGCCAACAAATGCAGAGAAGTTACCAGCTACTTTAAGCAGCATCACCTAGGTGCTCTGAAATTCAGTCCATCTTTGCTGACTCTTGGAAATTCACAGCTTGCAACCTCTTCTATAACCATTTTTGTGCAAGGCTGGATGCGACTGGGAAGCAGCGTAGTAGAGGGAAAGCAGACACAGAGGGTGGTGATGGAGGTCATTGCTCCTTCCCTCTGCACCGCAGTATCTGAACCCCAGCACCAGAAGGAAGGAGGGTGTCTGGGGTAAATGGGGCTATAAGGATATGCAGCTGGCCCTGCACTTGCCAAGGCTGTCCCTGAGTGGGTGCTGCATTTCTGCAGCAAGCAGTCTTGCCCATGCACTTTGCAAGCACTGAGAGAACCTGCAATAAAGTCCTGCTCAGACTGGGAGAACCCTCAGCAATGTCAGAGCACACAGAAATAGAGGGAAGTCCTTTTTAAGGCTGCCCTGCTCATGCCAAGTCAGACAGCAGTCACATCCTAGAAACACCTCCTGAAAAAATGTGACTTCATATTTAAAAAGCTTTCTACTGACTGTGTATAAATTCTGATTTGCTTTAGAAATTGAAAGTGTTGGAAACTCTCATATCCAGCTGGCAGTAATGCTGAAGGATGAACTAAAAGGAATAGAGGAGTTCCGAGAAAGGCAGAAGGAGCAAAGAAAAAAGGTGAGGAACTAGAGAAACATTGAAACAAATAGGGTCAGTGGTCCATGCTGATGGCCTGTCTCCAGCCATAGTAAAACATGCTGGTAACATGCCCAGAGTGCATGTTACACTCCATATACTAGACTGTGGAAGGAAATCTCTCTCTGATCCCAGATGGAAATAAAAGTAGTTCTCTGGACTCAGGAAACAGAGGCTTTGGTCACTTTTACTCTCTCCAATGTAACTACAGATACTATTATTATTCCTGTAAGACCTTAATCCTTTCTTTTCTCTTTTTTTATATCCTTGCTAATTGGGTTTCTTTGGTATGATCCTGCATGATCTCCAACATGCACTACATTAAGGGGGTAACACAAATATTAAAACCCACAAAAGCAAATGGATATCGTGCTGAATGCAACACCAATGTATACTGAATTACAAATATGTGGAATAAATAGCACCTAGGTGATGTTGTAGAATAAAGACTGGAGCATATTTAAGGCCACTTAATCCCCTGTGATCTTATCAAGATCTAAGTCCCTTGAAAAAGTAGCTCTCAATACAAACAACAGTGGTCGGTTTTGTACCTTCATTGGTTCCATGGGGTTGAAGACAAAGCTCTGACAGTCCCTTATCACTGAAGAAGTAAAATAAAATACCCAGTTCTTTGCTGATTTTTTTTATATGACCAGTATCCAATGCCATAAACATCTTGTGTCTACAACCCTGACACACAGGACCCTGGTACAGCAAAGAACTCTGAAAATGGAACTGGACAAAACCAGCACTGCTACTGAGATTTGAGGTTCACGGTGATCTGATGAAGCCAATAAGGCAAATCAGAATCACAGAACCATTACAACTGGAAAAGACCTTTAAGATTACAGAGCCCAACCATTCTCTTACTCTACTAAATGTGGTGCTAAAGCACATCCCTCAGCACCACACCTCTGCAGTTTTTAAACACCTTCAGTGATGGGGATTCAATCGCCTTCCTGGGAAGCTGTTCTACTCTTTGACAATCCTTTCAGTGAAGTTGTTTCTTCTAAAAACCAAATTAAACCTCTTCTGGTTCAACTTGAGGCTGTTTCCTCTTGTCTTATCACTTGCTATTAGGGAGAAGAGACTGACCTTCACCTCACTACAACCTTCTTTCACATAAAGACAGAGAGTGTGCAGCTAGTTCATCAGCACCTGTGTCCTCCCCATCACTTTGCCACTAGGACTTAAAAAAAAAAAAGAGCCTCTGTCTTCTGGTAAAAACAATAAGCCTACAATTCAACTGGAAACAGAGGGGCCTGGAAAAACTGCTTTGGAGTCTTAGGCAAGATTTTTTTTCTCCATCTAGCATGTGGCTGTAAGGAAATCAACAGTACATATGCTAGATGGTATCAGCACTTTTGGTAACCTCCCAAACTGCTGTAATTTCACTGTAGCTGCTCTCAGGACTGTGCTATTTAGCTCAGTATGAAGCAAGCCTCTGGGTAGCCCTGGAGAGAATTTTGCTTGAGCAGAGTGCACAGATTAAAGGACCAAAAGTCCCACTAAAGAAACGTAGACTCTGCCAAGCAGGAGCATATCTCACTGTCACATAAGGCTGGGCATATCACAACTAAAGCCATAAAAGAGAATTCAGCACTGTCCTTCCAACGCTGGCCAGATGATGGGATGGAAATTAAACCGCATTGAACATACATTTGCCAGAAGCAATGGAATATAAATTAAGAAGGAATTGTTTGTGTTTCAAGTGGACCATGACCCTTGCTCACATGGGTGAGACACTGATCTGGTCTGCAAAGATGTGGGATCAAGCATTTGTACTAGCAAAGGAACTCTGCTGGCAGAGCTGATTGGGACTGTCACTGGGTGTTCTGCTATTTAATCTCCTTAAGGAGAAGGAAAAAAAAAGAGGGGGGGAGGAAGAAAATGAAGATCTGCATCCTCTCTGCTATTAATGGAAACCACTGAAGCAGAATTATCTTGGCTTTTTATTTTTGTTTTAACCTGAAACATTCTCTGCATCACTTAGAAACCTGTCATTTATAAAAACAGAGTGAAGTAATTTTTCCCACAGGCACATGGCTTGTAGAAAGGACCTGATGGTGGCTTTCCTAATCCTGACACCAAGAAGGAGAGGAAGAGTTTCAAAGTGAGAAATGCTTACCTCTTTGTTTGTTTACAGTACGAGGTTGCGATGGAGCGCATGCAAAAGAGCAAATTGTCCCTGTATAAGAAAACAATGGAGGTAAGTGAGGCTTGTGTGTCTTTCTTGATGCAAAGTGGCTCCACTTTGAGACTGGGTGAAAACCTATATTTAAAGTGAGATCAAGAATGTGTGAGTGTGAAAGTGTGTGTGAGAGAGACAGGAGGTGATCCCTACTATGAGGAGAAAGCTAAAGTAATCTTCCCTGCTGCACTCATGGAAATGTCTCCAAAACAAACACTCAGAAAGTTGACATGGAATGAACAATGCCCCTCATCAAATAGGATTTCGTTCTTTCTGGGCAAGGATGCTTACAGGACCAAACATAATTTTTCAGTCTGTGTAAATACGATTTTCAAAACAGTGAGGGAATCTTGTAAACAGGAGGAAACCTCTCCAACTGGAAAGCTTTCAGGTACAGGAGGCAGCTGTTTTTTGTTTCCAGTGGGCAGTTGCCTTTAAAGATAAGTGGTTACAAGCCTGTCAGTGGAATTCTACTGATAATTTTTTGTTTAAACATGATTGTTCTAAGTGAATCTCTAAGGCAGGGAGGGCTTTTGATGCAAATAACTATTTCTTCTTCTATGGACTACATCAAGACTGCTACCTATGGGGTGCTGGCTGTGCCTCAATAGCTTGGAGCAATGGGTGAGGCAACACACTGATTTCATCCACCCAGTGCTCCAAGTCACATTGTAGAAATGACAACTCAGCTCCAGAGGCAGCCTTGGAATGTGGCCTCCTGATTCTGTCTCTACACTGTAGCTCAGACAAACTTCTGATGCAGAAGTGAGTGCAGAGTTGCCTATGCAATCATGACCATCCCTGGAGGAGCTGGCTGCAATTGCACAAAGCAAACAACTCAGCAAGAAAAGCACCTAATTTATGCTGCCAGACTCTACCTTTATTTTTCAGTTCTATATTTTTATCTCCTTACAGTGTCACTGGGAATTTTTTCAGTTGCCCAAAGCTGGGCACTGATTTGCTCCTCCAGACTGCAAAACAGAAACTACCTAGAATATCATGCTGGAGACAAGCCAGCCTTGTTCCCTAATCCAAACCCTTGCATTCCATTTTGTTCCAACACAGGCGAAGAAGACCTATGAACAGAAGTGCAAGGAAGCAGATGAGGCTGAGCAGTCCTTTGAACGGACAAGTGCTTCAGGCAACCCAAAACAAATGGAGAAGGTACCTTAGGTGACAGTGTTATTTAGAGAGAAAACTATTGGGTTTTTAATTTTCAAGGTACAGAAGAGTGCAATTGAACAACCCATTCTGTGAGATGCCAGGGGCTGGTTTCCCTTCTATTTAACCCTTTGGAATCAAGGTTAAAACAAAGCCTGTTCCCAAGGAGGTCTTCTTCACCAGCTCCTTTGGTAACCCTGATCTGATTTTGCAATAGGCCCACGGTTTTTAAAAACACCAGGAAGGGACTAACTTCCCTAACTAATTTATCCCAGGCTACGATCTAATTGCTCTGTGAATCCTGAAGGGAAACAGAATGAGATTTTTCTCTGAAATTATTCATAAAGAAAGGAAACAAGTCAGAAGTATGTCATGCAGTTAGATTTGACTTTTGGTCATTTACGTTAGGTAGGCAAAGTATCTTACATTAAAATGCATATTTTTCCTCAACATTTTTCTCCTTATGCTTAGTTTAATTTCAACTAAATTTACAAACTCCAAAATAAATCATTGGAAATTAAGGCACCGAAGTGCTTCATTGCCTCGTCTTGATACTTGTAGCTGACAATTCACTAACTTTTAATGGGAACATTTTACAGCGGAACAGATGGAGAAAACAAAATAAATTAACTCCCTTTGGCTCGATAAAAATCAGTGCAGTGTAAGCAAAAAGGATCAAAAAAATCATCTCAAGGAGTGGGGGGATGGAGACTCTAAAACAGCATCAGAATTTTGTATTTATTTCCAGCAGTCGCTAATCTTTGAGGAACAAAACCCTTCAGCTTAGCTGTAAAGAGGGGATGAAATCCTAGCCCTGCTGAATTTATGCCAGGACATTTAGCAACTTCAGTGGCATCAAAATCTGACCCAGCTCCCTTCATGCAGAAGGCTCCCAGGGTGCTTCATTGCCATTACTTCCACACACATGCCAGCACGTTTGAAATGCACACAGGCTTCTCACAAGCAACATGTCAGCTGTTTAATTCTGTGCAGCACTCACAAATGGTTTGGGCCAGGAAGCAAGTAAGAATGAAGCTTATGTTCCCAGCCTACTACACATTTTCCAACCAGCTGTGAGGAGGAATATGGCCATAAGAACCCCTACCTGAGCCTTGTCTTGAAGGGCAGAATGGATGAATGTGTTACACTGATGTCTAGAGCTGTGCATTAATGTGCTGTCATCACCATCTGTGCAGAAAGACCTGGGAGTGCAGAGCTGTCAATAATAGCTGTATTTTAACTTATTAAAAGATGCAGCATTTTTAAAAGAAGAAAAGTTCTACCTAGAGTGAATTTTGCTTTTAGGCTTTTGAGTTGTTAAGGGAAATAGTCTTGACATTTGCAAAATATTTTAAAGGCTGTGTTCTTTTCATCCATGTATTACATGAAGAGATTGGAAGATGAAGAATTCTAACCGCTATTTATTTCTGCTTAAAAATATCTATTAGATGAGCACAACAAACACTCAAGAAACAACTAAGCCAGCAGACACAAACTTCAGGCTGGATCACACTAGCACTGAGCTCCTGTGGCAGAGATGTCTGAATGGAAAGATGTAAATTGCCAGATTTCCCTTCAAGGCAGTGGACCTATGACTGCATCAGTGAAATTCTGGTCCCTTCTCCATAGCATGCATTCAAACAGAAATGTGCAATAAAGGCAGGATAGCCAAGAGATATCTGCAAGTTCCTGTGTTTCCCCTAGAAGGTGAAAGGGAGCAGGCAGCAAAAACACTGGGGCAGAAGTAAAAAAATAGGCTCAGAAATTAATTGGGGGTGTTTCTTTTCCTGTTTCAGAGCCAGAACAAAGCCAAGCAATGCAGAGATGCAGCAAATGAAGCAGGTGATGCTCTATTTGCCACTGAACCAAGATTTTTCTCAGCAGTGATCCACCAGCACACTGATTTTAATAGAGCACCATCCAAATCACCCAGGCTGGCTCTGTTTGATGTTCTGTTTCCCGAAGTCACCTATCTAAAGATTATTGAAGAAGCTTCTAAAGAACAGGAACCTGATAGACACCTGCATTCACTTTGCTCTGTGGGAAAGAGTCTCCTGCTTTCATTAAAGAATTTATAGAAGGTCTCCTGCAGAACCTTCACCCCAGAAAGAAAATACCTTCCTGAAGCAAGCACAAAAGAAAGTCACTCAGATTGTCCCCAGCCAAACCAGATACACAATCCCTAGGTTCCCTGTACATGAGCACGGGAGTATTCTGCAGCCAGAAACACAGTCTATGTCCAGAAGGAGAGGCCAGTATACGTCTGAGCTGGCTTATGAATTCAGTCTTGATCCTCACTGCCCATATAAAGGTTTACACTAAACCACATGGCTCACCTCACTGGCTCAGCATGGAAGGAGCCTTCCATGCTCTTCACCTCTGATTCACATTATCCCCCTTGTAAGGTTTATCTGCAAATTAATCCCAGAGAGATTCTTTACTCTAGTATAAAGCTACAAAGAAAAAAACCCATACATCTTTTCGGCCCACCAGTTTGAAATTCGCACATTCTTGTGATACTGTGGCAAACCACTTGCCTCAAGTGTAAAGAAGCACAGCAGAACCCTCATAGGAGAAAAAGAGAAAAAGCCTGTCCCATTTTATGTTCCTAACTACCAGGTTTCTGTTATGTGTGTGTGTTTACAGAGAACGTGTACAAACAGAACATTGAGCAGCTGGATAAGGTCAGGACAGAGTGGGAACAGGAACATATCAAAACCTGTGAGGTAAACATTGACTTTTGCAGATATATTTGTGCACTCTATTTTATCCTACTAGCAGGTATCAGTCTAAGACCAGAGATATTGTCCCAAGGGTTCTGCTGTTGACTTTGTGAAGTCTCAGCAGATGCCTTTGCAAAAATACTGCAAAACCTAGAGTTGATTTAGACATAGCTGCTAGCTGTCTCCCTTGCTTCCACTCCCCTCGCTTGTTCAGTTTACGTATGTACATAGAAAGCAGAGGAGTAAGTACAGAGGTGTGAGAAGTGGAGCAAAAGATCAACTGGTACAACCTATTTGCAAGTACTTGCTGCCAGTCTTCTCCCACAACTTAATGGAAGGATACACTAGCTTTAGGAACGATCTTCTATCACAGCCAGGATAAGGTTGTTTCCCAAACAAGAGCTTTGTGGCAGAATACCATTTCAATACCAAATGAACGGAAATGTAGACATGAAAATTATTTTTTAGCTAAAAAAAAAAAAGAACTAACATTTAAGAATTCAATTAACCCATGAAAAATTAATAAGAAAAATACTCTTTAGATTATATTTTGCAAGTGGCTTCCTGAAGGGCTTCTTGTTCTTGTTTCTTTTTTTCTCCTACCCCCTTTTCTTTTATTTCTTTTTTTTTTTAATCTCACAAGTCCAATGGAGATTAAAAATAATGTTTTCTGACTAAGCTAAAAAAAAAAAGTATGCACCACAGCATTCTGAGAGCAATGATATCCAAACTACTCAGAAACTTTTATTTGCACAGCACTTTATCTTCACCTGTAAGAATATTTGCCCTCTGTCACAAGAGTAACCTTTCCACTGAAAGGTGGTGGAGGAAAAGTTGCTATTCACATTATGCTGAAGATGGACAAGGATATTTGCACACTAATTTACAGGAACTGGTTGACAACCAAATTTGCCACACAGTTGGTCATATTAATCCTTCAAATACATTTGCCCATCTGCTAAAGTATGATTTTGCTATGTTTACTTGTTGCAGGTTTTATTCCCACATAAAATAAAATGCCAGGAGCATAGCTTTCCAGTTCTGTGCTTCCTCTAAAATATTCCCTATCTGGGAGGATTAGAAAGTCCCATGGCTGGCACAGCAGACTTTCCACAGAAATTGTGCCAAGCCTCAGGTTTTCCAATATGCACATTTCCCCCCTTCTTAAAAAGCTTACAAAAAAAGAAGTGTTCCACAATCTAACCCACTTCATTTCTCCAAAATGGCTAAAGTTTGAACAGCCCAGAGAGCTTGTGGCCTGCCTGCTGCTCAATTCAACCAACCATTCTTCAAAGAAGGGCATTCTCTCTGCTCTGGTGAGACCTCGCCCGCAGTTCTGCATCCAGTTCTGGTGCCCCAACACAAGAAGGAAACTGGACTATTGTGGTGGGTTCAGAAGTCACAAAGATGATCAGAGGGCTGAAGCATCGCCTCTATGGGGACAGGCTGAGAGAGTTGAGGCTGTTCAGCCTGGAGAAGAGAAGGCTCTGGGAGACCTTAAGCAGCCTTCCAGTACCTGAAGTGCAATACAAGAAATTTGGGGAGGGAGTTTTCACAAGGTCTTGTAGTGATAGGATGAGAGGCAATGGCTTTGAGCTGGAAGAGGGGAGATTTAGACTGGATATTAGGAAGAAACTCTTTATAGTGAGGGTGGTGAGACACTGGAACAGGTTGCCCAGAGAGATTGAGAATGCCCCTCCCTAGACGTGTTTAAGGCCAGGTTGGATGGGGCCTTGAGCAGCCTGATCTAGTGGGAGGTGTCCCTGCTCATGCAGGAGGATTGGAACTAGATGATTTTTAAGGTCCCTACCAACCCAAACTATTCTATGATTTTATGATTTTAATGTCTTCTTGTGAAAGTGCTTGTAGATAGAAGAACTGACAGTTTTTGAAGGCATTTAAAACTAGTCACTGGTACAAAAAAGCAGCTTAAGATCCCAAACTTCTGGTTGCACAGTAGGGAATCTAAAAGTACTGAGGTGGCTTAGGTCTCTGGCTGAGTGCTGGACATCCAGAGCCTGAAAATCTTGGCTAGCAAGTAACAGCACTGGGATGACCTCCATCTTGGGGACTGTGCCATACCTGATGCCCAGGTTCACCAGTAGTCTGTCGTGCAAGCCGACAGGGCACGAGGGATGTGCCTAACACAGCACCCAGCTGTACTTTGCAAAGGGCACTACACTTCCCTCTTGGATGAGTTACATTTCCCAACAGGACACCATTTACCTTGAAAATTCCCATGCAGGTCTTCCGCTGTTTCTGCTGCTTCTGAGGGTTTAGGCTGCAGCCACAGGCTTTTTGTTCAGAATGGATACTGAAATACTCATTCTCCATCCTTTGGGTTCTCTTTAAAAGCTTTGCCTCTCAGAAACTGGTCCCAACTTCTCCCTTGAGAAACTCTTTTTTTTCTGTTTTGGTTTTGTTGTTGTTGTTGGTTTTGTTTGTTTGTTTGATTTTGGTTTTGTTTTTTTTAGCTGGTAAGATATTAGATGGCAGGCAGTGTACTCAACTGAATGTTCTGCTGAATATTGTATACATTTGTGGTGTTCTGGACATAATTGCCAGCAAATAGAGATAGAAACAGATGGCTGGAAGCATCTGAGCTTTTCACACCTCATAGAAAACCAAAAATTGACATTCTACTTTTAACAGTACAACTTAAAGATCAGGGTGGTTGGTTGTTTTATGTTTTGTTGGCTCTTTTAAGCTTTTAAGGAAAGAGTTTACTTGCCTCTTCCCCGAACAAAATTCACACTTCTCCTCTCCTTCCCCCCTCATTCTTCCCAAGCTGTGCAAGAATGAGAAAATCAGACAGCTGAAGGAAAATAGTAAACTCCAATGAAAGAAAAATGCCTTCTCTTTACCATGAAAACAACCCTACAAATGAAGAGAGGGAAGTCCAGAGAGCGTCAAATAATCTCAAAAGGGAAAAATCTGGAAAAGCAAAAGGCAGAGATAAAGACAAAACTATCCATCTCTAACATAAATATCATGTTGTCATACCAGTACTCTACTGATCTGTTAAATATCAAGATTTCAATGCAATGGGCAGAAAGAATCCTGACTCTGTAATCCTTGGCAGTAGAGGTAGCATTCAAATCCAGACACTGATTCCTTTCCATCTCCTCTTTGGCTTTAGGTCTTCCAGTTCCAGGAGCGTGACCGCATCACCACCCTCCGCAACTCGCTGTGGGTTCACTGCAACCAGCTCTCCATGCAGTGTGTGAAGGATGATGAGGTAGGAGCATCTGCCAAGCAGCTTCACGTGCAGAGGAGAGGCAAGAGTGCTTGGACAACACAGCACTAGCTTGCCCTTCTCTGTGTATGCTGTCTCCAGCCAATCAGCTGTTGTGGTACATGTTCAGCAATAGGGGAGTACCCTCAATCTAGCTTGTTCCCTCTAGATGTAAATCAGATGAATGCCTGGATGCAGTCAGTCTGTGTCACACTTGGTGACATGTGCAGGTCTCCTCCCCTCAGTTTGTTGAGGAATACTTCCAGCTTCTAGAACACTCAGCTATCTGGGCTCACAACTTTCAGAAAGGCATCCAGTCATGGTTTCAAAATTGGAAGGCATAACGAACACACTGGTTTTAACTTTGAATGGTTGTTTCCTGATATTCATTTCTTTATCTCATTGAAAAATCTCTGGACCGCCTTCAACCTCCTGCTGTCCAAAGAACAAACAATTGTGTTTACATGAACTTTTGTGTGGGGGACAGGCCAAAGATCATCCAGCTCATATGTGAACCAAGTATAAAGTACGTCTCAAGGGGAGAATTATTTTTAAAAAATTACTGTTAGTTTAACGTGAAATGTTAAAAATCAAATTGTTTGGTTCTTTCTTGTAGCTGTATGAAGAGGTTCGAGTAAGCTTGGAGAACTGCGTTGTAGAGTCGGACTTAGACTACTTCATTAGGACTAAAATGACAGGAACACAACCTCCAGGTAATTACCCATATTGGTCTTGTCAGATGAGTCACCCACTAGGCTGAGGCTGCAGTTGTGCAGTACATATCCTTCAGAAGTGAAGTTGCTGGAGGAGTTTCTACTCCAGCTATTCATTCCTGCCTGCTTCCCCCTCACTGTGCTGCCATCACTCCTATGCAGCGCTGTAAGTGGGATGGCTGAATGGTCCAAGTTAAAAATAACCCTCCCAAAAAGAAACAAAAAAGTTGCTTTGGCTTTGCAACCAGGCTCAATTCGCAGCACAGCTGAACTGACATCACTAAGGAGGCGGCAAACTGCCTTTCAGAGATGGCAGCCTCAATTTCCTGCAGTGGTGGCAAGTCAGAGCCAACTTATCATGTAACTGCACCCTGGTTTCCTCCAGACAGAAATGCTGCCTCTTCATTTGTAGCATGGAGAAGACCAGACTTTGTGTTCTGGTTTGTTCCACCTGCCCAGTGGGGAATAACCTCTTTTGTCCTCTTAGGAAGTTGTCTGTACAAGACTAAGACTATAGCAGGGGGAATTTTGAAGGAAATTGGCTTTGCCTCAGCATGCAGAAGTAATGTAAGGTTCACAGGCTCTGTCCATTTAAGCCAATCCTGCCTTTTTATTGACTTCAATGATTAAATCCTCTGGGCTGAAATGGAGATTGAGACAGCAAGAGCTAATCCCAGTTTTAAAATGAAGAGGTAGTGCTCCAGGGCAGGAGTTCTCCTAACACATTCCCAGCACAGAGGCTATGCAATGTTTCACACAGCCAAACACTTCAACAAGCAATACAAGATATTTACAGACTGAGTGAATACTTGAACTTCTGTGCAGCTCTTGCAGTAAACAAAGACTCACAGCCTTTGCAAAAGAAACACCCCTGTTTCAGCCCTTCATTAGTGGTACAGTTCTATGCTGAAAAGATCTCATCCTCTTCTGTATTTTTTAAACCTATACACATATACTGTTTTACTTCCACTGTCTGCTTTAACACCCTACTGCTACACCAAAGAGAAACCCCCTTGCTTGTGAATGCCTTCACAAGCATCGTCCATTCAGAGAGGGGAACAAGCTATGCCGGTGTAAGAAAATATTATACTGATAAAAACCTTCCATGCTAGAAATTGTACAGGTACAATGTCCTGTCCCAAGGCATACTTGTCTTGTCCAGGAACAATTTACAACCCTTTGATTTCATTGCAGAGCTCAGAGCTGGCAGCAGGCACATGCCAGGAACTTCTTCAGCAGAGCTGGATGCTGCCACTCACTCAGTAGTGAGCCATCCACGGCCAGCTTTTCACTCAGCCTTTGTGTCATTACACCTGTGATAATGAGGAGTTGGGATCTGGAGAATTTTTTTTTTAATGAATATACTGATACCGGTGCATTGGATGACATTTTGCTGCTACAGTTTATTCTTCTTCAAATACAGGACTTAAATTCACTGATAGAGGAGCATTTAGTAAGGAAGAAGTACATTTTCACTGGCTGAAGGGAGAACTGTGCCTTACAACAGTGTGAATCTTCTGTATACCAAGAAATCTCTAATTCTCAGCCAGTTTGTTGTGGTGTTTTTTTTTCTTTCCTTCTATGTGAGATTTCTCATTCTCCTGTCACCTAGGCAATTTTCTGCAAACAGCTCTTGGCGGTGTCAAGACTCATTTCTAATAAGGAACAGGTGGGAAAAACCCTTGAGAGCTTTATGAAAGGCAAAGAAACACCTGACTTGCTTTTTTGTTGTTGTTTTTTTGCCACTCTGTCCGGAAGTAACAGCCTAGGCTCTCCAGAGCTCTGTCTAATGAGTTTGCACAGCAGCACATGGTGAGATGGTTTATTATTTGCAAAATGCAGGAGGAAATTTACATGTGGTTTTGAATTGTGTAGCAGAAGACCTTCATCTTGACCAAACCTTTTAGTTTCTTGATGCTATTGCTCACTCCCCTCCTCTACCTCATTTTACAGTGCATTCTAGTCTAGAAACTACACCAAGGTAACAACCTACAAAGGCCACAGGAAGACCCTTAAATTGGTCAGCAGACTCTCTAATTACTGTGAGTCTTATCTGTAGGCAATCTTCACACTCACTGGCTGTACATGCCTGCTCTACTTATGAGCTTGGCTGGCCCAGTGTGAGAATGTCAACATAACCTTTATCCCAAGTCCAGTGTCCTGGTATCAGAACTGAGATAACACAGTATCACAGACTTCACTCGTGTTTGTTTGGCTTTAACACACAGAAGACAGAAAGGGTGCGTGGCCATCAGCTCTAAGCAACTACGCTGGGAGCTATAAGATGAAAAATAAATAAATCCATCTGTAAAGCTAGACTTTGAAATGGTCAATTTCACCCTTAACGACACCATAGGGGAGAGTGAAGGAGCTGTAACATAACTGTGTTTGAGAGAACAAAAAACAAATATTTCTGGGTAAACAGCAAATCGGCTCTCGGGAGGTGGAGGAGGTGATATGAAAGGCAGGGAGACACACAAGCACAGACCAGGAAATTGCTCATTATTGCTGCTGGCAATAATGTTCAGAAATCTCTCCAGCTCTGACAAAAATTCCTGACTCAATACATTAAGACAAAAACCAAACCAAACAAAACACACTGCAGCAAATTCTATCATGAGCATGGTCCCAGGCTCATAATGACCAAACTCTACTCCCTTAAATCCTGAGCTTTAAGGCAACAGAGAAAGGAGTCATGAAAGAAACTGCCTTCTTAATCATTCATGGTTCTTCGGGACCTTGACTGTCCTGGTCTCAGGTCAAGCATGCCTTTCTACCAAGGACATATCTGATTACAACCATTTCAATGGCTTTTGCAAGTCCCCAGGTCCTCCTGAGCTGCTGCAGCCACATTACAGGCGAGTACAGATAGGTGCTCTGTTGCAGTTTGCTCCAGCAGCCCTGATGGTTCCAACTGTTGGTTGCATTCTGTTGGGCAGAAACAAAGTTTTGCCTGCTTGAATATACTATCATTATTGCCCTGTTGCAGATGCAATAGGATATGAGAACTACTACAGTAGAGAACCAAACAGAAGCAACAGCAGCCCAACCCAGACTTGTGGGATGATGAAAAGGTGAGTGGCAAACTTTTTTCAGTTTCCAGAACAGGTTTTTCTCTGTGTGAACAGCAGCTTATGGTGACAGGAAACAGGATCTGGAATGTTACCACTTCCTGCATTGTAGCAAAAGGCAGCTATCTATCAGTAAAACCATAACTACTCAGAAATAAATCTGTTCAAACTACAGTCAGAATAATTTTGCCATGGTCTAGTGGGAAGAGAGACAGAGGATGAGTTGATAAAACAATTAGTTGGCCAGCAATGGAGAGCAGTCACTTATTTCCTCTTTCCTTGTGAGTCATGGCACACAGCAACAAACCCACTTTGTTCAAGGCAGGGCAAAGGTGAATCTTGCTGCACAGAGCTGTTTTTTCAAGCAGTACCTCCTGGCTGACTGCACTGCCCAGCTGAGCAGGACAAAGAGCTGCTCTCTTGTCTAAGCCAAGGGAGAAAATACTTCGCAGAATAACTGTGATGATGAGGGAGGTGTTTTTTTTTCCTTTTCTTGACCCATGAATGTAGTTATATCAGCCGAAAAGCATGGTAGATCTATTGGTTTAAATACTGTGTACTAAAATGTCTAATTCATAGTTGTAATCAGCATTGTATTTACAGCACAAGGGCTTTGTGTTTTGACAAGCCTTATTGCAAAGCAATGACAAAGAGCAGGCTGGGATCTCCCATTTAAAAAGTAGCCCAGGCTTGTTAGTGAGCTGATAAGGTTTATAGACAATACTTTGCTTTTTCAGCAGGAAACTAGATCTTCTCTAATAATAAATTCTAACACTGCATCCTATACAATTACAGAGGACAACCGTACTGCCATTTAGAACACAACTGTGCTTGGCATGGGCAAGTAGCCTAGAGAGGCTCCAGCTGACTTTGTCAGAAACTGTTGAGTTTGGATGTCTATTTTCCAGACACAGAATGTTCACCAGCTGAAAAAATTAGACCCTTTAAATATGCCTTAAGCATGTAATGCTATTTCTGTCTCTACTTGAGAATCCTAACTTATTTTCTCACTTCACTTAGTCTCTAGCACTCAGCTGTTACATAGAAAATAACCAGGGATAAAAAAAAAAAAAAATTAAAAAGTTTCACTTAAGCTCACAGTTTTGAGCAAGGCTCATTATACAAGCTCTGTGTTTTAAATTATATTGAAGTTTTCCCCAGAGTCAAAGAGATGGTAATCTCTTACCAACAACTACTAATTCTCATGACATTAATGCTGTGAAATGACTGGAGTTTTGTATCATGAGCTTTTGGATCAACAACTGATATTATTTGATACATTTCAATGCACAATTTAGAGATGGCTGCTGGTAGTACAGTATTCTGTTGCATTTTAAAAAACCCTCTATTTTTAACTGAAGATAAATATATCTACAGCAGAAATTAAAATAGATGGCCGCAGGAAGAGGTGACATCTAGCCAGTGCTGCAGCAGATGGAGGGAAGGTTGAGTCAGACAGCTGAGATGAAGGAATGCTCATGCCCAGTCCTGCTCACTCATTTTGTTATTGGCTTCTTTTGGTTCTGCAGATTCTCTGAACTACTGCATGGAAGCAGCAAAAACAATATGGAAAGTGCCTCTCCTTCAGCCCCTCCTCTTGGTATGCCTCTTCAGAAACAAGTTGACCAGATGTGTTTGGTTTTGGTCATGTTGCTAAATCAAGCTATGACAGAAAGCAGAAATGATACAGCAGATATTCACGAGCTGGTGGTTGAGAGTGAGGGTAGTCTGGAAAATAATTTAGCTTGGATGCATATTAAGCAAATTTCCCAGTTTTAAGTGCCAAATAAGCCATCTAATCTTCCAAACCTCTAGGCAGGATGGAACCAGAACAACACATCCTGACTCAGAACAGAGTTTTCTCCTGAGGTGGAATATACAACCTCGAAAAAGCCCAAGAGAATCCCTCAAGGCTTGAACAAACCAGGCTCATGCCTTATGAATGCAAATACCCAGCTCATTTCACAGTTACTGTCTTACTGGAATCCTTGCAATTGGCCCTTCATCAGATGACATTTAAACCAGTATTTTGGCTATGCTGAAAGTAAAAGCTTATGACATTTTTATTGGTTTGATTTAATACAAACTGTGATTCTTGCCTGAAGGCCATAGAAAGCTGGTTTAATACAGCTCCAAGCATGGCCAAATTAATTTTCTTACTCAAGTTTGTCTGCTAGGGCACCCATAAAGGAAGCCCAAACTATGTTTGTTGTGTTTGGTGCTCAGCCAGGGAAGACTCTCCAGGGCTGTCAAACACCAGCCAGATCCACGAGGCACCAGTTTGGGCACATGGAGAGCAATGCAGTGTTCAGTGTAGTCACTCCTTCTGAATGTCTTTAGGCTGGGGACAGGAGGGGAGAGCATTCCCTGGACAAGACCCCAGGAATGGCAAACACTCTGTGTCTAGCTTTTTCTACTGCTCCCGTGCTTGTCTTTCAAAATCTGCAATGTCAAGTTGCTGACAGTGCTCCTTAGGGCAGGACAACTCAACCAAGGACTGAGTGGAGGCAAGTCCAGAAACCCTGGTCACCCCATGCGCTCTCAGAGTGCTATCATCCCAACAGGCATATGTAGGAAACCTGTTCAACTCAGTAGCAGGGGAAGCTCCCAGGTAGTGGCCGGGAAGGAGTAAGAGCTTTCCCTAATTATGACAAGCTGTATTGAAGCAACATCTGTCAAATAGGTTATGTCAGTGACAAATAGCTGTCTGGGAACTATGGGAACTACCAGCAAAGGGATGGTGACTCATCGAGACAATATTTTCCAGTTTTCTCAAGGGAAAAAAGAAAAGCCCTGTGTGTGTCACTGACCTGCTAGAATTTTATACAACCAGTAGCAACCAGTTTAAACAACTTTAATCACATTGTTTCCCTCTTTGCTCCATTTGGATTACACTCTGGCAGCTGAACCTTTTTCCCAACCTGGATGAAGCTAAAGCTAGTTTCTGACCTCCCACGAAGTTCAATGGCTGTATTGTCGTCTAATCACGGAGGGACAGTTTCTGTGCAAGACTTTACCTACAGTTCACAGCAGCTTTTCTATACACGCACATCTCCAGACAGAGAGTGAACAGAAACCCTTGTATTTGTGAACTCTTGCATGTGATCCCACGCATTTATAAGCAACTGAACTCTTTGTTTCTGTGGTGTTTTTTCTCTTACTCCCTAGGAGAGAAAACAGACCAAGTCTATGCATCCATTTTTGTAAATGAACAAGCTGCAATCACATCATCACAGGACTACAGAGTACTTTATGACTACACGGCCCAGGTAATGGAAGTCTTCAAAAAAAGTTATTTCCTAACATCAGATTTAAAATAATGATGTTGATCCAAACACCTTGGAAGTGTTAATTCTGTGAAGGAGGTGTTGTCTTCACTTTACAGCTAGGGACACTTGGAGAATTATTGGTCAGGGCCATGTGCAAAAGCCAGAAAGCTCAGCTGCTGTTTCTTGCTGCACATCACTAGACCATGCTGCATCAAAGTGAGATTTTTTGCATCACTGTAATCCTAAATTAGTGCTGAGCTGTTACAAACTCCTTCTGGAGATACAGGAGACCACAATCACATTGAAGGCTTTATTTCTTAGGGGATGATGGCTAAGGATGCAGCATTGTGCATTCTGAACTTCCATGTCTAGTGAAATGCTTTTCTAGGGAAAATGGCCACAGATTCCTCATGTGACAGAGGAGTACGTGACAGGTGCCTATCCCTAGATAATTATCTTCATTTGATCTCATCATCTGGAGAGTTCTGCTCCAGTTTAACACACCGGCTGTCCATGTTGGTAGGGAATAAATCCCATTAAATGACACTTTCCCTAGAGTTCCATGTTTCAAGTTTCAGAATCACAGTGGACATGGTCCATGTACTAGAAGATTGTAATAAAGAGCAACTGCATCTGTAACTGAGATATTGAACTCTCACTGGCTTCAGATCTGTCTGGGCACAGTACCATTAGAAAAAGCTTATGAATGGACTGGTTATGAGTATTTTCTTACTCAGATGGCCTCCAAACTCTGGGACTCTTGCTAAACCATCAGCCTTGCCTAGTGGGAATTTCACAGATAAATTACATGTCCCATTACAGGTTCATTTTATTAGTGTTAGATCAGCAGAAGGAGCAGCGTCCAGGAGGTCTTATGTTACAGTGCAGAGAGACCCTCACACCAAGGGACCTGATAGCAGTAGCCAACATTGAAGAAATGCTGGCATGTGACAAAAGACAGCCAGGTAAATGATAAAAACCAAGAAAGGGCTGGAAAAGAGGACTTTCTGTTAGCTAGAGCGGTATTCTGGCACTTTTTGTTATATGTTCTTGGTTTTGCTTTTGTTTAAAGACTCTTATTATTTGCCTGCAATTTCATCCAAGCAGAACTGGAAGTACCTTGCTGTTAATGGCAGTTTCCCTAAAGAGACTGCTGGATCTCTGTCAGATCCTTACTCCAGGAGTTGCCTTAAAAATATGACACACATGGATTTTCCCCACTGAGAAGAGAGTCTGTTACTACTTTTAGTATATTGTACATTGAGACCTCTCATTTCAAGTCTGTTCTTACCTACTCAGGTGCACTAAATGTAGATTTAGCTGACACATCAAATATTTGGAGCTTCTCTTACCCTGTTTTCTATTTTACTACACTGCAGGTAGCAAAGTGGTTTCCTACAGAAAATAGGCCAGCACCAGTGAAGTGACTGATAGCCACCTGAGAGCTCAGCAATAGCTTACTTGCAGCTGCTCCATTTGTCAGGGAGATAAAAGTTACCCAGCTCAGGAAGAGTTGCTGTACCTCCACCAGTTACCACTGTTCCCTATTAAAAGAACGGAGAGATCTACTTATGGACTGGATTAGCAGAGACACTGTTGTCATCTCCCCTGGGAAATAAGATGTGCACTGTTTTATTTAGCAGCACCTGTACAGTGGAGGGGTCATGTTTAGCTGCTTTAGATCAGTCTCCAGCCTTCCCCAATGATACAACAGTCAAGTTGCTTGGGAAGAGACATCATGGAGACTGGGGACATTTGAGGGTCTAAAGGAAATGGTCAGCTCAGTAAGTGCTTAATCTCTCACTCTGGTATTTCAGGCTCATTCCCAATCAGGACACTGGCAGACTGTTGATGAAAGGCAGGGTTAAAAAAACTCTATCAGATACATGTTTGGACCTTCCTATGCTCTCATACTAACCACATTTCCTTCCCTGTCTTCTTTCAGAACATGGATGAACTGGACATCAGCGAAGGAGACATTGTAGTTGTCGTTGAAGAAAATGAGGATGGCTGGTGGACAGCAGAAAGGAATGGGCAGCGAGGCTTTGTGCCAGGGTCTTATCTTGAAAAGCTTTGATGAAAAGAACCCCCAGGCCTCAGACTTTAAAAATATTCTATTACGGAAAACAAACAGCACACAAAGTCTGCTTCAGGCAACCCTAATACTGTTTTCTACAATTACCTGCCAGGAAATAACCAATTGACCATACTTTCCTCTTCCTCCCTCCTGCCCCAGCCCAGCATCTCCTGGCCTACATTGTCTGCACAACTGCTGTCATCTCAGAGAGATTAGGACTTGTATTTCTTAACCAAAGTTCTTCCTATCCTCAGCACACTGTGCTGTCACCGACGCTGCAAACCTTGGAGAATCTGGGAAGAAAACCCAGCCCAGACCTTAACTGTGCTAAAGGAAAAAGACAAAGGAAGCAAATGCTTTTCTTCAGGATGGAGGATTGCCTCCAGCCAGCCTGCGAGCCAGGAAGAAGCTCTCTTAAGTTCCTCTTAATAGTCCTCTTTCAAGTTCACCTTACAGCATGTGGTTAACCAAGGAGAAATGTGGAGAACTATCCACTGTTCTTTATCAGAGTGACTGGTGAAAACACAAACAACAATGGACGCAGCTAGAAAGGAGCACCTGACAGACCGAGACACAGCAGTAGTAAGAAAACAGAAGGCATGGCCATCTCCTGATACACTGAAATCCATGCTTCCCATGGTTGTGCCTTGCACTGGGTTCTGGGGCAGTAAAACAAGGATAGATGATGGGCCCAAGGCTTGCCTATGTCTTGGTTGGACCATTTCCCTGACACTTTCCTGGGATTTTTTATGTTTAAAACAACAACAAAACCGACAAATAAGTAAAGCCTCCAGCAGTGCTGCACTGCCCTGACCCTCTCCTCTGAGCACCACAGAGAAGTGCCAATTACCTCAAGCAGTTTGCATACCCAGGTCATCAGTGCATTCTCCTTTCAACTCTTCTGTCCACTTCTCTAGTTCTTCTTCTGCCCACAGGCTTCTCTATCTCTAGCTGCTACCTATCTCTTCTGCATCTCTGGGACTACTGGCATAGAGATGTCCTGGTTCCTTCCCAGTGCTTGCTCTTCATCAAATCCTCTTCAAAGAAATCACACTGTGCAGGTTCATTGTATTTCATAGATTTCAGCTCTACCAGTCTTTCACTATTAACATTTAAGAACATTTCCAACTGCCTCTGTACTTATCAAGAGATCAATAGATACTTTTTGCCATTTCTCCCTGTTCAGTATTTTGTGATAGTTTAAAAAAAAAAAAAAAAAGAAAAAGTGATTTCATCTGAAGTAGAGAGCTCTATTTTTTGGGGCAGAATGACCTTGTTTGCTAAGGTTTCAGGTCTTAAAACTAAACCAAGTCCATGAAAATTAATCAAATTGCTACCCAATAGGCACAAAGCAGAGAGGAACTGTTAGCTAAGACACAGCAAGAAAGACAAAGAGAAATTTAGACAAAAGAAAAAGCTGTAACAGTCAATACAATTATTCCTTAAATGAACCAGAATGAAGGTCAGAGGCACTTGCAGTACCTTATTCTAATTTCTTGTTTCAGGAATGAAATACAAGCTGCTGCAAGCCCTTTTTCTTTAGCTCACTGCAGTCATTTGTTGTACAGGCACACCTGTCCTTCCCACACTTCTCCAGGGTATTATGCAGCACATCTGCATGAGTGCTGAAGGGCTCTCAGCACAGGCTGAGTGCTGCAGGAACCTGAATGGCATTTAAGCACTAGGTTATTCAGGCTGAAGATGTTGACAACACGTTTCTGTGACTACATCTGAACTGAACAGTGATAGAAAGGTGATGTACAATAGCCTTCATCTAGGCCACTGCACTCTGTAAACGGCACCTGTCACAGCCAACAACACTGCTCCTTATGGACAGCATCAGAAGAAACCTAAAGCACAAGAGATTTAACACAATTGCTTCTTGAACCATCTTCCATAAAAAAGAACTGTAATAAACTCACAAACAGTTAAATAGATTTAGGTAGGTATTTTGCAGATGACGTTAATTTTAAAAAGTAACCCATTGAGATCTATCTTCTCTAATTTTGTGTGACATACAGATTGTGCCAAGACTCCTCACTACTCTGGGGGCCCAGACAGCCACACACAAGACAGTGCAGTATTCAGTCCTGCTTACCCTGAAATCCTGATACAGATCAGTTTTGCTCACATGTACCACATGGCCTACATCACTGACAGTCAGCCAGTGGAGCGGTGACTGCTGCTTCTATTCCATCAGATCATCACATTTTTACTGTTTAACCCAGGAAACTGGTTTCCTTTCTATCTGTTTCTTCTTCTGTCAAGTAAATACTGTTCTAAGTACAAGAGACTATAGATGTTTTAAAATCTGTGTCATAGCATTTGGGTCCCACATGCGAACTCCAGACTTTTCAGGAAATAAAAATGTAGCACCAGTGTTTTCTCCTGATTACATTCCTCTGCGTTACATTGAAGAATTTGGCTGGTAAGTAGTTATCAAGTCATATAATGGCAGTTTGCCCTATCACTGTGACAGCACTTGTCAGAAATAGAAAAGAGATAGCAAGAAATTTCCACACCTCCTGAACACACCCACATGTTAGACGTCATCCACCTCCCAACAGCAGGAAAAACAGAAAGGTCAAATGTACTACCTTAATAACATTGCCTTAATAACAATGTTTCCTTTCCAGTTTGGTAACACTTGGGCAACAGAAGTGATGCATTCAAGTAATTTTAATTTGCAGGTAAGATGGGAAACTGAAATGGGCCCTTTCCAGTACTTTTTTTTTTTTTTTTTTTTCCTCTGAAGGATGTGCCAAGCAACAAGAAGGGACTAAACAACAGTGGCAAACAAAGTTAGGTGTTTGTCAAGTTAAGTCCTATTTCATAGAACACAACAAGCAGACTACCACTTTATTGACAGTGTCAGTGCTCTGGCTTTGGGTGGGTTCACAAAGATCTGTTCCCAGAGAACAAGGAACATGCTTTTGCCAGCTGCTCTCCAAGAGGGGAACCTAATTATCTACTTATAGGCTGTGGCTAGTACATATATACAGAGAAACTAATTGAAGAGAAGTTATGGTAAAGCTACTGAGCTTGTTTTGAGCAATTCCCTTCACAAACTACAACAGAATAGGAAGGGACTGAGGTTTGACACCTGCTGCTTTTCTACATGGATTGTAGATTTGAGGAACATGGTCATGAGACACTATGAAAAAGTGTAGTGCAAATCTGTTCTATTATTCTGTTAACTGCAACAAGAATTCAAAGGTTGAAATGAGGCAATCTAGCCCAATGGTACACTTAAACCAGACTCAGCACATTATTCTCTTTTACCATGTTATTATTAATTAAGGAGAAGAAGAGAAAACCCTGTTTAAAAATAACACTTAACCACCAACAACCATATGTAATTAGGAAATGTCTGTAAGTGCAGTGTGAGGCCCCTCTCTGCACAGCACCAATTTCAGCAGCTGCATATAGTGTTAAGAGCCCACAAGCCAGCAGTAAAACTTGGTTAAACAAAGTAGCATCAGGCTAGAAAGAGAGATCCAGGCAACCCAGCTCTAGGATGGCCAACCACAGAGAAAGGACCTCCTGCCAAGCTCATAAGACCATTGCTACAGACAGACAGCTTCCAGAACTTTTTCCAACTAGTCAGCAAGAAAGCAACCCTTTTACAGCTAAGCAGTGAGCAACAGCAGGAGCACAGCGGCTGTTCGAGGTTTGAACTGTTTGCTACCTCCTTGATGAAAGTGGCTTCAACTCTGCATTACAAATAATCCTTGCATACTTCAGCTAAAGTGCTGACACATCATGTACACAAGATATAATCAGTAGCAATTCCCATCTTGGACTGCTTCTTGCTTTGCTTCTTTAAGGGATGGATTCAAAGTCTAAGTCTCTTTTCCAAAAGTAATATTCTGGACAGGGAGTCCTAACTGCAGCTCGAGCCTCATTAATTACTGAATGAAGTGGAATCACATGGATGTCAACAGGTGATTCATTATAATCCAGGCATCACATGTTGTCTAACAGGAGCCTGTTTGGGCATTAAGAAACATCAAACCCAAGCACTGGTGGATAACTAACACCCTTTCTTCTCTGGTATTACCATAGCCTCTTGGCTGTGTCACTGCTAGCTGGCTGAACTGTGCAGGCTCAGACAACTGAGGGGACTCTGCACCAATACTACACAAACACAGTCTGCTGCACTGAAAGATAGCTGCTAACCGTTCAGTGTGGGCAGGCAATAACTCTGCACAGTACGGGGCAAACTGTACAGGCCTGCAAAGGAGCCTCTCCTGCTCAGTAACGTCTCTTTTCTGTTGCTTCTTTGTTCTCTAGCTTACAAGGTTGGGGCACTGAAAGCAAGGGCAGTTACCAGCCACAGACCTACCAACACTTCATACGTCCTCAAAGAGAAACTATGCTCGTTGCTAGTAAGCAAGGGGAGCAGGAAGGTGCTCTTACCTTGGTCTTCACTCCAAGATCCGCATCTTGCTGCAGTCAGTTTATGAACACAACTGAGTAGCTGAGCCTTTACTTCAGAACCTGAAGTAAAGCAGAGTTAGCTTTACAAAACAAAACTAAACCCAGCACTTGGGTCAGTCACTACCCTCCACTAGCAACATTCATCAGCTCTCTAAAGACAGCACCCATCCCAGGTGAGCTTACAGTGCAGCTGTGATGTGGTGGGCATGCTCACTGTAGTTGAGGCTAAAGCAGGGAGAATAGCTGGGGATTTGCTCCCGAGGAAATGAGAAAGTTGCAATGATAGGTCACATTGGGCTTCTGGAAAGGAAATGGTTCCTAGGGGCCTGCAGGGGTGGGTGAACTGGTTTTGTAGAGGAAAAGGATACTTGTGTGGAGTGACTAAATATTGGAAGAAAAACAGGAATTAGTGTTCTGCCTGTAACCAGGTTATTAAGAAAGTGGCAATGCCCCATCTACTGAGAAAAAACAGAGAGGGCAAATATCTTTTAGTGGAACAACTGGCCATTATCAATTCTTTTTTTGGGTGAGGGATGCTCAGAGCCAGTTATCTCCAGATTTGCGCACTCCTGGATCACACACAAGGCAAATATGATGTTGCTAAAATGGCCAGATAATCATATTTCCATCGAATTAGCCAGTACACATGGTACAGCGCTCATCCTGTCCTTCTACCAGCTGTTAAAGGACAGCTGACACCTGATCTGGCACAAAGCTGCTTGCTGCAACATGAAGAGCACATTTCCAGCTATCACCAGTGTGCGGTGCGGCTGCAGCATTTCTGTCTGACAGGCAGGCCCCACAGGACTGTGGTGCTGTATCCTGACCAGCAGCACACACTGAATCTTACTTTCATATATAAAACTCTAAATCACTGAGATCTCCCAGCAAAATCAGGAGAAATCAGAGCTGACATCTCTGAAATTTCTAAGAGGAAAGATAAAATCCTCCCTAACTATCATGGGCTTAAAAGGTAGCTACCTGCCTACAGCCAGGGGGTTTCCACTTAAAGAGGATACAAAAAGCAATTGAGTAAAGGCAAAGAGGAAACAGGCATGCTAAAAGGCTCTTTGAAATTAGAACAAATGTAACTTAATTGTGCTAGGCAGATGAATGCTTTGCTAATTTGGGCAGCAAAGACTATTTTTATTAGAAATGCTGTGTCCAGCAGGAGTAGGGAGGTGATTGTCCCCTTGTACTCAGCTCTGGTAAGGCCACACCTCAAGTATCGTGTCCAGTTTTGGGCACCTCAATACAAGAGAGATGTCAAGGTGTTGGAGCCAGTGCAGAGGAGGGCCAGGAAGCTGGGCAAAGGCCTGAAGAATAAATCTTATGAAGAGTGACTGAAGGAGCTAGAGCTGTTGAGTTTGAAAAAGAGGAGACCTCATTGCTGTCTATAGCTACCTGAAAGTACATTGTGGAGAGGCTGGTGCTGGTCTCTTCTCACAGGTAATAAATGATAGAACAAAAGGGAATGGCCTCAAGATGCCACTGGGCAGGTTTAGACTGGACATTAGGAAATTTTTTTTCACAGAAAGAGTGGTCAGGCATTAGAATGTGCTGCCTAGGGAGGTGGTTGAGTCACCAACCCTGGATGTGTTTAAAGGTCATTTGGATATGGTGCTTGGGGATCTGGTTTAGGGATGAACTTTGTAGAGCAGGGTTCTGGGTTGGACTTGGTGATCCCAAGGGTCTTTTCCAACCTGAACATTTCTGTGATTAACAGCCTTAAAAGAGCTACTGTTGTACAGTTCTGAAAACACAGAATTCCTGCTTTGCTGCCCTTACCATAGCTCCACTAACCCACCAAACCAAGGGCAGACACAGGAAGTAACCAGTGTGCAAACTGGTGCAGTACTGAATGAACTGCGACTGCATCAGTCGTGCTGTGACTTACAGCCTCTTGGACTTTGAAATTCTGGCATTTATGCAGCTCCTCCCTCAGGGTAACTGGGCACACAGTATAGCTAAAGAAATTCCTGCCTGAACTTGAATAAAATTCTCTTGAGTGTGGGACTGCACACTTAGGTTTGTTCAAGGAGCCCAGACAAAACTCTTCAATAAAGAAGTGACTTTGTGAAGCAAAGTCATACCGTGGTTTCCTCATTCATCACAAGGAGTCATAAAGCACTTTGACATCACGAGATGGAAATCTTTCTGGCACTTACTATTTTTGTGATCGTTCAGTCTCAGGCTCAGCCTAAACAAGCCCGGCACTGGGTGCTGGTCAGATCAATATTTACAATGGCAAATCTTGCACAAAAAGACAAATTAGTGCTCACAGTTCTGCTGCTTGTATTGCAGTGGGAGTGGATGGCTCCTGGGAGGGAAGTTGCAGGTACAAGATAACACTCTATGCAGAGTGTGTATGTGTGTGAGTTTAGTACATTCCCCTTCACTTCACAAGGGCTCAAATGCTCAACAGCTGCATCTAAGGAAGAATTGTTCTGAAGTTTTAAGCCAAAAAAAGTCCAAGGAGGGACGTCTTGGGAAACTGGTGAACTTTAACCTTCCCAGGATAGGAATGTTAATTTAAGTGTGAATGGGAAAGCTTCCAATGCGCTAATAGATGTGAGAAATGCTTTGTCTTTTAGAGAAAGGCTGCACCGCCCTCCTAGTGTCTGAAACCCTTGTGAGGAGGGCAGGCTAAGTGACACTGACTTTTTTCTAAGTGGCAGCTAAACGCTTTACTACAGTCACTACTCAATTCAGCAGCCTTAGGGGGATTCAGAACCAAAAAGAAACCCTTATACTAGGAATAGAAGGCATCTAGAGAAATGCACTGCCAATGCTCTGCAGAGGCCTGTGCCAGCTTTTTTAAAACCAAAACACTTACCAGCACAGGTCCTAAATTTAACTTAGATTTGCTCAGTTTGTGTACTGTATTCTCCATGCATCATGTCTTGGTTTCCCAGCTCTGTGTACTAACACTGCCAGGCTAAAATGATGGCTTTAAGCTTTTAATATGAACGTATTCAAAGCACAAGAGCACTTTGCAGAGTGTCAGACTATTAGCAGCAAACTAGCACACTTCCCAAGAATAGGGCATTAACCAAAAGTGCTGAAGTGCCAGGAATGCTTAGTTCTTCTACAGCAGATACCAGGAAATGAAAGCTTTGCCTGCTGCCCATGAGGTGTTTATAGAGGGCTGGCACAGGACTACACACTGCAATCTTTGCCAAAGATGATTTATCTTTCTCTCACTCTTAGTCAAGAGCATAGGAGCACTACCCTTATTTACTTGAGCAGCTTCCTTCAGTGGCAAGCATGACTTCATATCTTACTGCTTTGTCCATGTGGGAGAAAAATTTCAGAACTCTGTGTGAAAGCAGTTTTCTAGACTGATTTCTGCTTTGGTCAACAGATGACTGCTTTTGCATGAAAGGCAGCCTAGATGCTCCCAAGCCCTCCAAACATCAGTGGCTCACTTAAGCGTTTTACTTGCATGAAGAAACCCAATTCCCATTCTTCAGTCACAGTCTGATGGTAGCAAAGGTCTGACACTACAGTTAACCTGGAAAAATTAAAAGTCATTTTTTGAAATAGGGCAAGAGTCCCATGTGGTGAAAATGGCTGCTGCCTGAAGCATCACACCAAGACGAAAGCAAAGCTGTTTTCTGGAGTGTCAGCAGAAAAAGCTCTGTAGTTCCATCCTGCTGTGACTCACCAGTTCTCCATTGCACAGCACAAACGAGCTTAAACTTTGCAGAAGTGCTTCTCTGCTTTGTCCAGCAGTATCACTGAGAGAGGCTCAATGTGTGCTCCTGTTACAAGAAGGAGGGTGCAGGAAAACCTAAGATCCACTGCACTTAATGACCATATTGCATTTTAGTAGGATTTATCTCAGGCCTAGGATTAAGTCAGTTACAAGATCTGCTAACTCTGTATTGTGGAGGCTATCAATGCTACTATCACCACATGTACTTATTTCAATTTTCATCTGAAATACCAAGCATTGAGAAAATCTCACAACCTGTCCTTGCTATCATGACTTTTTTTTTTTTTTACTAACCTCATTAAATTGAGCTTGTTAGAAAATTTTCCTCACCTGTTTAACAAGACAAACACACCTGATCATATCTTACTAAATTAAGGGCTGAAAAAGATTCTAAAATTCTCATGAGCCTCCTATTAGGTTGGTGAAAGGCAGCAAAGCACAGGACATGCACTGCAATGTACTTAAGTCCCTTTAATAGCAGCAAGAAGAAACAAAGCTCAATTAAAATGCACCCTTAAGGCAGTTCTAATACCATGTGTTAAAAAGCTCTGGATGAGCTCAGGCTCACTGCTGCAGGCAAGCTACATGTTTGTACGCTCCACATATAGCATACACATGTTCAATCTCTCCCTGACCTGTGCAGCCTGAACAGAGATATTGCTGTCTCTTCAAAAGGCACTAGACACAGGGGGCTTGGTGGAGCAGCCACTTCAGTTCTGCTTGCAAGGGTGAAGCAAACATACTGCTAGCTAGCTCTTTCAAGCTGCAAATTGAAGTATTGTCAAGCAACACACAGGACAGATCCAGCCACCCCGTTAAATCAAAACACAAACCTTTCCCCCTCCCCAAATCACTAGTAGGGTGGCTAGCATCAACAGCTTGACTGACTGAAGTAGCAGTAAAAGGAGTAAGTGCTGAACAGAAGTGGATAGACATCACAGATACCACAATCAGCATTTGACAGCATAGTGGAACATGGAAGCGTAATCAGCGTACTACAGTGTAATCAGTCCTACAGAGCTTCTGTCAGGGCTACCAACACGGTACCAAAAGTTATTTACTGGTTCCATATGCTGAAAGATTTTACTGTAACAGAGCTGACTTTTGGCAGAGTCTGCAGTACAGAAGACAAACTGCATCAGATTAGGTAGTGGAGGGGGATTAGGAACATCCTACATATTGAATACTCAAGAACCTTACATAGATGGAAGAAACCTCTTCTAAGTACTCAGTCATTCTAGAGGAAGCAGTCCCGATCTAAGTAATTCAAAAGTAGAAAACCCTACCTATCAGAGTGTTACTTGATAGAGAGGCCCATTCTGTTCAGACTTTCCCCACTGTTCTTTAATACTAGCGTGGTTCCTTGATCAGGAGCAAAAACTACTCTCAACTTAGAAAACCAAATCTCACTGCAATGCAAAACTTTTGACTCGAGTGAAAAAGCTAAGATGCAAACTTTGCTTAGACTGCTGGCCAAGGAGTGCAGCAAAAAGCACATGGCTTCACCAGCTTTCTGGAAGCAGTTTGTAATGGCACTCTCATTCACAGGAGAAAAACCTAGCACTCTACTGTCAACTCTTCTCTACCACAAACCCAGATCCTTCCAACAGATACGTGGCTATCCTCCCTTCAAAGAGGTGTGTTCAGGTTCTTCACAGCATAGCTTCTTTCTGCCTTGTAGCTAAAAAGCTGACTACTTTTTGAATTACCCTTAGCTTTGTTTTATGCAGCACATCTACAATATGCAATACAACATGATGCAGATAATCCTTAAATTTGTCCAAAGTTTCTGATAGATTCTGTTAGCAGGCTTGCTACTGCATACAGGAAATTTAAAGCCAGGGTCACAGAAGGCCTTTCAGGTTACTAATCCTGTACTGAGAACGAAGATCTAAACCCCAAGACCCGTCTGATAGCCACTCTTAGAAATTATAAAGAATTTCAGAAATGTAACTTCTACAGCAGTGTAAAAACTCTAAACTTAAACCCCCCACCAGATATATTTGCGTTAACAGACAGCACATATTAGAATTATTTTTTCCTGAGTGATGTTTCTGTGGAGATTTGAGAGTATTATGCTGATGTCAGTTCGTCTGAGTGTGTTTACTTCACAAAATAAAGCACATAAGCAGCTGGTAGAAATCCTAAACATTCCTGGTTTCTGCAAAGAACAAGGCAGATGAAGCCATAGAAAGCAGAGCAGTGATTAAGCATCAGAATAATGTAAGACACATAAATGCACAACTAACATACAGCAGTTACAGTACAGCTATTCATCCTCCACTGCTGAGAGGTGACGGATTCTTCCTTAATCACAATGTTGGACTTTCCACCATCTTCACCCAAGTTTGCTGTGCTGTGTTTCTTAGTATTGTTTCAAATAAAAACAAATGAGATACAACAAGGCTTCTGCCAAACCATAAATACAGATGCAATGAAATGAAGCCCCTTCAAACTGGTGCTTTTACACTAAAGCTTATGCTTCTAGCACACCAAGACTCCATTTGAGCAAACACACCAGAATCTTACACAGAACACAAGACATGCTTATAGGGAGGATATACAGAGATTTATTTAATCAGACTTACTATTTACAGTTGAGATCACTTTCACGTACTACTTGCTACTCTACATGGCTACATTGTTTCCAAACCAATCAAAAATCTACAGTCTAAGAGTTCACTCAACACATAAAACCGCTCTTCATAGAAAAATGAAATATTTCATTATAGAACAGTAGTGCATACATTATACTCCTGAAAAGCCAGCTTGTATTTTAAACCACTAATGTTTGAAAGAGTTGATCTCTGAAGGTCAAAACTGCAGTCACATGACCCCAAATTTTGGTTAGGTTTTTCTCCCCACAATTTTATATATAAGTGTACTTGACTTCTCTTAAGTGTTTTTAAAAAGTGACACTGGTGAGGGGCAAGATGGAAATATTTTCTCAAATTGAATAAAACTGGCTTCCTTTGTACAGCTTTGGCCAAGAGTTCCATGTAAGTGAAGGTTTAAGAAATCCTCTCCCTATATGCAAGAATCAGCCAGTTAATGCTCAGAGGTAATCTACCAAGGTAGGCACACATCCTTTGACTTTCATATCAACCAAGTTACACTTCACTTGCAAATGGTTCTGAAATCAGAAAGTTTACTAGTATACTAAAACATTTAGATACATAAATAGCTGGCTAGAACAGTGAAAGTCACAGGTAATTATACATGTGTGTGTAAAGCTGAGTTGTTTCGCCCGTCACCAGTGTACAGTACGGCTTTCCTCGTTTGTGAAAGGTGTGCTTTGACTAAGCTGAGGGCAAGAAAGCTATTGCAGTAGACCTGGCCCATTCACCTTCCACATAAGGGAGATAAGATTGAACTGCATGTTCAAGTTCTCTTCTAGGCATAGGTTCCGCCAGTGATGAGAAGTTCGTAGGCAGGATCCCGACTCCTCCTACATAGTACTATACAGGCACACAACATGCCCAGAAGCTATGGAGAAAAAAGAGAAAACAAGCTGAGTACAAAGAAGATACTTTCAGAGATTTAACGTCAGCATAAAAGTCATCAGCATGCTTCCAGAGTGTAGCTGTCCATAAGGTAAATGGCAACAAAGGCATTGTTCTAGAAAAAGCTTAATTTATTTTTGCAGCAGGAAGGGGCACAAACTTCAGCTTTATTTTCTTGCAAGATTATCTTTGACATTCACAAAAAGCTCCTCTGGTCAGTCACTTGTATTCTGCTCAGAAATTCAGACAGAAGACAGTTTTATGAAAAATGTAGATGTAGATATTGTCAGGTATGAAGAAAGTTCAAGTGAATTTCAAATGCATTATTCTCTAATTGCTGTGAAGAAAAGAAAACCTTTAGATTGGTATGAATCTATTTCACTGCTGAAATCCCTTTCAAATGCCCATCTTCTATTACCATGTCATATTAGAAAGTTTAAATCTCATGTGAATGGTTCACTTCTAGTTATTTTTCTGCAGTTAAAATTCATAGCACCATAACCGTGCTGGCAAGTTTGCCAGGAATTTAAGATCTGATCACCTTGTACACATTTACAAGACTTCATTGAGATGAATGTCATCAGGGATGCAGGGCATGATATTTTATAGAAAGAAGTTACATGTTTACTGACTGGAGAATAAGACTGTACCTACTTCAAAAAGTCAGGTACACCACGGTGTTTTGTTCTGTGGTCAAGAGCTTCTTAGCACAGTAAGAAACTGTACAGATCTGGTCACATGCACAGAATTTTATTCACAGATGTAAATATTTCATGAGGCTCCTGTCATAGTGCTGGATTATAAGGAACCACTCAGAAGTTAAATGAGATTCTAAAGCAACCCAACAAAAAACCCACTCCAGACTCCCTCCCTTTAACAGAAAGCAGACAAGAATGAAATGGGTAAGCAGAAAACCAAGCGTAAAGCTTCTTCACTGATAAAACAAAAACCCAGTGAAAACACCACTGGGACAAAAGCAGAATGACTCACTTTATAAAATAAAGTTTGATGCAAATATCATGTGTAACAAGTTTTAAAAAAAAATGATGGTACAATACACCAAAGAACTCAAGGCTGCTGAAAGACTGAAGAGAGAATGCTTCAAAAAACCCAAAAGTCTAAATAAGCAGTGATTAAGAAGCATGATGCAATTCTAGTACAAGCTTTTAATTTCCGGGAAAGATATAAGCTGGGAAGATTAATAACATTCTTGCCAGAGTGTATTATCTGCTTTGCATCTACAGCAGAGACCAGCTCAGATTCAAAAAAGCATATGGAGATCAAACTAGAGTGCAGCACTTTTGATAAAAATGGCACCTTTCTTCACTTTCCATCAGTACCTGGCTGGTTCCAGTTCTCAGATTGACTGCCAAATGTGCATTATAGTTGTGTTCGGTAAGGAGAAAGTTTCATGAGAGAATGGACAGAGCCCTTCTAAGTGAGGAGATAATTTTCACAATTAAAAACACCCCAAATTAGATTGGTGAGATGTGGCGTTCACGGTAGCTGCCAGTGGCTACTGAACTCAGAAGGCAGCTTGCAGCATGCGAGTACCGCAGTGCTGCATGGAACTTCATCTTTTTCCCTGTTCAAAACAACGATAAAAACAAGTGTGCTGCAGAAAAACACCTCCTTGGGTCATTTGAAATACAAGTCTAGAATGGATTACAGCAAATAAAAATTACTATCACATTCATACAAATATAACACTTGTGAAGGGCTCACTCAAGACATTCAATTTATACAGAGCTATGTAGAGTACCCGATCTTTTCGGATGTTAAGAACTCAAGTAATCAACTTTTGAGTTACTATTTAAGCCATTTATATCCTTTAGAAGGCCAAAAAGCTTATTCCTAGAATTCTCTGAAAACATAGAAGTAAACCCTGTATTTCAACCTTCTCTACAGAAATTTAGTATGTCCTTTTCAAAAACATGCTATTACCTCTCAAACTTTCTCTTCAGTTGCTACTTAATGTTGAACACAAATATTTGAGAAGTCTGTGTTCAGGAAGGATCCATGCATCCCCCTCCTTACCAACTTTCATAGAAGTTCAGACAACTGCCAGAGCCAGAAGGTTTACTTTCAGTTTTCGTTTTGTTTGGGTTTTGTGTATGTGGTTTTATTTTATATAATTTCTTTTAAATTTGACTGCAAGCAGTAACTATAACCAATTTTCTTCCACCAAACTAAAAAAACCTCACTGGCTGTATATATATATCTGCCAAGCTCAGTGCCTTGTAAATGGTAAATACTAAAGCTATCTTCAAGTATGGACCCTGCAGTCAATCAAGCAGCACTTCCACTGTACTGCAATGCCTTTGCTCCCCTCAGTTTGCCTATTTATTAATAGTTATGTGCTATCACTATTGTTGAGACCAGGGAATTATTGCACACTGGAAGACTCGCGTGATAACTGAACCATTAACATACCAAATATTACTTCTAAACAGAAAATTCAAAGCTTTTCACAAATTCCTGGTCTTGCAAAAATTCTCCTCTTGTCATTTAAGAAAACACTGAGGGCTGCATTTGTTGAATGTGAACTATAAGAGGTAACAAACTTCGGACAGCATTATTGCACAACATATGAAATAACAATCAGTTCAGAGTGGACTTTTTGCAGGGAGTATAGGAAAGTAAAATTCACCACAAGGTAAAAAAAATTAAAAATTGCTCCTCTTCAGTTTACAGGCCTTGACCTAGCCTAGAGGTCATTTGCTGAAGTTCACATCCTTATCTTCATTTCAATTAACCCACAGTCTACTGAAGAGACAAGCTCAGTACATACATAAAGTCTATTACGAGTAAGACCTAAGTTGCGACATTTTCTTAAGCTGCAGAAAATAAATAACAGAAAAGTTTGAATATTGTTTATTACCAGCTTGTGTGAAACTGTCTTTAAGACATGTGAATTTACAACCACATGAACTGTGGTGCAAAGATAGAAGCATATGACCTCTGACAGGCCTAAGTGTGATTACCACTCAGTGTATATTACCAGACAAATTTCAGGGGTACTTCTGACACCCTGTATTTTTTATCTTTATTTATTGCATTTTCTAGACAGGCACACAGATTTATTAAAAAATAAAAATCAAAATGCAATGCTGCAGTATCAAGGAAATTTATCTGATGCTCTTTTTTTCTGGATGACCTGTTTATACAATAGGTACTTTCTGCCAATAGCTTGACAACTGATGCAGACAAATCAAAGAGCACCCACTACAGAAAAATAACTAACACAGTTGCCCAGAATAACAGTAGGATACGAGCAGCCACATCTGCATTGCAAGCACATGTCAGAAATTCTGGCCCAATCCCAGAGAGGACTGTAACTGCGTAGCATTTTGGTGAGCCTTTTATCAACCTGCAAAGTCCAAAACTGATAAAAATGCTTCCTCCTGGAATTCAGCTCACCCAGCCTCACAAAATACTTTTATTTTCTCTACACAAAAAAAAACAAACTTGCCATGGAGATCATGGTTGTAGTAAATACCTTTATTTACATTAAACATACAGTTCAGTGTTCAAGCTGACTAAACATTGCTTCAATAGCAGAAGTTTTAGGAATGGCAACTAAAAAAAAAAACCTTCAAGGCTGAACACAGATCTCAAATTTGGTGTTCCACAGATGAAGTAATCTGGTTTTGGACAGTTCAACAGTATTGCTGTATACAGTGTTACCTGTGAGTATATCCTTGGAGCACTGAAATAGAAATTTAACTGTATTTTCACAAGACTATTTGTGAAAGACTTACCTTCGAACAGACAATCCATCTCAAAAGCTTTGTTTTGAAAAGTGCCTAAATTGCCTGACTCAGATACAATGTTTTCTGAATTCAAATTCTAAAAAGGGCACAAAGGTGACTTGGAAATTACTTTCCATGTCCCTGGGGATTCAGCTTCTCGGAAGCTGTTAATGCTGACACAGTCTGAAGTAAGGTGATCCATATATTAAGCCTGCCAAACTGATGAGCATTCAAAATTGCAATTTTACAGATGTGTTTTAAAGACAGTCCTACTATAAAGAAAACTAACAATTTAAATAAATACTGAGATACACATTCGCCTGCTTTCTCAGTTACTTTTTCAGAATTAAGGCAGCTGTAACAAAGTTCATTTGGGAGACAGCCTGTTCTCTGTTTTAAGTAGGCAGGCTCTCAAGTTCAGAACCTCTTCTTTTGCTTAGGTCCCAAACCCACTAACTCCTCAAAACCATGCAAAGTCCACTTGAACAAGAGCAGAGAATGATATCTCCTGTGTATGCCATGAAGCTCTAAAATGGTGTCAAATATGAGCTACCTGGTTTAAAGCTGGAAATTATATATGGTGCAAGTGTTAAATGCCAGAGCACATTCATGATACTTCAGTAATTATTTCCCAAGAAATAATTTACCATTTACATTCTTGTAGATTACTACACCTAAGATTAACTACTCAGTTACCTGCAAATCTAACAGAATACACAATCAGATAGGAGTAGTTTTTAGACCATGAATTGTTGAGAAGCCATGTGTTAAAGTGTTCAGATACTTTTAACTGAAGCACATTTATATCCCAAACCAAGTGACAACTATAGCTGTCATGATCCTGTGCATACTTGGAACAGAATTTCCTTTGAGAAAAAAAGTTTACAGCTACAGAATATTTTCATACCTGAATAGCAGCAAAGGCTAGTGCTGCCCAGATGACATACATCATTATCTCCTGAAGCTTCTTTACAACCAGAGCCTCACACCCCTGTAACAAAAAGACTTGGATATACATCTGGCAACCACATTTAGGAACACCAAAAACTAATCCCCTAGAAGTATCAAACCGGGCACAAGGATAATCCAAACACTAAAAGCAGTCTTTCCTTAGTATATTGCAGATGAAAAAAGTTCCACACACACCCCCCCCACCCCCCACCTCTAGAAACGATGTTTATCTCCTGTTAAAACAAATACACCCAAGCCTTTAAACTTCCACTGAAAATTAAATGATTGCCAGCAAAAGTAGATGGCTACATAAGTTTCTGTCTTACCTCAGAATAAAGGTCCATTGGGTGGGTCAAACTGCCAGTACAATTGCTGAGGGCTGCTTTGCAACAGCTAAGCGGCACACTGTTGTTTTTAGTTTGCTTGAACCAGACAGTGTTCTCCCAGTCTGAATAGTTATGGATCCCACAGCAGCGCAGCTGGAAAAGACAAAAGTAAAGAGCCACTCTATCAGTCAAGAAGTGGGATGAGGCAGCAGTTCTACTTGCAATACCAAGAACATGAGCATATCAAGATTAGCCCACCTTTGTTACTTGAGTAACCCAAGTTTGACAGTTACTGATGCAGATCATAGACTGAGTATATTGTAAAGGGGCAAAGAACTTTAAATCATTTAAGATACTCCTTGCAAAATACAGGCTTTACAATTCCAGGTTTTGGGGAATATTTGACAACCCACTTATAACTCATGTCTCCTAGACAAGGCAAGAGCTGGGTTTTTTTTGTTTTGTTTCGAACAGTTCTATCATTAAAGCTTACAACATATGCCTCAAAAAATCCTCTGCTTTCTGGACATAGTATTGGCATGGACAAGTCCTTGCTCTTCTCATAGAACTGGTGCAGAATTGAACTTCATCTTATACATTCACATGCCTTTGTGGCCACATAGAAAGCCTTCAGGAGTGAACCAATTAAAAATAGATATAATTCCATTCTGCTGACAGCTGATGTTCTACTGCAGTCCTTGGCGTTTTCCTCTGTATGGTGCAGCAAACAGAAGTACTGTCCTAAGTGTCAATTTAGCAGCTTATTGTCTTTTTTTCTTAACCTATCAGGTGTGATTTTAAGCAAGCTATTAATTAGCAGTACAGACAACTTAAATTTATTAAACAATTAATATGCAAATATAAAATGACTTTAATAGATGCACTTGTAAGACTGTTGAAAGCTCCTGAATTTTCCTTCAGTCGGATCAGTTTTTAAGCCTTGAATCCAGAAGGTTGTGACCAGTTTTCAGCTAGAATCAAACCAGTTTTCACCCAGCACGTTCTAGATAAATCTATGAAGAAACAAGAACATTCTGTAATGTTCCATTGTTGAAAAATACAAAACTACTACAGTCTGAAACCAAATATTGATTTCATAGATAGCCAACGGCACAAAATGCTTTTCCCCATCAATGCTGTGTGTTAATAGCCTGAGTTGCGTTAATTTACTGACCGATCAGCTGTTTCCTAGATTTGTCAGAACGGAGGAAAATGGGCTACACAAGTAACAGAACAACACAGCCTGTATTTTAAGAGCAGAAAGGAATGTGTCTTGCAGCCTTACCTGCCTCTGTACATAGTCAATAGCACGACTGGCTGCATCAGGATTTGTCCCATTGTATCCATTATACACTTTCTGAATGCTGTGATCAACTTCATCTTCCACCTGTGAAGAATCAGTAAAGCATCTCCATTAGAACACCAACAGAGGTAGTACAGACCTAGGTAAAATATGTAGCTTCTAATTACAGCAAATCAGGAAATCAAGGTAACTCCCTATCACCTGAAATTGGCATACTTTGGTGGTACAGCCTCTTCCGATTTTTGCAAAGAGCTTGCTAGTGTGATGGTTTGAAACTGTCTCTTTAATTTTTCTTTGCAAAGTTCGAGCAGAGAAAGTGAAAGAGTGTAAATAAGTCACCACTGACTGTAAGAAAGCAAAATAATGATTGCTCTAAAGACTTCCATTGGATAGATAGAAATGTTTAAGAACTATTACTCAAAACAAAGTGGGGCAGTCTGCAGTCAGGGCACCTGCTGGGCTGTCTGGCTGCTGTTTTTTCTTCTCTTCTGGCTGAAGATAACACACTGACCTTGGCGAGCTAATTTAACAGCCTCTTTGCTTCTACCTAACTGCTTTCTGCCACAGGGGTCTGGGGGAAGGAAGCCCCTGGGAGAGAGGCCCCTTGGGAAAGGTCCCCTTTGGGGGGAAGCAAAGGAATCTTGGTTGTGCTTTTCTATTGATTGTATATATTTGTAAATGTTGTGAATTTTGTATATCTGTACATATTCATTGCATTTCATCATAGATTGTAGATCTGCTTGTAAATTCAGCTTTCATTCGCTTCCAGACTGAGCTAGCCTGGTTATTGTTGGGGGCGGGGGGTGGGGGGTGGATTTCAGCTCACACTGACACAGCTAGCTTCCAGTTTATGGACAAGAAAAACCTTAAGTAGCTATTTCAGACAAAATAGCTTTTCAACGTATCTCAGAAAGGGAACTGCTTTTGTTGTGGCACTGTGGCAGATATTCCATGAAGAGCTCTCCCTAAGAGTATGCATTCACCTCCCCACTTCCTCCTACTCCTTCAAAGTTCCAAACCAAACGCAGTACAACCATCTGCGCTAACTTGTTCCATTTGAAACCACAGAGATGTAAGTCATACCACCTGCTCTTTCCATTCTGATTGAAGCACAAGTAAATTCTCAAAGATAAGGTCTTTCATCTGACTCTTCTGCCCTGCAGTGACCAAGCTCTGCCCAGTTCCAGTCCTCCCACACTTGGAGGAATATTGATGGCAGTACACAGTACATAGCAAGAGCTACTGGAATAGCTCCTACAGCTACTGCAGATGAGTCAAGCTGCTGAAGATGCTGATGGGTACATGTGTTAGAAATGGATACTACCCAAGCATCATCACTTGTCCCCCAAAAGGCATCTTGTAATGAATGCCCTTTTTGGAGGAAATCTTACTAGAACCTTTTAAGCAGTGCCTCACTGTAAATTTAGTATAGAAGGTTTGGGGTAGCTAAATATTTGTGCATTAGAAAGGTTAGCTCTGTATTAATTTTATTCTACCACATTTGACAATAATCACATGCAAGGAAATGATTTCAGGACTAAGATTACATATTCTTTAGATTTGCAAGTCTAGGAAGGCCCTGCCAACACATCATTCCCTTAAATGCTCTAGGGAAGAATTTTATGCAGCAATAGCAGAAGTTTCATTGTTCTCTCTCCTCAAGGATGTGGTTATCTTTACAAGTAAATCTGTATCAGGACAAATATGAATAAAAGTCAATTTAGCCTGCACAGGCAGCTTGTTTCAGACTAGTTTAAAACAAATAGTTTGCTGATTTAACTAATGTGATTTAAAACTCTGATTCATGTAACAAAATAGCTGTTCAATTTGTCATACAGGTTTTAAAATCATTTATTTCAGTGCTTGCTTGTGTATCATTTGGCTTATGGTTCAATTAGGGCAGCATTATGCCTTGAAAGCCATGCAAATTATATACAATGCAAACAAATTGCTAGCTCTAGCTAACTGGTAAGGTTTATGAAAATGGAGAGTGAACTACTCTTCTCTACAGGGGAACAAAGTCATTAAGTCCTCAACTGACAGCCTGTTTAATCACTACTCCATTTACAAAAAACCCCTTACTTCTCCTGACAAGGACCAACGTTAGCAGATTCTGTAGCAGGTCAAGCTCTGACTGCGAAATGGAACTATAGTATAAAGACAAAGGAGAAGCTACAGGGACATGCAGCTGGGACCAATCCAATTTTCAAACGTGTCATAGGCTAGGAAAGAAAGATCCATGCATCTGCTTTATTCTGCTCTGAATGCTGCTAAGTGGAAGAGTGAGCCACATTAAGACTGCAACATGGAAGACTAAGATGACCACACCTTAGCCCAGGTCAGGCCTATTTAATTCCTGAGTAACCACACTGCAATACACTACACTTCTGCAGGTACTGGAGCAGAAGGCAACTATGAGAGTTTATGTGTAAGAATACAACGTTTCTTATATTCCAGGAACTGCACTACTCTCCTCAATTGTTTCTAAGGACTACTTCTACAACAAGCTTCATGTCCCAGATGATTTCAGTGCACTGCCATGATACCAGAAATCAAATGTAGACCATCAGAAAAACTTAAGCATTGCCAACAGAGCATTTCTGTTGAAGCAACCTATACTCTAACCATGGTTAAGCCAGATTTATAATGCATAATTCAAGGTCCTCTCCTTACCTGCTGCTCAAGGCAGCCTTCCTTTGTAAACCAAGCAATCCCTCTAGATTTGGACTTAATGGGTGTCTCACCACTACTTCCAGAACTACTCTGCAAGAACTACTTGCAGAGAAAGCAAGCAAGAGAGAATGCTGAACTAGTACAACCTGGGTTGTTTATATAATAAACAAAAGGCTAAAAAGTAAATGTTGTTTTTGGCCAAAATTTAGATGCAAACATGACAAGAGCCAGTGAAACATCATCAGTTAGGAATTTCACTTCTTCAAGCTACACTGCAACATCTAATACCACATGATGTATTTCTGCCACACATTAAGCTGGTAGAAACAAATTCATTTTTCTGGTCCTGTTTCTTAAATTCAGTGGAGAAGTCAATTCTTTAGCCACAACCCTCATCAACCACCCATATAAAGCTAAACACTATACATGAACACATCCAATCTATTTGGTTTTATTATTATGCAGTGTTAGCTTCTATACCAACACAAGCTGACATTTCACATCAAAGCAATATGCCCTATACTCAAATATTGGACATCCTAAATCATTCAAAAAAATCAAAGCATAAATAAACTGGAAGACCATCTGGAAAACAGAAAGATACCAATTACCATGACTATACTCTCCTGTTCAACTGTTCATGATATATTCCAGCTAGGTTGTCTGCCTCTCAAAACTTTCTGCTTTGCTTTAAAAAGTACTGTCTAAATTTTGAAGATACTGCTATCTCACATTAACTTGCTTAGAGTTTGAGTTATTCCCTTAAATACCGATTAACAGTTCTACAGAATCAAATACAGTAAACACTACACCTCTGTATTTCAGTCACAGTTCACACCACCACATTTACTGAAATTCAGAAGTTATTACCTTTGCTCTGTAGATGTATCCAAGAACCACAACCACGACTTCAGTGATAAAAACCAAGAGCAGGATGATCACAAACTGTAAAATACAATCAAGACTGTTTGTGCAAATAGTTTCTCTCATTTACTGTCTTTGTTTAGATTGTGCTATTTAAAAGTATTTTTGCTAGGTAATTTTTGTTAGGTAAGGTTTTGATTTTACAGATCACTTAGAGCAGGAAATTAAATTGACCAGATGAGTCCAGAATTAACTTGATTGAAGAAACTTGTGTTCACAGCTTCATCAAGTACTAAGAAGCTGCCCAGGAAGGCAAGTGTTGAGCATTAGGACAGAAGCACTTCAATCAAGTGTTTCTTCTTTTTGTTAGATAAATAGAAATGTCATGTCAAAGCAGCTATTCAGCCTATTACTAGGAGTGGTAGATGGACTAAGGGAATTTTTCTTCAGATTAAGCCCTGCAACAACTGACAGAGACAGCAAGCTATGCATTTGTCTTGGTATATTCAAGAGCACTTAAAAAAAAAACTGTTAAAGAAGTCTACACAGTATGTACCAAAACACCCCCACAGGGTCAGTTTAAATGCTGGCTTCTCTTCTCTCCCAATTTTCAAGCTGAAATTACAGTTAAAACGCTTGGAAACACATGACAAAAATACCACAGTGTCCAAAATAAGCCACACAGAAAAAAATACTTAGGCATCACAACCACCCTCAGCTAACCTTGATGCAAGATACTTAAAAGGCAGCAGCTCACCTTCCTCACTGTCCAATCTCAGCTTTTTTATGAGAACAGATAAAAGTGAGATTTAAAAACTGTTATGACTTAACAACAAGCTTTTATGTGCCTTTTTTTTAGTGAGATGACTACAGTGCAATGGAAGAGCTTGCTGCTGCCAAAGCTGACCAATTTAACACCATTATTCAGAATCAAAAATTGAAGTAAGAGGTTCATAACAAAATGTAATGGGAAAACACTAAAGGCAATAAAGATTAAAGCAAATTTAAATAGTTTAGAAGTCTGTTAAAAGGGAAGGCAGCTAAACATACAACAGGCAAACATCACCATGTAAAAACTCTGCAACTTACTGTAGCAAGTCCACAGCGACTTTCTCGAATTGTGGCACAGCACCCGATAAGTCCAATAATAAAAAGAAGTGTTCCCACAGCTATGATGATAACTGCTGGAATTAGCGTGTAGACATCTTCAAAGAAGTGATCATAGTCATCATATGTGATAAACACATAGGCTCCCACGTAGCACAGTATGCCTGCTGCTGCCTGCAACAGACAAACACATGGTTAAGTTTCTTTGAAGAACAGACCCTCCTTTCAGCAAGGCTACTTTGCAACAATTACTTATCAAACACCATAGTCTTCCTCAGAAGAGAAAGTGTCTTTTGTTAGGTTATACTACATGCTTATTATTAGGAACATATCAAATGGAGGCTAGCCAGTAGTTTTAAAATTGCATTTAATCTAGGCAGATTTAGTTTTGACTACACCATGGAAGTCTTCTGAAGGCATGCAGTCTTAAAATGAGGGTAACCATGCTATGAATGCCAAACTCTTGCTCCCTGTTCTCAAATATCTTTCTCATGCTGTGAGCTAAACTTTCTACACAAGCTTAACATTCACAAACTGAGATCAGGATTCCAGCTCATCCAAGCAGCAAGTTATTTGGTATTCAACAGCTTTTCAGAACATGTATGTAATTCTCTTATCTGTTAGTATTTACCTACTACTTATTCTTCCATTTGTGCTAATTATTATCAATGATTGAATGTTAGAACAGAACAGATACACACACTGTAAACTTTAACCTCTCTTAGGAAAAGTTAAGCTGCCAGAAACAGCTTTTCTGCAGTCTTCACAGCACTGGAAAAATCCAATTCTAACCAGAGAGCGATTAAGGACAAAGATAAACCATCAATTATTGAAAAGAACCAAATTCCTAGAGATACCACAAAACTTTAAAAAGAGATTTCTCAGAAGGATTGTTGTACAAAATGATCTTTATTAAGCAAACAAATCACGAAGTTACTGCAAGTGAGACCTGCAGGACAGATTTGCTACTATATACATTTAACATGCTAAGACAAAGCACTTATATCAATCTGTTATGACTTTAGCTCTCTTACAGTTAGAGGGATCCCAACATGTGAATACTTACATTAACTTTAAGCTGAGCAGACTTAGTGAAGGACAGATATCTAATGCTTGAGGAGCCATCTCACACATACGGATTTCAAAACAAAAGGGCCTTATCAATTTTTGCATTACAAATATCTTCTGCAGATGTCTTCATGCTTGCTGCAGAATGCAACAGTGCTGCCACATAGTACAACAAAGCATTAAGGTTCAACTGATTTGCAGTGATGGTCAATGCAATTTGAGTTTTGGAGGACACACTTTTCTGGTGTTCCAATAAAAGGCTAAGCTAAAACAACCCACTCAGAAGATACATTGGTTAAGCTACGACATGGGGAACTCAATTTTGCTGTAAAGGGTAGTGTCCCCATACAATTTTATCCATAACCTGGACACAAGAGTTCACTCGAGTGGAATATCACACACTTCAGCTCTAATCAGAGGAATAATATTGCAAGCTGCTTCCAGCCCTGTATTTCTACTCAGCAGAGTTGCATCTATTCCTATCACTGCAATGCAAGCAGGAGTACAGCTAGTTCCAGTGACTACAAGATTGGGTCATGCTATTGTAGAGCAAAGAATCTACCAGTAATGCAAATCAGAAGGAACCTCAGGAGATCGTTTAGTTCAGTTTCCTGCTCAGAGCCAGGTCGGCAATGAATTCAGGCTAGGCTTTGTCCAAAGCCTTGGAAACCTAAGAGTTGAGATTCCACTGCCCCTCTGGGCAACCTGCTCAGTGTGGCACAGAATAAGGCAAGCCATAAGATGACTGGTATTAGTATTTCAGCACTGTTTGCTACTATGTACTAGATGTACTGCAGCAATATTACTGCAACTGCTTCCTGTAGAATACTGCATAAACACTGTTAGAATAATAATTCACATATGGAATGCTTCCTGCAGCACTTTTAGAGAAACATGTCAAAGACAAAAGGCTAACAGACAGATCAAAAGTATCATCAATTTTGCATGGATTTGAGCAGTCATTCACTTCACCCCATTCTGTAGTGAAGGTGTGTACTCTGCAGCTACCTTAAAAGCATCGAAGAGGTTCATATTCATTCAACAAAAGGTGTTATCTAGACAACAGTAGTGAAACTGAAAATTCAGTAACAGACTAACAGCAAGACACCTTCTCCAGATAAGAAAAATCTGAAATGAAGAAGCTATTACAGAATTATCCCTTTCCACAAAAGATGTTGAAATGCTAATCCAGCTATCCAAATCCTGCCACATTAGGTATAACATGGCAAACCCCAGACAATTTCTGTACACAAAGCAAAGATTCAAAGTAGTGCCACTGAACAATGGAATTACATTAACTGTTGCCTAGCAATGAAGTGTGTGAATGACAGGGCAGTGATGTAATCCCCCATTTCTAAGAGCTAAAATGCTTGTTAGAAATATGGCATATTGCAAGGTGGAAGATGAAAAAGAAAAAATAGTACAGCTGCAGTTGGCACTAGGCACAGAAAACCTACCATAAAACTAAAATCAGAATAATTTTGGAACCCCTCTGGCCTTCCCTGTTGTGTGAAATTTAAGGTGGCTTTTTTTCTAAGAAAAATATGGTTCATAAACTGCATAAGCACATATATTTAAAGACTATATTTGAACCAAAGTTTAACCTCTAAAAAAAAAAAAAACAACCAAAAAACTGTCTACAGATGTCCCTACTTCAAGAAGCATATACATTAAGAAACTTCCAATATTATGCCAGACAAGGCAAGTCTAACAAGTGCAGAGATTAAATAGTGCCTCAAACTAAGAAATGCCACCATCCGTGCTTCTTAGGGAAAAAAAAATAGTAATTTTGTAATGACTACTGGAAATTAAGATTTCTCTTTAGACTTCTCAGCCTAAAGCAGCCTGGTCCACAGACTTCACTAAATCCTGTCCATTCATGACACTATAATGACTAATCAGCCATGAAAGCATTTAGGTTTGCTTCTGAAGAATGTTTGTGGGTTTTCTATGGAAGAAGCTATGGAATTTTGGGAATAGCCATGTGCATTCATGTATCTATTGACATTGCACTAGAAACATGAGGAAGTTGCAGGTATTGCCTCTATTTTATGAAGTAAGTGATCATACCCCTAAAACTTACCCTCTCTTCCTCAGAATCACTTCAAGTAATCTTTGGGTTTTGGGGGTTGGTGCATGGAACAAAAAAAAGTCCTGAAAGCAAAGGTGCCTCCTGAAGCTTTCACAAGTTTTAAAAGCTACTAAGATTAAAACTCCTTACCTGTGTATCAGTTTAACACTAATTTTTAACAGGTGCAATGCCTAGTCTATCACAGTTTACAGGAAAATAAGTTCCAAATGCCTTTCCTTTTTCTTTCACATCACAAACATGAGATGCTTGTGTTTCCTTCAGCCTACTCTTAATTTACAAGTGGGGACGTCTCTAAATTAGCATTTTCGCTGGGATTAGGAAAGTGCTTTTGAAGCAATCCTTGCTCATCTGATGACTGCCATTTACTATCTTCTGGTCTGCATCACTGAATAGTGCTGAAAGTGTATAAGAGAACTTGCTTTGGATGAAACGAAACCAGAAGTGCATGTACTGTGCTAATCGCTAATAGGTGTTCAGCCGATGGTACCAGGCTAGACTGAGGTTCTTCCCCTCTTCTCACAACTCTGTAGTTTCAGCATCAGATCCTCCACACAACTACATTTTGATCCATCTCCAGAGTACCATGTTATACATTAATGAAAATAAACCAATAACTACTGCAGATTAACCTACACAAAGTATGCAATCTACATTTATCAGGTGCTGCACCAATTAAACACATTCATTACCTGTTGCAACCCAACAATGAAGTTGAACACATGCTTTCAAAAACAAAAACACTAAAACCAGTATTATGTAGTTCATTGGCTTCTCAAAATCGGAATCATCTAGTGAAAACTGGAATCTGTATCACAAGACCCAAGGATAATTTGAAAGAAAAAAATCTCAACGCTTATTAATTATCCAGAGGAGTAAACAGTAAATACTCAGAAGTTTGAACTCACTCGAGTCAAAGACACTTGAATAATAAGCTGGCACATTTACAGTCATGCATTTCCTATCATTAAATGGAAGCCAAATAGGTGAATTGCACACAGTTCAAATAAGTCTTTGATGAACAGGGCTTGAAAGACAAAGTCTCAATCTTAATCTGCTCAAGGCTGTGAATAGAGATGGCAGCAACTCCTGAATCTGTGCCAGGTCACATGCATGCTCTAGGGATATGACTGTTATTCAGCATTCACACATCCTTTTGGAGACATTTGCATCTAACTTGCAGTACTAAACCTTAAGTGGCATGCTCTTATTTTTGGATTAATTCATCTGTAAAAACACCAACAAGGCAATCACAGTGAATGAGGACAGTTTGTTGCAAAAGGCCTTAACATCTTTCCCATTAGAGGAAAATATTAAAGTATACAGGCCCCTTACAATTCAGAAAAAGCTTGATATTACTAATTTGCCTTAGGCCTCTAATGAATTAAAAGCTGAACAAGTATGCTAAGAACTGGAGGGAAAACTGGAATATTTAATGATACAATGATATAAGCAACACTAAACATCAACAAAATATTACAGGAAAGCATATTAGAAGTTCAGGGTCCTTAGAGTAAACCCCCCCATCTTTGGGCTGTTATAATGCAGCCTCAAGTTCATATCTATTTCCCCACCTTAGCTTTCACCTTCCACATGCACAATGTACCTTGTCTAAATGTACATTAAAATGGTTTCAGGATTGGGGGGCTTTTTATTGTTGTGGATGAGTTTTTTCCTAAAGCAGGCTGCAAATACATACCAAGAACTGTTTTCATGTTTTCAGTAATATCTACACACCACAGCAGTTAAGAGTTTTGACTAACTAAGATGATGACTGGTGAGATACTTCTTGTTCTGCTGATTATTTATCACCTATGGACACTGCAGCTCCATTTACAAACGAATGCTTCCTTATAGTACTCTTCCAATGTTGCACCAAACAAATCTGATGAAAATCTGTCCAGAGATTTTCCATCTTTACAAAGCATTGTCCTTTATATGTTTCACCTTTTGGGTAAGGCTACCTATTTATAAATTCCTACTACTGAAAACTTTGCCATTGCTGATTGGTAAATGTTAGTAGTACCACAGATATCACTTTAAACCAAGGCATTGTTCATTCCACTCCTAACACACCTTACATTCCTGGGAATGTGAAAGACACCTGTGGTATACTCAGAGCATCTGCACCACCCTTAATAAAAAAAGCCTGGGTCCTGTCCTAGGACCATCTTCCAGACCTGTGTATTCTTTCCTTACATTAAATGTCAGCACATTCTTGTTCCCATTGTCTGTCTAGTTGGATGCAAATATGCCTTTAAAAAAACCCAATCAACCAACCAAAAAACAGCACACAACCATATACTCTAGGAGAGCTTTGAGCCTCTACAGTCACCAGCTTTATTCTTTGAAACAGTTACTTTTTTCCTTTGATACCCAGGCCTAAACATCTACCCATAAGTAGAGACACAGGTATAGTGGTTTGCCACCCAGTTTTTGGGCTTATTGTAACAGTATCTCTAGAAGTGGGTTTTTCCCATACCACTACTCCATAACTCTAATCTCTGGCATCTTCAGTTCTCTCCAACACTACAGCATTCACACCCTAGTTTTCTTGATCTTCTTAAATCTGTCTTTTAGCTTTCTGTGCTTCAAAACCTTGTTCCTCAGTTTTAACTTCAAAAGTCCTATAGGATAGCTCTGCACTTTATTTCTCTCTACATACTTTGCAGCACTTCACTACTCTGTATCTCCCTCTCCACTCCCCTCTGAAACAAACACCCACCTGCACTTGACATTAGTTTCTTTACTTGCTTAAAATGGTGCCTATCCATCTTAGAATCCAGCAGTTTACTGACACTTCTACTTTGTTCTCACCAGTAATAATTTAATTGAAACTGTGCTATAACTGTCCTACAAAATCCTTTGAGAGAAGAAAAGTAGCAATTTCATTCAAATGTGTAACATTTTATTCAAGAAATACTTTAAAGGTTATAAAACAAAGCCATGTAAAACTCAAGGAAGCCAGACTGCTTGGCGTATACTTAGCCGATTTCTATTCTGTAGCACTACACATAAAACCCTCAAGGCTGAGCTAGGATGCTTTTGCATTTTAAGTATCACTAATTGCAAGAGGAACCCACAGAGAGAGGTCTGGTGGTTTTCTTTAAACTAGAAGAGACGTTAACAATGGAGCCATTCTTTTACAACTACTTAGCCATCGGGGTTGTAACTTGACCTGGTGCTCCTGTTTCTAGATTCCTTGCCTAGCACAGGAATAATGATCGTTACTCCCTGCGACATAGTCTGGCCAGGTAAAGTGATACTTAAAATTCCACAGACTAGTCAAAGGTATCACGTTTACCTTTGCAACTTGGTTTTGCCTCTGTTAAGTATCAGCTCTATTTGTAAGCACATCCTGAAGTCTCATGCAAAGGCTTGAAACTCATCCTGTAAGGAAACATACAGGATACTACCACGTTATTTAAAAGCAAACCGAAGCCTAACAAAGAATCAGGGCCTGGCCTCTGTCTCACAGAATCACAGAACTTAGGGGTTGGAAGGGACCTCTCAAAAAATCATACAGTCCAACCCCTTTGAACCCCTTTGCCAGAACAGGATCACCTAGAGTAGGTCACACAGGAACGCATCCAGATGGGGTTTGAATGTCTCCAGAGAAGGAGACTCCACTGGACGCTCTCTGGGCAGCCTGTTTCACTGTTTTGTCACCCTCACAGAGACTTTTTTTTTTCCTTATGTTCACATGGAACCTCCTACGCTCCAGCTTGCACCTGTTGCCCCTTATCCTAACTGGACATCACTGACAAGAAACCCAAAAATTTCCTACCCAAAAATACACATCCAAACACTGGTAAGAAAAAAAGTGATACAGACAGGGTACAAGACTTCACATTTTACATCCTATTTTATATATATATATATTAAAAAACACTTATTTAGGGCATAGGATTTCAAACCATTACACAATCCTGCAAACAAGTTCACTGCCATAGCAGCAGAAGGAAAAGACATTGAACTTTCCCATCCAAAACTGACTATCCTTCAAGACTAAAAAGGCTTCGATCAAGTAATCCCTGACAGGTAGCCTTTGGGATTATCTGTCAATCCGTTCACAAAACACTCTCAAGAAGTTTCTTCATTGCTCCAGCTCTTAAATCCGGATCAGAAACAATTCTTAAGCTCTCAGTTACAATTACTTGTCCTATCCCTCCATGCGAGAGTGAGCTCTACTTTGTCTTGCTATTGCTAAATTTCAATTAATTTTCCCATTGCTGCATTTTCTTTATTCTTTTCTATTGGAGACCCAATACACTACATATGTATTGACAGCTACAGCTCCTTTTAAGGATAGCACAGACAGTGCCTCTAACACTATATCATTTCTAACAATTTCTAACACTATGGTTACTGTACTGCGGTGAGCCTAAGTTGTAAAGCAAGCACAGAATTGTATAAAGGATTCTTCTGTACAGAACTGAAGCCTTGAGATTTCTCTAAACAATCAAAGAATGCTTTATAAGACCTTAGTCAAATGAACTGTAAAATTAATTATTGCAAGAGCAACTCAAAAAGTTAGCTTCTAAGTACTCAACTGGAAGTACTGTGGAACAGAGTTCATTCCTTTCCTCAAGGAGTAGGACAGCGGTGAATAAAAAAAATCTCAACTCAGAGCAAGGACAGGGTATTAGGTACTGTCTTAGCAGAGCAGGCTGTCAAAGCACATATATTCCTCATGAATATAAAATAGACAGATTCCCTTTTCTGAGGCAAGACTACAAACATCTCTGAATATTTTATCCTTCTATCCTATATCCTAAATGTAAGCTTGAAAACATTTCCCTAGCATTCTGTCCTCATCTCAATTCTTCACACTGCTTTCCACTGAATTATGCAAATCACTGGATGAAGCCTTAAGAGTTCAGAAAATAAACCCATTTGACAGTAGTCTTTAGATATTTGTTCCAGGTAAATTTATTTCTTCCTCTTTCAAATCATTGCAAACTTACACTTTAAGAAAAGGTTGTTCCTTTGAAAAACATGCTACTTAAATACTTTATGACCATCTTTTATTTGTAATTGGTCATACTTTGAATACCAAGTACTGTTTTAAGACTAGAGCATAGAAGTTTTTATGTCATACCAGTCATTCTAACCTTTCCCCACTGAAAAAGCATAAATCTTCAGACAGACTGATCGGTGTTGGGATTTCCACTCCACCAAAACAACTTGGAGTATATGCACTAGAAGTTTCATTATTTTCTAAGATGTAATATCATCATTACCTCCCATGCAACACCACCCTTTAAAGAAAAGGTACTCTGCATCACCTAAATGAAAATTAAGTCACTGTTTGACCAAATACATCTTGTACAAACTCAAGATATAAGGTCACCCCAAGGATTGCTATTCCTTTGCCATTTTCATGAAAGATACAGATCATGCTACTCTTGATGACTGCTACTCTCAATACTTGTCTCTGCAGTAGAGATACTTGATGCTTCACACCCCTGCAGACACAACCCAGCTAATCTGTGTCCAGGTACCACACCAAAAGCTTACAAAGGTGAGTACAGCCCATGTAGACTTGTCTTGCTGTGAGAGGAAGAAAGTTCCTCATCCCATTTTCTTAAATTAACGACTAAAAGCCCTGTAGTGATTATTAAGACATAGGAATGCACAGTTAAGAATTTCATAGGATGTGAAAAAAAATTTCACAAGACTATAGAGAAACAAGGTAACTGTTTCAACTAGAAAATTTAGTAAGTAGCACAAGAGTTTTCAAAAGGAGATGAACTTAGAAACACTGGCAAACTGAGTGGAGTTTTGGTTATTGAAGTCAGCAGTCAGAGCTGATGACTGAGTGGGTATGGCCATGACCTGCCAGCAAGCCTGATCTGCCTGTTTCAGAAGGCTTGAATGAGATTTTAAACAAAAGAAGACACAAAGAATTACAAAATAATAATTTTCTGAACATCTCACATTAATAAGGCAGCTACCAGTCACATTCTCCCACAAACATGAGATTTATGGTGGTGGTAGAAGTTGTGATTCACTCTGTTCAGCGGCTCATGCAGAACTTTCAATAGCAATCTATACAGAAACAACTTGCTCAATACAAGTGACCATAGTGATGGTCACTTGCTCAATACAAGTGACCAAAGATGATGATCACAATATGCAGACACATTAAAGTTATAAAAGCAATTAAAGATGGTTTCATAGTTTCCTGACCAATTATAGGCAGTTACATATTGTCAAGTCTCAGCCTCTGGATGATTTAATTATCAAAACTGGAACTACCTATGAATGACAAGCTGAAAACTCTGCAACAGCACAGAAGAAGCTACACTGTCATCTACGTGGCCACCAAACATTAACATACACAGTTCAGTCAAATGAAACATGCTAGATCAAGAGCGAAATTCTTCTGAAACTTAAAAGTGAAGAAGTGAAGTGCTACTACAAAACATTACACAATATAACTTTGTACTCTCCACTATTTAAGCCGAAAAATTGCAAACTGCAACATCCAATTAAATTACTAAATGCAGCAAATAAAGAATAGCTTTCATATTTTACATATTTGAAAGGTATTACAAAGATTTTGGAGTGGGGGAAGATCCTACATACAGAATTTGCACTCGTTTATCAAAACAAATTTATATCAGAAACTAAAGCAAAATCTACCTCAAAGCACCATCAAAAACACAACTCTTAACTGTGTGCCTCCAGTCAAAAACTAAGTATGATATAGCAGGTATTAAGTATCTTTTCTATTGCCATTTGCAATTAAGCAAGTAACAAAAAGCCACACCCATTAAAGCATATCCCAACAAATCACCATACTAAAGGGTTGATGCAAGTAACTCATACTTCAAAGATAAGGAATGGAGCCTATATACCTCACTCAAAATTAGACTCCTAATATGCACCACTTAAAGGCCAACGTGCCTCGTATTTACTGCTCATGTCTCTGAACAGCTACATAAACACATGCTGGTAAGAACAGGCACTCATGAGAGGCATTCCTTTGTAAAAATCGAGACAAGAATATCTATCCTGTAACACTTGTTAGCATATGGCTTTCAATATTACATGACGTAGTTACAGACAGCTACATTTTTATGTTCTATTATACTGCTACCCCCCACTACTACTTTTAGAATGCTGAAATCTTTGGACAGTTGGGACAACAGATTCTTCTGTTCCTGGAGCTGGAATTAGAGGATGAGAAATGCAGTAGCAAAACGGCAGAAAAAAATGCTTCAAGTTTACAGAAGATTATTTATTTTGATTTCATTTACTTAGCATGATGTTTCCTGACAGGCCAGTTATTAGAGTGAATACTATACCAAGCTACTGCACGCATGCCCATCCTTGGGAGGTCGTTTAAAGCACCCTACTGTTCCATCGAGCTGTGTAAGCTTTTGTCTTACTGTCAGCATGACTGGAGTTGTAGGAGGTTTAAGCGATGCATAAACACCGTGATGCGGTTTGGCTACTGGAGCAAGTGAAATTTAAGACTTGCTTTTGGACTATGAAGTTACATATATAGCCTAACTTCGCCTTAAAAATACGCGGAAGAAAATATCGCTCCATAGCTACTGTTAAGTATTTGGGACAAGGCGTCCTTAACGTACAAGACCAAAAAACTAGATAGCTGTAGCAAAAATTAAAACTGCCAGAGACGTGAAAACCTCAACAACGTATCTCAAGTGGACTCAATTATACAACCGTCTCAAGATCTATAACGCTCGTTAAACCTTTATTACTATGCTACTGAGGCAACAGAAAGAGCTCCATCTACCCCTGAACTTTGGGGAGGTGAACTACAAGGATAGGGACTGCGGCCGCCGCTACAACACGGGGCCCCGTGAAGGGGCACAAGACGGCCGTTAAAGATTAAATACCAGCTGAACCAGCGAGGCAGCGCGGGGGTGCTCCCAGCTGCTGCCATAATGAAAGAGGATCAGACAGCGGCTCGATTCGGTTCGGTTCGGCCCAGCCCAGCCCAGCCCCGCAGCGCCCTCAGGGCCGGCCCGGGCCTCCACTCACCGCACAGCTGAGGGTGAGGCAGCCCCACACCCGGAGACCCTGACCCTTCCCAGCTGTCCCCGGGCTCACCCAGAAGATGAGGTTGAGGAAGACCAGGACGGTTTTGGAGGAAGTGATGCCGCACTGCCCCATGGCGCCTGCCACTGCCACCCCTCAGCCTCCGGCCGCGCGGCTCCTCTCCGCTCTCCTCAGATCCGCTCCGCCGCCGGCCCCGCCCCACGTGACCCAGGCGAGCCGCGGCGGCGGCGCGGGGAACCTAAGATGGCGGCCGCTGGCGTCACTCAGCGGGAGGGGGCGGAGAGACCTAAGATGGCGAACCTCTCCCCCTTAAAGGGGCCGCCCGGCGCGTGACGGGCGCGTGCAGGTTTGAGGGGCGGCTGGGGGGCCGCGCCTTCCTTGGCCTCAGGAGAGGGAGCGGCTCGGCCGTGTGGTAGATTGGCGCTGCTGGCCTCGCAGATGCCACAGCTAGTGACATTTCTCACTAGACCTTTGCTTTATGAGGAAAAAAGAAAATTAAACCCTGCTCAGCTGCTGCCGGAGGGATGGTTTGTGCCTTCAGCAGGCTGAAGAGTGGCGTCAGGCAGTACTAGTCCTGGCGGCAACAGCTGAGGCGATTTCAAGAAAGGGTAGCGACGTACAAGACAGTTCTGAAAGGACTGCAGTCTCACTGGCCAGGTTGCCTTGCTAACCCACTACTAGGAAAGGGTATGACAGTGCAGTGTTTGACCGTGAGGCGATCTCTAGGTGCACTGATGGATTTTAAAGGAGGAATTGAACCTGTCTGTCAGTGACTATACTACCTATGCACCAAGCATGGCAGGCAGGGAAAGCAAATGTTTAATGAAGAGAACAGCATGCATTGTGTAACCAGGGAAGAATGAATGCTTCCAGGGAAATAAAAAACCTAGCTCCTGTTGCACAACCCAAGTGAGGAAAGTGCAAGCACCGGTATTGTTAGAACATTTTTGATGCATCCAAAGGGGATGGGAATTGCCAGTGAAGAATGAAGTGAAGGTAACTTAAGAATCTTATTACAACATGTTCGTGGTTCCCACAAGCTGCACTTTTACTGAAACTGCAGAGGTATTCTGGCAGCAAGATAAAGGTAACACCCATCCAGTATTTGGTGCCCTGTTTATTCATAAGGTTCTCTTTAACATGGCCAGGATCCAATGCTTCATTCTGAAGGCTTTGCTTGCTAGTCACACCAAACCCCTCCTCCCCTATTTCGTCTGGCACCATCCTATATTCCTTAATCTTTCCTTTGTTCTCTTACTCCTCTCTAATATTCCACTGTTCCTAGAAATACTTGTCATTCCTGAGCTGTTCTCACCTCCTTGGTGAAGTTGCTTGATAGCTTCTACTTGTTCCTTTTCCAGCAGATCTACATCTCAGGTAGAAATGAAGCTACCCATGTTACTGGGACTCTTAACATTTTAGGGATTAGTCTTGTAAAAGAAGAATAGTAACAATCAGTTTTATTCCACTGTTCTGTTTCCATGGTAGCAAAGTTAGGGTTTATTCCTCCTACAACTATGGGAAGTTAAATCCAGAACCGGTTCCTGGATACCATGGAGATATTAAGTCTTTTTTCATCTTTCTTTTCAAGTCCTTATATGCTCATGGATGAAACTTCCCAATCTTGCAAGTATTATCAGACCATTTTCTGTCACTGAAAATTGTATCCCCAGATGTGCTCAAAGTTGGCTGCACTATTAATATGTTTTTGCATTGAATGTATGGCATTTAAGGTGTGATATGTCTTTCAATATCTGGTTTTTTTGATGTGCTATGCTATATATATTTGAATTTTGTGACATAGATTATTATAAAAGCATATATAGATTATAAAAAATGCCATGAAGAGTTGATAGAAGAAAAAGCTTTGTAAGAGGTGTTTGATAGAAAAAGGATTAATGATGGTATTCCCTTACAAAGATTTTAGTACCACAATGTTATAACAGAATTTCAGTCACACAACCACTTGCTCTGATTTTCTATATTAACTTTATCTTCTTTCACAACACAGTACTTATTTTATTACAGACTCATAGGAACTGGCATTTAGGAAACACTCAAGTTTCTTTGAAACATCTATCTTTGATAACTGAGAATGATAAAAAGGATGCATGAAAGAGCTAGGACTTCATGCTTGGAGAGGAGACAAATGTTGTTATGCAAGGCCCTGAGATAGGGTTACAGTTTTATACAATCAGGGAACAAAAGGGGCTCATGGGGACAATGGCAAAGGGTGCCTGGGAGAAAGGAGGAATGGAGAGACTGCAGTCAGTCTTTTGAATTGGCAGAGGACTTGTGTGGGATGAACTCACAGTGCCTCAAACTGCAACATCAAGCACCGAGAAAAAGATAAATGCCAAGTGTTCCTCTAAGTATGGCTCCTGAGGAAAAGAAAATATAACAGTGTTTGGCATTCCTCCTTGCAGTACTGTCTCATCGCTCTCATGCATAGAAAGTTGCCTGATAGTGGGTGCCAGTGTGAGATCTTTGTCAGGCTCTTGTTCAGCGAAATACTCTTGGTTCCATATAGAATGCTTGAAAAACTGTTGGATATCACCAGTCCTTGTAACTTCAAATCCACAGATGTCCTCTGGAGTATGGTGTGGGCCTGTGATGGCATCTCAACCCAAGCAGGTGAGTCAAATGACATTTCAAGAAAAGATGGGACCAAGTAGTAAGATGCCATCAGAAATCGCCCGTCCTCCTCCCATGGGAACATAGGCAGGTAATTCTAGCTCTCTGCCTGTGCAGGAGGAGGAATGGCTTGATGAACTGATGAGAGGCCGTGCAGTTCCCAGGAGTGTGGGAGCAAGGCATGCTGCAAGCAGGTTGTAACAAGTAGCTTGAAAACTGGCTGCAATTTCAATAGCTGGCTTGAATGAATTGGACTGAACTGTCTCTGGTACAGCTTTGTTGCTTACATCTCCACATTTCGTGATGTGAACAGGAAGCTTGACTGCTGAGTTGTGCTTTCATCTTCAACACATTTAGGCGTCTTTGAAATTCTTCAAAGAATGTTTATTCAGCATTTCACAACATTCAGGTGTGACTACCGTCATAGCAGTATTTTCAGAAACATATACAAGGGTATCCTGCACTTCATTGCTTCTGAGAGAGTGAGGGGATCAAAGCCTGGGGTTGGCTACAGAACAAGAGTGGGTCAGAGTTCTCAAATGCAGAATGCAAGTGTGCTAGAGAGATACTCACTGGATAGGTTGTGAACTCACAGAGGCTTGGTCTCTGGCATTTAGTCTAAGTCTCCATCATGGCACAGACCATATGGGTTGGCTGGATGGCTGGTTATGTATGGTAAGTGGCCTGAGAAATTGTTTTTCAGATTGAAAATGTAGAGGCAACTGTGCAAGCAGATACAGTTATGATGTAGTTTGTCCTTCAGTTTAATTATGACTGATTCCATGCTCCTCTTTTTTTACATAAACACTGGGATTTAAATTCTGTGGGCACAGTGCACTTTGCATTGATGCAACTGAGTCTAGACTGTGCTAAATCACTGATCTAGACAAGCCTGTAGACAATTCCACAGCAGAGAAAATTTCCATTTGCAGGCCTGCATGGGAAAAGTAAAACTGTAATCTTGCTTTTGGGACAGACATTGTAGTCAGTGTAATAGAAATGAGTTAATTTAAATGAATTTGGTAGTAAAGAAGAATCTTGTGCTTTTCACCAGCTCTTGATGAGGTGATCATAAGCTCATATGACATCTTCCATTCTGTTCTTCTGTTCTTTGGACTCTCTTCCACCAAACTGCAAATAGCACCTTCTTGCTTCTCACTCCCCCATCATTGCATTTTCTGTTCGAGCTCTTTGCCAGCTCCAGTTAACTTGTTTTTCAGGATCTATAACCTGAAAAATGGTTTCAGTGTAACATTACTTCCCCCTTTGGCAGCAGAGCCTGTTAACAAAGCCCTTCTGTCTCCCCACCTACAGGCATACAATCCTGTCCCTGCACTGCCACACTCCCTTTCCAACTGCACCAGTGCAACTATGTGAGGAGAGGGTGATGCTTTTCTATTCACAAAAAGCTGGGCTCTTCTGCAGAAGTGAATGGGGGATGGGAACTTCTCAATTCAGACCTGCTGTAAAGGAAAGGTTTGTGAAATCTCAGACCATAGTTTGATGAGATTTCTCTTTCTGCAGGAGTGTCAGCTTCAGCAGCCTTCTGCTGATTTCTCCATTCTTCCTAACCCTTCTTCACATGGCAGTAACAAAGGTACCCGTGCAAGTATTTGTGTAACCATAGAGACCAGGAGGAGGGAACAGATTATCATGAAAAATAACTCAGGGAAAAGAAAGTTGCATTTTTAACCTGGATTTCCCCCAGTCTGTTCATTGAGTGGCCCCCAAGAGAATGTGCAACAATCTATGTGTTATAGCCATGCACGGGCAGAAATTAACAGTGGGCAAGTATGGGTTGTTGATTTGCTTTCAGGAGAAATGCCTTTACCTTCCAAGAACTTGGAATGAGTTTCACATTACCTGAGAGTCACCAGTTTCTGCCTAGTCTTGACTGGCAATGTAAGCTACCTCCTCATGTTGCTTCTGTAATTAATCATCCTGGAGGGACACCTCAGTCCATTAAATATAGAGGACCCTAAATGAACAGTTTAGGTGTTTGGCCAGATGAGCTCTCCTGAATCTATACTGTTACTGTTCCCTGTAGCTCTCAGCCAAAGGTAGACATGATTTCTTACAGATTTCTAGTCAGTTATTGCTGTTGACTAAAGCTACATGTATCTCAAGAATGATAAAAGACATGCAGTCTTTCAGACCACTTCCACTAGTATGACTTTAGCGTGCTATAAACAGATACTGTATAAACCATCATTACTTGTGTTTGCTTTTTGTTCAAAATTCATGGTAAAAGTCATCTTCCGTGAGCTTTTGTACTCATTGTACTGTGTTGTGCCTGTTCCTTGCACAGACTCTGTCTGGATTGCCTTTTTCCTTTTACAGCATCCACTTCAAGCCAGTTGACAATTGTCTCACCCTAGCTATTTTACGTTTGTGTTTTACCTACTAATAAAGTGTTTCACAAAGAAAACAGAAGATATTGAAGGTGATATAAAGAGAAGACAGTAAGTCAGTGATGGGGAGAAAAAAAAAATAGATGTCTTTACATATTGGCCTGGGTGCATAATCCAACATGCATGTCCCCGTGTCTCCATTACACCATGGGTATGACTTCATGTTGGTTGTGTGGGGGGCACACCCTGGAGGCATGGCTTGGGGTACACAGGGACTTGAGGTGTTTCTGTAAGGTGTTGTGGGACTTCCCTGTCTCAGACACTAGTTACTAGTTGTTGTCAGAGTTCATGACATAATGTTCAGCTGAAGTATTTTTGTGGAAAATATCTTTAAAATAGTACAAACTTGTACTTGATATTTCTCTATTTTTTTTTTTGAAAATTGATAAAACCTTCACCCCAGACTCCCTAAAAAGCTAAGCTATAGTCACAAATCAGTTAGTAGGGCTGCCTTTGCTTCTGCAAAACAGCACTACCAAACTGTTCTCTTGGTGCCATCTGTAGCTACTATGAACTTCAAGACTGAATGTCTGTGTTTGTTCACACACCTTTTAACAACGATCTTTGCAATTTACTGGTCGTGAACCCCCTGAGATGGAGAGGAAAGAAGGCATTGCAGTTAAAGCACATACTCCATGGGCAAAGAACCTTGCCTCGATTCACTTTATGGTAGCAGAAAATTCATGTAACATCTTTTTCTAATTTCCTCACCATTTTCTGAACCTGTTGGTGTACCTCACAAGTGTATTATGAGTCTCTAGTTGATGCCTGGGAAATCTGGAGCTTCTGGAAAGCAGGACTCTTGTAACTGTTGAGCTCCTTCCCATGGATATTTTGCTTATCCCATTAGGAGCAATCAGGGTGATATCTTTATGGTTACTATAGACTGACTTGGAACAAATGCTCAGCATAATCCCACCAGGTGTTCAGTGCTGTGACATAGCTCCAGAGAAGTGTTTAAACACATCCATACTTTCAGCTGTGGTTCCAGGAGAGTGAAAGGTCTGGAAAAAACCACCTGGGGCTTTCCAAAAGGGTTAGGATAATTAAAGGGAAAGTAAATCATTCCTCATGTGTTTTTAAAAGTAGTGTTTACTTCTGTATTCTATGTCTCTTTTACCATCTAAATTTTGGCATTTCCCAGCTGGCAGATACTTGTCCTCCTCAATTGTTTCAAGGTAAATGAAACATCTTCCTTACCAGTTGTAGTTTGTTGACTTGCATTTTAGTCAGCACTACATAATTTTAGCAAGCCAACTGGGCCTCAGTAGCCAGAAGCAGCAAGAAAACAAACTGGTATCAAGAAGGTGAATCCAGCTAGAAAAAAATAGAAAATGTTAAGCTCTGTGTAGCACCCTCATCATTGTTTTAGCACCTCTGTGTTGGCCAATTATTTAGGGGAATAATTTATGTCATCCAATATTATATGTATTTTAGTGCTCATTTGATGATGACCTATATTTCAAACAAAATACAATGTCTGTAATGAGATAATCTGGTTTTTGCCACAATTTTAGGATACCTGCTACAGTGATCTAATGAGATTGACCTTCATTTTCTAGCAAATTGGTCTCCTCCTGAAACTATTTTTAACAGCCTTCTTGATTTATGCAAAGGGACCTATAGCAATAGCCTTCAGTTGGGGAAGAAATTATTCAAAAAATTATAAATTTCATGAAAATTACAAGTTACTTTAAAATACTATTATATTTAAAATACTAAAATACTATTATATTTTTTACCAGGCTACACACCGGTTGAGTGGAACATTGTAAAAGTCTCGTGTGCATTTGTTCTCTCCGCAAAGAGCAAAGTAAATGAGGTTAGCTTGTAATGAGTGAAGATAACCCCATATAATTGCCAACACAGGGCGTGTTTGAGCAGCTCGCCGGCTTTCAGCTGGAGGGTCTCTCGTCCCTGGAGTGCCGTTTGCTGCCATCTTCTGGGCACTTCTTAGCAGTTCAAGGAGACGATCAAATTCCTGTTGTCCTGCTATTCAAAGCTGTAGTGCCTGTGACTCCTAGCATGAGATGAATGAAGGGTGGTGAAGGAGAAAAAGAGGAAATCCATATTCTGCTGATTGCCTTAAAATTATGGTCTAGTTGAAGCAGAATGTTTAGATCGTGGTTTCAGAGGGAGGATGAGTAGGAGATGGATACAATTGGTATCATATTAATAGTAGGTAAGAATACTATGTTACACTGTATTTACCGTAGTATGAAAAGACTACTACCTTATTAGTGTTATTTAATTATCAGAGGATTTCTTTTATTACTTGGTACCAGTTTTATGGACTGATGTCACATAGCCACTGTAAGGCAGAATGTTTTCAAGGCTTTGCATATATATTTCCCATTGCAGGAAAAACAAGTGATATAAAAATTGTATGACTAAATATTTTCTTAGTGCAGCTTATGCACTTCTCCCATATTTTCCATACCTTGTGCAGACCTGGTTGCAAATGTGGCGCTTGTAAATTCCTGTTCAAAAATCCCAACACCAAGACTGTTCTGAACAAACAGCTTTACCAAAATGTGATTTGAGATGGAAAGAGTAAGATGCAAATTAGACTTTAAAGGAAAGGCTACACCAAATTAGCAAGTATTTCCTGAAAGACGATACATGTCCCCATGTTAAAATGATGAACTTCCAAACCTATATGTACAGCATCATCTGGTGACTTCTGCAGAGCAGGATCCCAAAGCAGGGATTTATTTACCTTGCCACATCAGACAGTGAATCAGGAGGTATCTTCCAGCAGACCTGTTCCTTGTGTTCTCACTGCTACAACCTCCTTACACACATGAAAATATGCTTTCACTTATATTTGCAGGTTTTTGCTGTTGTTATTCCTGTTTTTACAGAGGAGCAGGAGCATTTTCTGGTGCCTCTTCTTCCTATCTTACTATACATTATACGTTTATCTGGGAAGGAATCCACAGTCAAAGCTCACTGTTTACAGTCCCCATCTTGATAGTAGTCAGCAAGCACATAGATCAACATTTAGCACCTAGCCTTTCCTGGCTGCCCATCTTCCTGCTTGGCTGAGACAGCAGTTCAGTTTGTGCCTTTCCCTTCTGCCCACTGTTCCAGTCTGTCCCTCTGTTTTGCAGCTGTCCCAAATAATGCCACATTGGCTTTGCTACAGAACAAACACAGATCACCACTGTGCTGAACAGTGTGGATGGTGTAGAGTGGTGGGTCTTGACATTTGCTTCAGCAAAAGCAGTGAACTGGGTGATCCATTTGTAAGTATTGTCCGTGGGTGCCTTAACCATTTTTTGGATATGTGGATTTTGTCACAGAAACAATTAGACTCCAAGAAGTCTTAGTTTTTCTGTAAGCAAAGAGCAAGTAAATAGACTGGAAGTTTAATGTTCCTATGCATTACATCATAGTACTATTGATTTCAGTACAGTTCTGCTTCATCCTAAACCCAAGGTAACTGACTGGAATATCATTTTAACTCATAAATCTTCTGTATCACACATCTCAGGCAATCCCCTCAGCAGCTGTGGATCACTTACATGAGTTTCCCTACCACTGAAGAAAATAGATCTCCTTTGTTTCAGTATAATAGCCCTGTGGATTTAGCAAAAACATCATGTGTCTATATTTAGATACAGCAAATGAAGCTCTTCCTCCAGCAGAAACCACACAAATGCTGCAGGAATTAATTGCTGTTACTAGGACTCATTTAATTTTTTTTTTCTCATGTAGCAGCTTTCATAATTTATTAGAGAACAGCTTCTTATAATTTGGCACAGTGGCCTGAGCTGGTTACAAAATCAGTCAGTACTGTAGGTGAGAAACAGCAGGGTGCCAGCAGTTTATCTGATGACCCCTTCTGCTGAAGCAGACTGGTGTATCTATTTTAGCAGTAAGAGGAGGATGAGGATCAGAGATCACACATTTGCCAGTGGTACTGCATTGTATAAAATCTCCCTCCCACACTGTCTGAAGTGGTTTACTTTCTGATGAAACAACTTGGCATGATATATATGTCAACTTGCATGGCTGTGAAGCCTGCAAGGAGGCTGTGAGGATGTCTTGGAAGGGCAGAGAACTTGCTGGATGTTCAAATACAACTTTATAACAAGATTTAATTTGATAAGGGCTGAGTCCCAATGTACATACAGAAGCCAGTAGCTCAGTAAGCCATTGAGGAAATCTTTATTTCATCATTTGAAGGCTCATATTGTGTTCTTCATTTTCTGTTGGTTTAATCCCTTGAGAATTCTGTGGTGAAAGACATGGCACATACTAGTGTAGGCTTAAATATATTTATATATAGGCAGTAGGGAGAACATATTCTATACCACAAAAAACCAAACCAAACCAAACCCAAAAAGCAACAGTAAACCCCAGTGAGAACAGTGGCAAAAGATGGAATTTGGAAATTCCTACCTGTAATAACACAGTCCCTTTGAAGTATACTTAACAAGGACAGTCCTGACCAGGTTGGATTTGTCTGATAAACCTTTGTTCTCTTTTCTCTTTATGGTAGTTGGAGTACTAATGCTCCCAATAACCTGATTGGTATAAAGGGACAGGAATCCTGTTGTTCCTTCCTTGAGAGTAACAAGCATCTCTTTTTACACCCACTTAATGGAAAGTGGCAGGTCAGCGTTGAAGACAGATGCAGTTTACTGACCCTGAAAAGAATGCAGTGCCAGTCTGGTCAGGTTAAGTTTCTTACCCTTTCTTATTCTCAACAAACAGAACACTGGGCCAAGGCTTTCTGAGCATTCTGCTCACTGCAAATCACTGCTCACCTCACTTTGTGCGGCACAGTTGCAGATGCAACCTTGGCACCTCCTACTGCTGGTCACACCATGAGATAGCTTTGCCAGGGATTTGCTGGCTTTTTATTAAGAGCTTCTAAATTCTGAGGGTTTATAATTAAGTAATTTAATTGTCTAGGGCTTCCTAGGCTCGTGGCCATGATGTTTTAACCATTTGACACTAATATAGATGTAAGAATATGATACGGCTCCTCCTTTTGTATCATTCATCTGTATGCCAATAACTGGGCTCTGAGGTCTTTTGAACCAGCACTTCTCTGTGGCCTTTGGTGGACCTATCTTAATCTACGTTCAGACCTCCACAAAGAAAAGATGCACCTTTGTAAAATGCACATTTCTATCCAAAATAGAGCTTCCTTGAGCATGCAAACTTCTGCCAAGCCAGAGCTCTGCCATATGCAGGGAAATTTTCTGAGTCTGGAGCCCAGTGAACTTGCACACCGCACTTGGGCATTTTTCCTGACTGTAATTGCAATTGATCTTTCAAGTCGACAGGGAAAAGTCATTGTGTCTTTGATGTAAAACACAGCTGCATTTACCATAAGGAAGATCTTTCCTAGAGATGTAAAGCATTCCAGACCCCAGTCATGCATGGCTCCAGTAAAGCACTGTGGCTTTTTGTTTCAGAGGGGTTTGGGCAGTTAGGGCCTTCATTCCTTAAGTGACCTATTTGAGCAGAGAGAGGAACTGTTCTGTGTAAGGGCAGCTATTTTGAACTTATGATGCTTTGGAGAGAGGATGAAATGCAGTGAAGGATAGAATTAGGTCACAACTTCAGGTTGCCAGGATTTGCTTATTGCTTTTCTAAACCAGGCTTTCACATTTAACCACACTGGAAGAAATAATCTTTTCTCTGCACTCACTGGATCAAAGTACCAAGGAAATTCATTGAGATCATTAAAAATTTAATTTTCTACATTTCTATGTGGAAGAATAGCAATAAAGACAAACCAATCTTCTCAGCTATGTAATTAGCATTTATGATAGGGAGATAATAAACAATCAATCAAAGTCAGTTAAAGCACTTCTCAAAAGCAGTTTAGAATCTCGCTAAAATGACTGAAATGCAATGCAACACAAACACTTCTGTGATGAAGTCAGATTGAGGGCAAGAATAGCAAAGGGATTGTTGATGATTAGTAGGATAAGAAACAGGATTAGAAAACCCACTTTTAAAACTGAGGAGCTCAGTTCAGTACAGTGTCCTGAGCCCACTGATTGCTCTCTGTAGGGAGCAAGCTTGAAATCTTTATTCCCGGTGCTATTTAGAATTAATAAATGCATCCAAATTAGAAACTAGTGAAGTGTTTTCACATCATACTCCTCATTAAGGCGAGTGGAAAGATGAAATTATTAAAAAGCAGTCTTAAAAACTGGATGGCTCTATTAAATTTGCCTGCATCCAAAATGTACATACAGCTTTGCTTTCAGGGATTGTGTGCACCCACATCTCCAGTTTCTTGTCATTATCATTGTGAGCACATGTGGATTTGGGAGGGTATGAGTGAACAGACAGTACTTTGGAAATCCAGCCTACATTGTGTGAAATAAGAAATTAGCAGTGAGCTTGTGGCTAGTATTCAGATAGACTCTTTTGCTATTTCATTATAACCCCTTTCAAAATTGCTGCAGATTTTGAGCACTTATCTGACAATATCCATGATAAGGCCCACTTCCCAGATGCAGTTAAAACAAGCTGTTCTTTGTTCCTTTTCACAGGATAAAGTAAATCCATAGCCACACCACTGTCTTCTTTTGCCACTTTGGAGATGCAGGAAATACTGCAATCAGATGTTTCTAATTTAATTCAACCCCTCATTAATTTGATTTCTCCTTGAATTCAATCTCAGCCTCAGGACCTAAATAATTTGTATTAAAAATAACATAATGGCCATCCTTTCATTCAATCAATGTTGACTGCTTTAGGTAGGTATTAGCAGATAATCTGATTACCAAATACACAGTGAGTTAGCATTTAGTTAACTAACAGAAAATTTTGGAAAAAAATCAAAGGAAAAAAAATAAAAAGAGAAAGAAGGAAAAGAGAAGAGAGCCTTACAAACGCATACAACATTAAAGAGAATACTATGGAAAAGATTTTTTTGCCAGTGACTGCTATTCATACAAGCCTCTAATGCAAGCCTCTAGAGCCAGTGGTGACAGCCATAGGTGACAGGCTCAGCCCAGCGGGAAGGGTATTGAAAGAACTCCAAAAAGGTCTGTGCTAAATCTAACATAGTTTCCTCTTAGACTTACTTAAGATTACTAATGAGATTTATAGGTTAGATGCTTACTGGCATAAGCTGGCATAGCTCTACTGAACTCTGGCTGCATCAGTTGCAGCCTTCTCTTCTGCAATGTAGGGTAGACACTGTTTGCCTGCCCCATCAGCCTTTTTGTGGGAAAGCCACTCTGCTTATTCTCCTCTGTGTTGTCCAGGAAGAATGTACTACCTGGCAGAGTCCAGGGCCAGGACAGGAGTCAAGACTGGAGTACAGCTCCAGCTCTACCAGGAAAAGGATGGCACTGAACGCTCTTGTCTATCCTTACAGTCCCTTGACAACTGTTCCATAGCCCCAAGAAATTTGGGGGGTATGTCCTTTACTTCAGCCTATAACCTACGATGCCTCCCTGCACTTTGTTCAGGCTGAGTAAGACATGGAGTGGTGTGGAACAGCTCTGTGATTGCTTCATGCTACCTTGTGTGGAAGTCACCAGTCAGGTTCACTGGGCAGTTTGTCCCAATCTGACTTATGTCACAAGGTACCCAGTTCTCTAAAGACTGGGAGCTGCCACCTGTAGGGCTGCCAGATCTGGCAGGTGCTTGAGTTGCATCTGTCTTGTTTTCTTACAAAGGTTATGTTTGGAATGCATCTAAAGTAGGTAGTTCATTGTGTTTTGTCTTTTCTTGGCAAATTTGAAATACTCCTGTAATGACAGCTTTTCTGGTCAGCCAGTAGCTCCAGAGGAGACTTGGACCTGTTTTTTTTTTCCACCTGTCTCTCCTGTGACTGCTCCCCATGCTCAAGTGATCAAGCTGAATGGAGCCCATGGTCTGCTGATCAGCAGATGGCATTTTTTCCAGTGCATCAGTATCACAACGATATCCAGCATAGTATGAGGGACCACAGGCTGTGAAAGACCCTGCCTTTTGACTAAAGTAGAAGAAAGAGCCTTGACAGTTTGCATAGTGTCCTGGCATGTTCCAGTATGCCATTGCTCTCTGCTTAAGTTCCCAGTGCTCTCACGGAAGTTTTATTCAGTGTATTTTGTACTGATACAGTGATGAAAGGTATCATACACCACCTCAGAAGGGACTGCACTCCTCTGGGGAGTAATATGAACTCTGTGTGCTAATCACAAAGGGGCCTTTGAAGCTTGCAGTAGAGATTGCTTGAAGTCATCAGCATAATAATGTAGCACATCTGGGACTTGAGAAACTCGATCTGAAACACATTTTGATGGTGTGCCAAGGCAGATGACTACTGGATTTCTGTTTGTGTTAGTGAGGCTCGTTCCCCATGACCTCCTTGTAAGATAGGCTGCTCAGCAATGCCTGAGAACAGGGCTGGTCCAAGCATGAGCAGCACTCCAAGGCAGTGGTCTCCTGCAAAAGAGATGTATTGAAACTATACCAGGAGACAGAATAGGATGGCAAAGTAGCAGTTTCAATCTATGTATGTATCGGAGCTGAAATGGATATTAGAGCAGCTTGATCTGCTAGTGTGGTGGGATAGCTTTGAATTCTTTCTTTTTGTATAGGCTGTGTAGACTTGTTACTTTCTTGTTTGAGCAACTGTTATTAAAGTTGACAGAATTAATTTGTAACTCTATAAAAATCATTCTGTGATAGATTTAATTGGTGGAGGCTCCCAAGTCATAGTGGATAGTCATGAGTCAGTAGTGAATAAACAGGAATACTGTAGGAGATGGTTTAGGTGAATGGGCTCTGGATTCTTGTGTACTACTTCCCTAAGAGGCTTTGCTGTGTCCTTCAATAAATTCCTTTCAATGCTGTGCATCAGTTCCCAAATCTGTGATATAGGAATTACGTCCTCCTGGTAAAGTGCTTTAGGATCAGCACAAAACTCACATTGTATTGTTATTTTACTTTTGGTGAGTGAAGAAAAAGGAAACCCTTTTAATCATGGATAAAGAACAAAAATTCTGTAACAAGTATAAATTCTTTAGAGCAGACCAACAACTGTGTCCAAGAACTGGTATTAATTCAATGTTTCTGACTGCTGATTTGCAGGAAGAAGTGATTAATCACAAAGTGAAATCAGTTCAAGATTAGCATAAATTGCAGAAAGTTGTAAAAGACTCCAGATGGATTTGAATCATTTGTAAAAGCAGACAAAAACAGCAAAGAAAATTTTGAGTTGGATGAACACAGGCTAATTCCTAATAAAAAAATAAACTGAATAACCTAATGTGAACATCCAGCATTTTCAGAAATCAAGGCTTTAGGTATGGATACATCTACCCAGGACAAGCAACTAGGGAGATGATGGGCTGAAAACAAAACATGGTGTGACATTTCTGCAGAATGCTGATACCCTCGCTTCTAGTCCTTCAGTTCAAGCTAAATCACCTCAAAACCACAGAAACAAAAATATCTCACCTGTTGCAATGAACTGAGTAGGATTGTGTGCTGAAATTCCTGTGGAAGGAGATGAAGCCCTCAAGGTGATGATACACATAGGGAGAAATGCTTCTTGCCACAGGGAAATGATTTGAGTGGGTCACTGCTGCTGCAGAAGGGTCAGTGATAGTGAAGTTCTGGGTCTGGGGAAGCAGTAGATGGTATTAAAACATTTACAACTCATACTATTAAAGAATTTGTTGTGTGGTATCCCACACCATCATCTGACATCCTGCTGCTCCTTCTTTGAAGCCAAGGCACACCCTCATGTCCTGTGTTTGCAGCTTTGGCAGTAACTCCCATTCAAATACATAAACTGGAGTATTAATACAGCAGAGCATAAATCTTTTGTCCAGTAATTAAATGCTAAAAGCTTGGAAGGAGGCTTTCTCACCTGGACAAAAGAAGTTGCATGACTGTTCTTTTTCTTTTGATGGTTGAGGTAGTAGCTGTACTGGCCCATTTCCAATAGTAACATAATTTGAATTTAGTGCCCATGTAGGAACCAGGATAATTTTATTATCTTGATTTAATTCTCAGTTTTCTTTAGAAGAACATTTATGTCCTTTTGCACTTTGGAAAGGTGTGAAGTTAATAGCTTGCTTCTTACAGATAAACTGGGATTTAATGTTTTCTAAGGTTAATCTTCTGCTGTTCACTGCAGTTAATCTGGACCGTTAAGACTCCATTGAAATCAGGCTAAACCTAGCATCTGACAACAGATCTGTAACTACCCCCCTGCCCTGCTGCACACAGGTGCTGTCCCTGGGTCTGTTCTATCTCTAAATGGCACCATGGTGCTATGCATGGGAGCACGAGTTCTCCCCAACCCTAGTGTGCCAGGCCAGCTGCTTTGAGTGACACATCAAATCACACCACCTGTAAAATATGACACAACAGCTTTAGATGTGTTTGTTGAACAGGAGCTACTGTCCAGTACCAAAAAGAACAGACATTGATAAATAACTTTGCAATAAACTTCCACATGCCTATTCTTTCCCCTCTTGCAGCATAAGCTGTAGTAAAGAATTTTGTAGCTTTACCTTAAACTTCTGTCAGTTACTGCTAGCATCCACTTCTGTGTATGTTCTGACACTGCCAGCTGTAATGTGACAAAAATAACACCTTAATGGCAGCAAAACAAGGGGGTGCAAGCAGGAAGTATTCATAGAAAATGCATGTTCAGAAGCTGTAATTTTGAGTTCTCTGATCTGATATGTGCAAATCTGCTTCAGAGTCTCCAGGCTGTCATCTCAGTGGCTCTCTTGGTATTTGGTGGGCAATGACTTCTGTGCTTGTTCCAAAGCTCGTTCCAAAGTGTTGAACTGTCAGCAGGAAGCCTGCCCTCAGCTTCCAAGTGGAAGTATAGTGTTGCCTTCTCAGATAGTGCCTTCTGAGTAGGTGCAGTACCAAGTGAGGTGCAGTAAATTTGAAGCCCCAACATGGTGTTTTAATGTATGTCTTTCCCCACAGAGCTATGAGTCTTGGCTCAGAATTGAAACTACAGCCTTGCTCTGCAGCTTCTGTCTGGTTCTGGCTAAACCGCTACTGGCTCAGGAGGATGGTGTGATTCATTTCTGGCAGTGCAGAAACTTACTAACTTGGGCAGCAGCCTTCAGAGCTCAAGTGATGCATGGAGATTTTCTAGAAAATAAAGGTTTATCATGTAAAGGAACACAGATCCTTAGGGCCTGTCTACCATAAGGTGAATTTCTGAGCTGGTGAAAAACCTGATACAGACATTTGTGCATCAGCCGAAACTGGGCATCTGTTGGGTTCTCTTCCATTCATGTCTGGCACAAACTGAAACAAGAATGCCAGGCTGCAACTGCTTAAGGACACTCACAAGAGAGTTTGCACTGACATAAGTAAATTAATTTCAAACAGATTTTAGTTAAACTAGTACAATTATCATGTCTTGACAGGGTTTCAGTCTGTATTTGCATATCTTTTGCCTTCAGAATGGTGATTGCTGCTGACAAACAACATAATGGCTCTGTTTAGCTAAGTCCATGGCACTTGGCTGAAGTGAATGGGACTACTTTGGCAAAGCCAAAATATCTGTCAGGCTGTTAAATGTGGTGTGTATTCACTGACACCTCTGCAGTCAGTTAGCTTTGTATTTTTAAAAAGGATGAAGCCAAAAGCTTAAACTGGTTTTGAAAGGCTTTGAAATCATGTCTAATAAATGTGAAAGGCCTGTAGTAGTTACAGGCTAGACTAATTCATACTGAAGTCGATCATACACCTGTGCAAAGCCATTGTAACTGTGGGAAGAACAGAGCTCTCAGGGTGCTTCTTTTTGGGATTTTTTTTTTTGTTTGGTTATGTTTTTAAACAAGAGTACTTGTGAGCAGTCTGATTGTCATGCAGAAGCACAGCATTGCTCTGATGTATAGGGTGTCATCTGTTCTACACTAATAAATTAGCATCTGCAGCCACCATGGCTGCCTATCAAATCTGGGTACAAAATTGAGTTGTTTGATCTCACTGCCACTGAAGTGTGTCTGTATGATCACAGGAGATGCATCTTATCCCATCTGTTTTTCACAGACCCTCCATCAGGCTGTATGCTTCAAGGTAACATGTCAGACATGAAATGAATTCCACTGCAGATGACTGCCTTAGAGGCATCCTGCTTTGTCATAGCCTATAAAAATTTGACTCAAGTAATTTTATTCCTTCACAGCAGGTCATTGAAGTCCTCTCCCACAATAGAGAAATTGCTAACTGTGGCTCAGCTACTTTAGTGATAATGCTTGCCCCATTGTGGACATGCAGCTGTCTCTGTTTTCATAAACATATCAAGTCACTTCTCTCCAAGAAGGCCTTACAAGATGCTGGTTCAATCAACAGCAGCTGCTGATGGCCAGTTTATTTTGGGCTGTTACTGCCACTTGTCCAGATGGAGTCAAAACAGTGCCAGCTATGCTGAGACTCCTGGGGAAATCACCAAAGGTGGGAGGTGGCATAGTGTTCCAAGCACTGGCAATTCTTGCAGCTGAGATGCCTGGCCACTGTGGTGGCATAGCTGAAGGTGCTGAGCCTCAGTACCTCTGTTTGCCATGCCTGCAGACTACTTGCTGCTGCAAACCACTCAGCTGTTCTTGTAGCAAAATCTTTGGCTTATCTTGCCATGTGCATTTTCCTCAGGAACACATACTTGTCCAAGTGCCTAGGAAGAGAGAAAAATAAGACGACTGCAAATCTGATTTCGAGTGTAATAAAACTAGTTTATTTACACAGTAACATGAATGCCACAGAATACACAGCAAAGTACCACAGCAAACCAGAGTGTAACTGCCCCGATGACAAAGGAAGTCTTGAAGTTTATATACTTATTTATATAAAAATGTGTAAATATCAGTATGAAGCACCAGATAAAGCAATGCAACCAGGAATTCCAAATACAAATTACCCACAAGAATGGAGTTGTATGGAAATAAAAGAAATTAAAAAAAAAAACATAATCCCTTATTCAAGGGATTTAAAATCCCATCTATAAAATCCATCAATTTTGGAATCCCTAATTTAAAAATAAATTTCCCCCCTTTATTAAAAACAAGAACATAGTCTTAAATGCTCAGCATAATTAAGTTTTAAAAGAAAAAAACCCAAGGATTTCAACTGCAAAACCTTCTAATACCAACAAGCCAAAGGACAACGAAACAGAAGTTTCGAGTCATTTTTGAAGAGGTGTTATTTATGAAATGATTATATTAAAATTTACACAGTCTTAAATATATATTATATATACAATATATAATATATATACTCAAGCAAAAAGGGGCAAAGAATACTTCTGGGATACAAAAATTCACATACATACATACATATATATATATTCAAACATGCCCACACTCATTCGTACATGCGCGCACACACACACATATATATATATATGTATGTATATATATATATATATTTCCTCCATATAAAAAAAGGTCTAACCTCTTCTAAATCCCTGAACACTTACCCTTGGATTTATGGAAAAGAAAGATGCTTATGGTCTGAACTACAAACCAAATTCTGTAGAGTGGTAAAATGCTTACGTACAGCTCAGTTGAGTAGTAGTGAGAACTGGCAATTCTGCTGTACCTGAAAGCATTCTCTGGTTTCCAGCTAAATGCTGAGTGGAGCACCAGTGCAAGGAGACTTACAGGAAATTATTTAAACGGCATTCTACACCTGTTCAAAATCACCATCCTTGTAATACTGCATCCAAGTGAATCATAAAATCCATACAAATGTCTACTAGAAATTCTCTGCAACACAGCAGTGGGAAAGACTTTTTTTTGTCCTTTTGGAGCTGACTGTGCCCTGAAGAAATGTCTGCTCAATATTTCTTTTGAAAAATACTTTTTGTGTATTCCTCCCTTGAAGTCTTTGGAATCCGGATGATTGCTTACTGAGTATTTCTGTGAGTCTATTTCTATAGAGGGATTTAAAATTCTATTCTGCATTTGCACTTCTCTGTTGCTGTCTTACTGCATAACTAAATCATCATCACATCTTTTTCTATATGGACCGAGTGGCTCTGGTTATGCTCGACAATTTACAGGAGTTTGAGCAGACCCAAAACTACCTTTAAAAAAATCAGAGTAAAATCAACAGCCTAGTCATGCAAGGAATAATGGGCATGTACTGGTTCCATAGAGAAACAGCTTAATTCATGTTTGGGGAAAGGAAAGTGCATTAAAGAGGTCTGATTCAGGTTCCATTGTATCCCTCAGAAAAGTTACAATTGATTTAAATAAAACCAGGACTATTTAATTTATAGTTACATATGAATTTAATTGCTATTACAAACAAAACAAACTTTAGATGGGGCATCTCAGCACAAGAGAAACAGATTTTATTTCAGCAGCAAATACTAGTTTTACATGCTAAAGTTGAAGACCTATAATATGAAGCTGCTGAATAAGTTTTCCAAATAGCTGAACCCTAACACACGTATGATTTATTTAAATACCCTAACACACATATGATTTATTTAAATAATATATTTTTCTCTCTAATATGTGGAATTCCTGTGTTAAAATGTGCCAGGTGGGTGTTGCCATGATGTGTGGAGTATAAAAGACTCAGGGTAGAACATTATTGTAGAGGCTACTTCTTGTCTGGGGGCCAGCAACATGATATTCTAGCTTGAGTTACTGGTCTCATAATGTCTGAATGTTGAAGTGAGACCAGGCTTCTACATTTGGACATTCCAGAGGCTTGAATAAAATTCTGAATTTCCTCATTTCTGAAAATTTGTGGGCAAGTTCTTACTAGCAGATTCTCTCTATATTTACCTGGTTATGCATATGGACTGCATCAGATCTGAAGTTTGAAAAACAATTAGTGATTAAGTAGTTCCCATTTAAGAAACACAAAACCAAACCATTTTCCATGATATCTCAGGGGCCGGTGCTGCTTAGAACTCCTGTTTCAAGAGAGGTTTGTGTTTCACACCACAGAGTATGGTGTGCAGCACATTCTACCTACAGCAGGAGCTGCACATCTTACCTTCACTGTTTGTTCCAGACTAATCAGATTCCTCATCTCCTAGAAGCTGTCTGCAGTAGATTGTCAAAGCATTAGGCTTCTTTTGATGCTGTGGTCAGTGTAGACCAATTGACTTGTCATCCACTCTTATTCTTGTGCAGATCCCAAATGGGAAAGCCCACAATTCCGCTACTTCCATGTGTACTGAAAGCAACTTGTTCACAGAACTGAATAGATCAACTCAGTATCATATGAAATACAGCATTTAACTTTGTGAAGTCTTTCTCATCTTAATGTGGGCAGTATTGTTCCTAGGGCTATTATGAAAAGGATAAGATTTTCATCAACTGACCAGCTACATTGTAGTTTTTTGACAAGGCACTAAACATTGTGAATCCTATCACTGTGCTCTCTCTGTAACATTTAGAGAGGCTTTATTAATGGCTCTAATAGGATCAGAAACCACTCATCATAATTCCTCAGCAAGCATTTGATTTTTCCAGAAATTAGTTTCCACTGGAAAAATCTTTAGAGTTCACGTTAACAATATTTGAATGACAGCTTTTATTAATAGAAAAATATATATTTACAGTCAATACTGTTATCTTAGATTTGTAGCTCTTCCTATTTCTTGAGCTCAACTGAAAGTGCGACATTGCTAAAAAAAATAATTCAAGATGTGTGCACATATTCAAGTAAATTGTAACGTGCACAGCCAGGGGGTTTGTTCCTGTCATACACAGGATCCCAGTTACAAACAGAGCGGGTTTTTTTCCTTTTGCTTAGCAATTATGCTGTAGCATTCTTAGGATTAGTTTACAATCAGTTTAATGCATACATTCTTGTATACTTACGTGGCACAATCTGTTGCCAGGATGGAGAACCACCACACAGTTACAATCATCAGTTATGGGCAGAGCTGCAAAGTCAGCCTCAAGCTTTCCAAGGAAGAGCTCAGGCCAGATTGTGTTCAACTACTTTGACCATTCTTTCTTTTTAAAGAAAAAAACCCAATACACAACATTACAAATTACTAAGGTTTACCCAGTGCTGCACAAGAAAGAGATTGGTAGTGAACATCTACCCATGCTTGATTATACTGCAGAGCTAAAATGAGTATTGGTTCTTCACAAAAGATGCAAACTGAAGTTACATTGCTAGAGATAAAAAGGCTTCGGACCAGCTGCATTAAATACGTACAGTTGTAAAACATTCAAAATTCAGCTTTGCATGTTGACATGGAAGTGACACCGAGAGTGTGTGTCCTTAAACACAGAAACACCGATAGGCTTCAAGCAGTGAGCCCACTGCAACGGCAAATGGTCCAAGAACTGCTTGTACAGCCTCTGTCAGTTAGGTGAGAACTTATGTGCACACACGCACTACGGAACACAAAACCAAACCACAGAGAACAAGAAGCCCTACTTGTAGCTCAACACGTTGTGACTAATAGCTAGCAGATAGCATGTTGGTGACTTGTCATGCTCAGTGTATTTGAGGTGTGAGAGCATTGCCCTCCTGTGTCCAGATAAAGCTGGGCTGCATCAAACGCTTTTGTGATTCTTTGTAAAGGTTCTTCTAGGAGCTGCTTAGCAGCAGTGTAGAAACTTTCTTTCCTGACATAGTGGGAGTACCTCAACTACATACATTGCACTTGGGCTTTTAATGCACTGTCCTCTCTTACTGCATCAATGCTACCATTCTAATATTTTTGCCAAAAAGAGAAAGAAAAAATAGATATCACATTAAAATATATTATCCTTAGCCTTGCCTGATCCTTCAATGATACAGGAGAATCAGAAAAAAAGAATAATAATCAGAAGTTTCAAAAAAATCTTTAGAAAGGTCACAAAGTCTATACTACTGCACAATCGATGTAGGCTTCTACACATTATGCAGCTTAGCTCTGATAGATGCCAGAGAAGAACAATACAGACATTTTAACCCCTCCAAGTCTATGATGTGGATCCAGAGCTAGTTTTGCTGACTGTAAGCCTGCATGACTGTTTGTTCAGTTTCCATGTATCTGGCCAAGCATGCATATGCTGAGTAAAGTGGCTATTTGTTTCAAGGCTGAAGTGAATTGATTCCTCACAGTTTTAACAATTAAAATGAAACATCAATTCATAAAAAGAACACGTGGATATCTGTGCATTTATGTGCCAGGAAAGTAAAGGAAGGGTATGCAGATCTATCTTCAGGTAAAGGCTTGTGTGTAAAGTAAACACTGTAACATACAGCTTTAAAAAATACATACAAGAATTGCACATAGATCCATAGGAGAGAAGCACAGGCTCATAACTAGGGCTGTCTGCTTTCCATCACCCAGATCAGAATATCCGGTGTCGCTTTTTCCCCTGCATCCAGATCAGTTCTTCAGAGTGACCCAGGAAACAATGCAGAGCCTTGCAATACTGAGCAATGACAGTGCCTGCACAACTGCAGAGGTTCCACTGGAAGCGGCTGTTAGGGCAGAGAAGGAAGTCAGCAGCAGCCTCTAAGAGTGAAGAAGCTTCTTCGTTTTGAAATATTCTGTTTTTTTTTAATCCTCACTAATTCCTGCTCTAGTCCAAAACTGCCTGCAATGCTCTTGGAGCAACATACCACTTTTAGGGTGTTGTCTGTAGCAACATGAGAAAACACTAATTACACAGACAAGAGATTGCAGCCAAACACTGCTGTGGGAAAAATGGATCATGATACTGTTAGTTGTGGCTGCCAAACTTAACAGCTCCCTCAATAATTAATCAACAGTGTTTTTGCCCCCTTGTTTTTACCCTTCAGAGAACCATGTCTCAGTAAAAGTGTCTCAACGTGGCCTGTTAGCTACACACAGACAAGCGCCAAACACTTCTATCTCCTGCCAACATACCAGCAGAGCCAATTTCAGTCCTGCTTTGCAATATGGCACGTGACAAGAGAAGACCAAAATAAAACAGAAGAGGTGGCTGTTATTTTCATCCCTGATTCATAGCAGTGATTGTCAGAGAAGGTTATATGTGTCCTATCCATTTCAAGTCATTTAGTGCCCTTTGTGATGGAAGGGGAATTTCGATTGCCCACCACATCTTGTAATACTCTTGTATAAATGTGATTATAGCTACAGTACATCATCAGTCCAGACTGGGAAATGGCCTGGACAATGTGTGAGGATTCTGCTTTTTAATGCGGAGGTCTTAAGTTCGGGTAAGGGTCCGATTAAGGCAGCATTGTTGAAATCCCAGATCTATGGTTAGAAGGGGTATAGGCAGGCAGTGAATCTGAGGCAGTGGAGGAGGGAAAAGGACAGATGCTTACTGCCCACTGACCTTGCCACAGTCAGCAGAATAACTACATCTGTAGAGGAAAAAAAATTCCAAAGCCTAAAGTGTAAGAGAAAAATCAGACAGTTTGGTTGAGACCAAAGAAAGAGGAGTCCAGCCTGCTTCTGGAGAATTAAGCTGAGAGAAAATTTTGTGTTGTAAGTGGAAAGGAAGCATCTGAGTGTTCTGTGGCATGGTGGATCACTCATCTCACATTTGCAACCTAACCCATCTCTGCTTATGGTCACTGCTATTCACTAACCAATGCTACATAAGGGAATGACAGAAACAACCCAGAAGAGGAGGGCCATTTGTTTACTGCAGTGGTAGAAATAGTGGTATTGAAGTTTGCTCTCCTTTTCAGCCTGATATTAATCAAGTTACATACAGTCTGATCCAAATGCAGCCATATATTAATCAATCCCTAACAGGCCTGGCAAAAAAGTAAAGTTTCTGTCATATTGGGTACAAGATGCAGTTTCTCCAATTAGAACATGTTTGCTCAGAGTTGCCAGCTCTGACATCTAGGCTATTTTTTAACACTTGTTCAAAGCATGAGCCCCAAGGGAGGCTGGAGTGAGGACTGGGGGGGATGCGGGGCATGCTCCATTAAAAGCAGCGGGCTCTACCAACTAGTGCTGCTGCATGATTCGCACAATGCGATGAAGTGATTCTATAGTGGCAAAAGCAAGATATTGACAACAAAGCCAGTCTTCCAGAATAACTCCACAGTCCCTGTCCAAGGACTTCTCTGCAAACTTGATCATCAGCAGCGTCCTTTTAATATCCAGCCAGTTCTGAAGTACAGCATCTCTCCGTGAGGGATTGGAAGATGTACTTAGAGCGTGGAACAAGTCCTCACGTGGGCCCCAAAGCAAACACTGCAGGATTCCCTTGGCTTCTGATATCAGGATCCTCTCTGAAGGGTTGGGATTCAGCAGGCAGCTGGCAAGTTGTTGAAGCCCTTGAGAGTAGAGGGAACGACAAGGAATCTTGGGGAGATCAGCACGAGTATACTCCTTCTCCTTCAGCTCTGGATTCTCATCAAAGGGATTGGGTAAGTGCAGCATTTCGTAGATGAGGATGCCAGTCTGGAACTCATCACACTTCTTGTACTGGGTTGCAGTGATGATTTCTGGAGCCAGGCGTGACTGATCCCGAAGGACCTCAGGATCCACCATATGACTCTTCTGCTTGGCCTGGGAGAAATTGCTCACTATTAATCTGGCTGGGCAAGCGGTGTTGGGACTGGGTTCCATGGATTCAGAGCTCAGAGGACTGCCTCTTGGTCTGGAATGAACCAGCAGCAGGTTCTCCAACCGTAGATCACAGTGTGTGATATGATAGGGTTTCAGGTGCTCCAGGCCCAAACAGAGCTGTAAAAGGAGTAGACAGACCTGCCTTTCATACAAATCTGGGCTTTTGGCATGGCGAGGTGCAGATTCTCGCACAAAATCGGCCACTGTTAAATAAGGGACTTCCCGTGTGATGACCACAACACGGCTGCGTGGCTTGCTGATGGTCCCTTGGTTGCTGGAGCTGTCTTTCTGTGTAGCCTCTATATTGGAAGGTGTGTCTCTGTTCTTTTGCTCAGGCTCTTTCTCCTCTTCTTCCTGCTCTTCTTCTTCCACCTCTGACGCATCAGCATCTTCCCATGGAAGGAGACGAACTGGCACTTCTGCAAGGAAATGGCCACAGTCCTGCTGGATGTTGAAGTTGATAGCCAAACTCTGCCGGATAGAGAGGCTGTGGTAATACTGCTGGGATTCCTTAGCTTTGCTCTTACAAATCTGGGCAAAGAAAATAAACAGAACAGACATAATGTAAATTCTAAACGGAACTTAAGTTTCTAAATGCTATATATATTTTTTTTTAATGTACTTTGCTGCTGGTCATCCACTGAGTAGCCCTAAACATAAACACTGAAACATTTTCTCCTGAACTGACCTTGGCAGACTTATTTTAGGCCCATGAGCAGGTTCCATTGGGTAATAAGCAACTGCAGACCACTATGTGCAGATAGCTCTCCCTGTTCACATATTATTCAATGGAAAACAAAGTTCAGGCATATTGTACTTTTAGTCAGAACAGCAGCTGGTATATGTAAATGCACAGTGAGGTTTACTTTACAGTTACGTGTTTAGCTACATAATTTTCTGTTCTTCTCTCAGCTTTGTGTGAAGCTTGAACAAGATAAAAATAATCAAGAGTGATAGGAGATAAAAAGAAACATGCATAGAGTATTTGAGGATATGATCAAATGATTACACATGACTGAGTTTGCTTGGTGTATAACCCTTGTCAGCTAAGTGACTGGATGCATGCTCTTTGCCCACTGTAATTGGAAAGGGAAATCTGTGTCTGATCTGCTGCTGTGTCAAGTTAACACATCATGTATGCAGTGAGTGGTCTATGTGTGCATGGCATGGGCTCTTGGCAGGATAAATGCTGTGGCTCAGGTGAGCAATAGAGACTCATGAGAACATGGTTCCTTAATTACTTTCAATCATTTGTCAAGATCCTAAGGATACATTTCTATTTTGCCATGTATAGATACATTTAATTTCTGTCCAGTAATATCTTTTTGCTTACCACCATAATCATTAACTTTACTACCATAACAACTGTCAGCTCTAGACACCTCACAACAGTCACTAGACAACCTCTACTGGGGTCTCGGTTCTGAGGCATCTGCTGATTTTAATTACAGTCCTACGGAGACTCAGGCATGTTGACCTTTGCATATTAACCTTATTTCTGCTGACTTCAGTGATATTGTTCAAAGTGTATAAGGTTAAGTGTATGTTTTAATCTGTACAAGGATAGATCCTAAGTACTTAGATAATGTAATGCACCAACAGGTCTTAACTGCAAAGCTCAGATGAAGAGAAAATAGGAAGACATCTCTCTTCAGATGAAGAGAAAATAGGAAGACATCTCTCTTCAGATGAAGATACAGCTTCCCTTAACCAAGGAAAGACAGATAACTAAGGTAAGTAAAAGTCAGCACTAGTTCTACACAGTCACAACAGCCAAGGAGCCCAGATCTCATACTAGCCCTAAATATAAAGTGACTTTTCTCTCAATTTCTCATTTTTCTCCTTCTCAGGAACTTAATAGGATAAGATATAAACTGATTTTTCACTAAAAAAAAAAAATACACAGAAAAGGAAAATGTTTTTAATCTTTTATGTGTTGAAGAAACATATAGTTAAATGGGAGATTTAGTCTTTTATGCTCACCAATCAGAAAAGTGCGCTGTCAATCATATGAAATTAGGCACAAATAGTTGACAGTATTTTGATTGTCCTCTTGTCTTGGATACTGTGCATATTTCCATGCTTTACAGGCATTTAAATTTCCTTACATATTAGGCACACTATAGCTTCAACTGCCTGTTCGTAACTGCCGGGCACAAACAAAACAAATTTGAGAACTGCATTTTTAGAGAATGTTGCCAATCCTAGGATTGTAACAGTACAGAAGCGTTTTCATGGGCCTCTGTGGATGGGGTAATGCTTTCTTCTAATGTCAAAATGACTGGCCATGCACATCTGCTCCAAAAGACATTCAGCTCTTAGGGCAGCATACACTGTCTTTGTACCTATTGCCTTTTATTCTGAGCTGGCAGAACTGGCCTGCAAGGCCAATCTAATCCATACATTGCCAGCTGGATCATTTCTATGCAATGCCTTTCTACTACTAAAAACACCCAAAAAGACAGTTATTCTTCTCTGTCTTCTCCTTTCTCTTTCTTCCTGCTATTCAATCCTATTTCACTCCAAATTAAACCGATAGCACTTCTTCTAGCTGATATTAAAACACATAGATTCCTGCTCTTTGTGAAGTTCCACCTTTACATTTGGGAAAATGTAACTTTACCCCTCTTCAATGTTTTCTTTTCAAAACCAACCAGCCCTCATTTCTCCTATCTTTAGTCGTAACACTCTGATTGTTGTTGCTCTTTTCTGGGTTCTCCCCACTCATTACAGCTGTCTGAAGAGTGGCACACCCTGTAAGGAATACGGTATTCCAGTTAAGGCCTTTCTGGCATGAGGTGGAACAGAGCTTTATATATAATGATCCTTCTAACACTTCCTAGGGTGAACAGGTCATATTATTGACTCCATTGTTACTATGGGTCACAAGAATCTTCTGAGTAGTGTCCACTAGAAAGTCTGAATCCACGGCAGAGCCAAACTTTCCTCAATGTCACTTCTTAAATCAAGCTTTTGTCTCAGACTCCTCTATTCATATCAATAAAACAGAAATTAAAGACCAAATGGTTTTATGATTAAAATCAATAATAAAATATCTGCTTTCATGAAAACTCCTTATACTGCTGTTAAAGAAGATAACCAATAAAGAAACAAAAAAAACCCTCTAATCCAACAAATGCCCAATAACTGGGGTTTGGACACTTCTCTTGCTGAATACAGGGAAGGATATGGGTATATGAACATGCACACAATATCTACAAAGACAAGAGAACTGAGATCTGATTAATTTTCTGCTTCATGCTTTTTGTTTACAAACAACATGAAGTGAGGAGTGGAAGAAGCAGCTGGGTTATTTAAGGCCGATTAAATTGCTGACTGTACAAAGACTACGATTTGCATACTAGATATTTGTAATTGGAAGTAAAAACTAGGCTGCCTGGAAGCAGCATCCAAAACCAGGTATGATGATAAATTGGACATTTTTTCTGAATTAATAAAACAGTTTCTAAAAGACAGACCTGCAGTAATTTGATGTTCCCTTCTAAGCGTCTGTATGCTCTTCAGAATTTTGCTGTGAAATACAGCTGCACGAGTTGACATAAGTCCTGGGGTTTTAGATTATAGAGTTCAGATGCTGATTTACCAATATTGTATTAAAGTGGGGAAAATATACTGAAAGCAGTGGAGACAAACTAATTTTTTTTATTATTGTGATCAAAGAGAGTTTATACACTGTAAATTTTATTTACTTCTTTTATTTTATAATTTCCTGAATTGGAGCTTCTACTCTATTTTATATTACCAGTTTGCAATAGAGCAGTGCATGCTAGCGTTTAATACTATTAATGCTCACCCTAGCATTTTGTATTAGAATAACTCCACTATGACCTAACCCTATCATCTGGATGACCAAGATTTAAATTTTCAAAATGGTTTAGTAAGTTATGCAACCGAAGTGTGTATTTGCATTTGAAAAGATTTAGGAAATAAATTGTGAAATTTGATGGCCTCATTAGCAAGGGTTTTAGATTGCTTGTGATGCATTGCTAGAGGAATGGATATGGAACTTCTTTCCTGTTTGTGGCAGTTAATGTGAGGGTAAAACTGTGAGTAAATATATATGGCCCAGTTTTCTTTGCCTGATATTTAAAGCTTTTGTCTATTCCAGTCATCTACTCTTAAAAAACCAAACCAACCCCTGAAACAAAACCCACCCCCTCAACAAGAAACACAAAAAAAAGGAAATCCTGTTGCCTTTTCCATATACAGTATGTTGAATTCCTATTTTTGAGCATAAGAAAAGGAAAAGATGAAAATACTCAGACTAAAACACTAATAGAAAGTAGGATCCATCAGTGTTTACCATTTGCTTTAATGAAATACAATCAGCTGAGCTTTTAAGATGCTATGTGATAACAGCTGAAAGAAAAGTGTTAATAAGGGCTTGGTAAACCTTATTTCTAATGCTGATAAATAGCTGGTTGTTCACAAGTGAAGCAATGTTGGCAAAAAGCCCTTCCAGATGATGCAAGAAAGGAATGAGGAAAGAGAGATATGAATAGGAAGGAATGGAGTTTCCATCTTCCTTTTCAGTGGAATGGACTGTCATCATCTATCTTTTCTTTACTGCATCCATATAAACTTAAGCTTCTGTCATGTTTATAGGGACTGGACAAGTTTCTTTACATTCTGCCATTTCCACTCTTCCCCTCCCCCCAGGAAGCAAGAATTTAATGTTTCAGAGCTTCTAAAAACTGCATTTTTCCTTCATGAGTCCAGTAGCCTACTGTGCCATCAGATGACTTCCACTTTAGCAGCAGGGAATCTCATTTCCACTCTGTCCTATGCATTTTATAGGGCATCACTGAACTTAAAGTACAATGAATATTGTGGAAAATGAATTTACAAGTACTGAAAATGAGAGAGACAGAAGATCACAAAGACTGCACCATCTGTGCTACTTTGTTGTACTGCACAGAGGGACAACTCTGAATGAAATTGTGTGTAGAATGAAAGCTTGCTAATCCCAAATTGATAGCTTGTTCTTGGCACAACCTTGTTTTCCAAGGAGGCCAGTTTGATCTCTGATTGACCTCATTTTCTTGATCTGGCCTTGGAACAGAGCTTTGACTTTTTAACAATGTGTCAAAATACAGAACCCTCCACTGCTGTGACTGAACTGGGGCTGGGCTCAAAGTTTAATGTCCACAGCTTTATTTTGATCTGAAGCATGAAGTTCTGGAATGACCTTTAATAACACTCTGCCAAGGAGCTCCACTAGAAAACTGAATTACCAAAAAACCCACCCTTGCACACTGTGACAAACTAGACAGAACTAGAAAATAATTGTCAGCTGCAGCTAGGAAACTGCCAGACAAAGTCAGCCCAATGCAATTTACTTCTGCATTGCTCTGTTTAAATGTGGGACAGGAACCTTAGCAGAAATCCTGAGGTTTTATTGCTAAAAGAACTTCTGCTGCCCTGCAGCAATCAAAGCAATAAATTTTAACTGCTCTTTTTGATCTTTTTGCACCTTTGCAATTCCTGTTATGCTACCTGAACAGCATTGCAACAGATGCCTATGGCCAGAACACATGCTGCAGGCCACAACCCTACTGGCTTTTATAAGTCTTTATTGTTCCGGATGGATGCTGAATCATGACTTATATGTGCTGGTCTATGATACTGCACAGTAATTTCCTTTAGAGTTTAATACTGAAAGTGGAAGTAGTTTATGTCACAGAAATCACTTTGTCTAACTAGGACTCAAACTGACTAATCAGTTTTTTTTTTTTTAATGAAAGGATTCCTGCCATATCCCAACCTTATTCAGTTTGTGTAGGGATACTAAGTATCTCTTTGTACAAAAGCTGGTGCTCTCTGCTGCTTTTAAGTTAGCGTAACCTTTCCACTACATATTTGGAATTACTGATAAGACTGTGGTTTCAGAGGAATGTTTATCCATATTGTCCCAGATCCACCAATTACTTAGAATGTGGTACTGCGCTTAGCAAAGGAAAAATACCTCAGGGACTGGAATTTTATGACAGCTTTTCATGTAAAGAAACTCCTATTTTTTTTCCATCTGGAAAAGTAGTTTTCTGATCATGACTGACTTACTGTTTTTATGATGTTTCAGTTAAAATAATTTCCACATGGCTTCATGCAGTTTTTTTTTGCACAGGATGTTTACACTGTTTGCACAGTGGATTAGGTGAGAGTGAAGCAAAAACTGTCTGAAACAACACCCCAATAAAACATGTTTCTTCTTATATCTATACCAACAGAAGAAGTTGTGTCTGTTCACCACCAAATTTCTCAGAGTACTGTTTGCTGGTGATAACCCCAGAATGTAAAGGTGCATTGGTACATTCATCTGCAAAACCAAAGTCCCCAAACTGAGTAATGCCAGACTGTTGATTCTGCACCCAGAGCAGATTACTGTATTCATGGTCTGGTTCTTGGCTGTTTTGCACCACTGGGCATGACATTCCCAGACATTTATTTTATTTCAAGAAAAGGTCCTTGATAACTGTAAAAATATAAATAGTTAAATAGTTATGCCCAAAAATCTACCTTAAAAAGATGCCTTTTCAAGTTTCTGAAGAAGGTATCAGTTGCACTAATCTTACCTTTTATTTTTTCACATCCTTCTTGTAAATAATCATGCAGGAGTGGGAAAGACATTTTGTTACCGTAAAGCACCACCCTTCTGGGAATGTCAGCATGCTCTGTAAGGCCTCCCACACCTGAGCTGGGTAGTAAATGTCTTATCTCCATTTCAACAAGGAGTCAGAAGTTTGATTTGCTCAAGGTCAGAGCTGTGAGTCTCAGCTGTCTTTCTCACTATCATGCTACCAGATAAGCATTGAGAACTGTAGAGATACAGTGCTCAGAATTACTGATATAAAAGGCCATTAAGTAACAACATCTAGTGAAGTAGCAGCCAACTACTTATTAATATATTGGCAGTAAATCTCATTTCTTTTATGTGTTAGCTGGAGAACAAACTAGACACAAATCAATTGTTTGTTTAGCAAAAGGCCACAGAACTAACACCGACAAGCTAGATTTTTGTTTTCGTATAGCTCATAAGGCACCACCACACATGGTTCTTGATAAAAGAGAGGACTTGCCTGGGAATCCTGCTTTTCACATGGTGCTGCTGCAAGCAGCATGCACTTATCTTTGTAGGACTTATCACTACTGTGCTGCAGATTATGGGTATTGCTACATTTTGTCACTGATGCCTAGGGTTAATGTTTTTCAAACCCATCTTACCTTGACGGCATAATTGTTGAGAGGATCTTTTGCATAAGAAGCTGGGTAGTAAACTGCATCACCTGCCTCGCAGCATGGCTTGTCACTGGTCAGCCTGAAATCTGACCAACTGTCCACCCCAAAGCGCAGTTGATCTTTTTGTCCAGCCATGAACAAATCTTCACATTTAAGTGCCAGCTTCTTCAGTGAATCGGCATGGAGGCTTCGGATTTTCCCTACCACCTCTTCTCGGTTTTCAATTCCCCGATAAAGTGCTTGCCTTTGTGGCTTCTGGACACCTTTGCCCTGCTTAGTCTGCGAGATGCGTCGCCCCATGAGAGACTCCATGCTATTGGAACACCGGTCCTTAATACTGATAGTGGTTAGGCTGGAAACACTGTTAGTTGCTGAGGTGGTTGTCCTTAGTTTTTCTGTAGGCCTGTCCAAGGAATCTCCTGACTCATTGTCCAGTATCTTGAGCTCCAGGCTGACTGAAGAGCAGGCGCTGCTTGCTTCCCAGTTGGTGTCAATATCATAGGTGGGATTTGCCACAATGCACAGGCTGTTCTCCAGAGCCTGCTTTTGGAGATCTCTGGGAGTCGGCTCTGTGTTGGCTCTCAGAATCGTTTTCTTTGGCAGTGGAGGTGGTGTTGGCTGCAAGCTGTTCATCGTCTCCTGGTCTACTAGTCCTCCAAAGGCAATAGCATCATCCAGAGCTCCCTTTGGTTGCCTTGGCTGTTTTGGAGGTATCATGGCTGCCCTGGACTGTCCTGGGTAACAAGAAGGTAATAATAATAGAAGATTAAATTACTTTGCATCTGCTGCTTATATTTGCACTCTGCAAAGATTTGTAAGGGAAAAAAACCCTGCTTATTATGACCCTCCCCTCCAATATTTGAAGAAAACCTAAATACATATCTGAAAAGACACATAGTTAGATAGCAAACTGACCAATTCAGTATCCAGTTTTTATTTGACCTTGGCCTATATATTACAATCAGTTTCAGTGCTGGCAATGCTGGAAAAAAGTGGAAGCAAAACCAAACATCAATTTTGGCACACAGGGCAAATTCCACTTTCAGGAATTATATCCAGCCTCCCATAATTCCTTTTGCAGTCAATGAACACTAATATTATCCCTTACTTCCTATTAAAATGTGCTAAAACTGTGGGTCAATGTTCCTGAGTGGCTTTGTGTGCTGTTTCTTTGAGAGGTGCATTTCTCTGTGAGGTGAGGTGATCTCTTTTTATATATCCTCACATTAGTCTGCAAAGCTCTTGAATTTGAAATGTGCTAAAGGGGCTGAAAATGTTATTTCAGAATGGAAACCAGAACACTTCAGACAAATAAACACAAATAATGTAATTTAGATACTTTGGTGGTTAAGTTGGAAAATCAGGACTGCACTAGCATATTCATGAGAGGAAAACAAGGAAACGAAGCTTCTCACAAGTGTGTTGCCACTGCTTTCAGCCAGAGTAGGATCATATTTTGAGATTACAAAACCAGAAGTATTGTTTAATCTATAATTCACTCCCCTCACTGCACTTTCCCTAATACATTTCCCTTACCCACTTACTAATGGGTATCTCTGTTGACAATATTACATTCATAGATAAACTGAGATTCAGTCATGAGATTCCAAGCAGCAGGTTACACACATAAAAGCATGGGATTTCCACTGACTGGTTACAAACATTTGTGTGCTTCTAGGAAGATAAACTTCCTGTCATGTGTTTTGGATGGCTCTTAGAGAGGACAGTTATGTTTTATAACTGCCAGAGTCCTTGGAAATGAAGTATAAATAAAGGAGAATAATATGGGAGAGAATAAAACCCAATAAACAGACAATACAAATGACCAAGTCACTGCTCTGCAACAATTAAACAGTTGTTACTGATAGCAAAATGAGATTTTGTCAGCCTTAAAAATCACCAGCTATTTTCAGAGAAATTAAAAGTTTTCAACTCCTCCTGTGAGGTTCATTGACTATCACATAGAGTAGGATGCCAGTTTTTCCAGTTGCACCACAGCAGATATGAAATGGATGCTCTGTATAATGGCAGCTGAGCATCTTTTCTAATAAGGGAGCAGCAATCAGAAAGACACTATGACTGTTTGACTATTTATAACACATGCTGAATCCTTGTAAAGAGAGGACCGAACTGGAGTGCTCAACCAAACTGGGGGGGATCTGAGATTCAGATTTTAATTACATGACTTTGGTCCATAATTAATAAAAAATGACTTTGCAGCTTATGAAAAAGAAAAAAAAAACAAGATAGCTTCCATTACACTTGAAAATATGCTGTTATAGTTGTTATGAATACCACAGGATCGAAGATCTGCTTGGGTGAGATGCACAAAGTCCTGGAAGGCTGGGTTAGAATGCTGAAAAGGACTTCCTAATTTCAGAAGATCAGAGAGGACTGTATTTTTACATGTATCCACAAACAGAAAAAACTCAGCTTTTGAATTCTTAACAATCACTCTCTTTTCAATCATCCCAAGGAGAAGACATCACAAATAAAAGATATATCTCTATCTCAGGAAACTCTCAAAAGAGCCTTATGGATTTTGTGGTAAGCCTGGATAGTCCAATATTTAAAAAACTGAATTTTAAGCAGGAAATTCTGTTAGCTTTGAATATGTCTTATCATCAGGGAAGATTATATAGGACTACTCCCCTGGGTCACCACTTTTTAGCTACCACAAAGTAAAAGTATTTGAAGGCTAGAAATATTGGAGAACCCCTCCATCTCTCTCAATTGACTGTCAAAGTTGCTTAAAAAAAACCCAATAACGCTCAGGGGACCCTGCACTGCTCCTTTCTGATCTTGTTAACTGTAGTGAGTATGCTCTACCTTAGCAGATCTTCCTCTCACCATCTGATATGCTGTAGCATATAACACTGGTGCCAGCTTAGCAGTACAGAAATACTTACCAGGTACCTTTTTGCAGACAAAGAATAGCATGATTTAGAGTTAAAAGCAGAACTGATGTCTGCATGCCAGACACACATCCAGATGCAATAGTCTTTTGCATAAACCTGAGACAAGGTCTTTTTCCACAGGGCTATTTTCCATCAGGTCAGCCCCCAGCTGATACATGAGGTTATTCCTCCCCAGGTGCAGGACTCTACACTTGCCTTTGTTGAACTTTGTAAGGTTACTCTCTGCCCAACTGTCCAGCCTGTCCAGGTCACAGCACAACCTTCTGGTTTGTCAGCCACTCCTCCCAGTTTTGCATTACCCACAAGCTTGCTGAGGGTAAACTCTATCCTTCATACAGGTTGCTGATGAATATATTCATGATTGCTCACTCTTACAAAATCCATGACCTCTGTATGTCTCCCCTGCAACATTCTGTGTTAAGATCACTTGCCTGTTTTCTCATTCTTACCCTCTTGCCCAGTATGCTAAAATAGCCTAACTGCTGGTCTTTTGAGAAAGGCCTCTATTGCAGGAAGCAGTTTCCTATTGTATGTCTCTTGTATGACTTGCTAACCCAAGGACTGCACAGGTGCTAGAGGGAAAAAGCAAGAAAACCAATTAGAGCAAGATGCACATCTCAAGCAGTAGCCCTCTCCAAGAAAGGTAAGATTTATAGCAGTGCTGCTTCTGGATTCCCTTATTTCCCATCTGCTTTAATGGCCCTGTCTTCCAAAAGCCATTCATCCAAGAGAGTGCTGCTGCTGCAGCCAGTGACTTTTGCATAGCTATTGGAACTGTGACATCAAATTACAGTTTTCATAACCAGAAGTTGTCTCTGCAGATGACTGGTGGTGGTGGCAGGACCCAGAGAACCACATGTACAAGTCATTATGTGGTTACTTTTTCAAGTCTTCTCTGCTGAGGGAAATGAGTTTGTCAAACATGTCATGTTGCAGTACAGTTTTACCTCACAGGAAAAAAATTTCCGCATTGAAATCTATCCATCTATATTATGGCTTTGAAAAGCTTCCTATGTGGACTGGTTTTATACTGAGTCCTTAACACTGAACATTTCTTTCGTGTCCAGTGGGCCAGTATTTCTATCTCAGCTCTCCCCAAGCACGGACTGATACTGCATGTCCTACATTGTAAAAAATTCAGTATCTAGCAAGAAAAAGGTTGTATGAAATTTTGTCCCCGTCAAAGGCATGAGAATGTTCTTTTGCATAAAAGTACTGGCAGAACATTTGCTTCTTGCCTGCCATTTCTACCTCCCCTTGCACACTTAAACCCCATCACTTCCTCTGAGCTACACTCTTGGGAGGCAAATGAAGAGGAACAGGCACAATACTAGGCTACCACTTACAGTGATATTTGAAGTGGCTTCCAGACTGTTCAAAGACAGAAAAAAAATTAACTCTTTACATAGACAGCAGCTTTCCAGAGAGCTCTAAGGTCAATAACATCTTCCATTACAGAATCTCAGTGCACTATTTAAATATTAATACTTAAGTCTCCAGACACCATGCAGAGGACTGAAAGTCTAAATCAACCCTACCAAAAATAAATTTATTTTTTCCAGTCTGATTTATCATTAGACTTTGCTTTGCAACCTCTTTATGTTACCTCATGAAAATATCAAATCTGACACATTGAGCTCAGGTTTAACTCAAATTCATATTCCACATGCATATTTTTCTTAATGACATAACTAATGATTGTTCTTGGTAGTCCATGTACCTTTCTTTTTTGCTTAGACCAGCTCAGCAGCATACATTGTCAAGAAATTTCAGAACTGTGAGGGAAAATGCTTCTTTAATTGGGAAGAGAAGCAGTGCTGAAATAGGCAAGCCAAGTGGGTGACATGCTGCATAAGTCTATCCTTCCTTGGACAGAACTATTTCTGGGGTGCATACTGCTCTACAATGCTCTACAATACATAACATATATTAATCCAATACACCAATGACAACAGGCAATCTATCCTATATTCTTCTTTATTCTTGAACCTGGTTTTGTGATTAGATGCCATTACTATCTCTCATCCAAGGATAGCATCTCTTGTGGGAAGCTGGGAATTAGACAACAGCTGAAACCAATACTCTGATATTCACAGTAGTAGCTAGGCTATTGCCATGACCATTAACTCTGTTCTCAGTTAGTGACCATTATCCTGCTCCTTAATCCCTAATCCCCTAGTGCAGGGATTTAGATGAAAGAACAATACCCAGAGGGCTAAAATGACCAAAATCATTCTCACCTCTGCCATTCTCCAACTGTCACATAAGTTTGACAAAGATGCCATGTTTTGCATTGCCAGAAACAGCAAAAAACAATAACCATGCATGTACAACATGGCTAGCCAATCTTTGAGACCACATCTGTCTGAATCCCAACAGAACTAAATGAAAACTACGGAGCCTCTACACCATCGTGGAGCAGTCCAACAACACTGGTTTGGCAGTCCCTGCTGACATGCTTCTCCTCACAGCCATGAACAGGGTCAGATGTTAAGGTAATTCTCATCTCAGTCCATCCCCATTTGCTGTTAAAAAGACCAGTGATAATGGCTAATTAAAGTAATCACTAAGTAAAATCCATAGGCTGGCCACCTCCACCGTACAAATTCCCATTCTCTGCCCCTGACCTAGTAACTGCCTTCCTGCCTTGTACTTGGATGTTGATCATTCTTTACAATCTGCATTTTCATTACAGGTTTCACAGTATAAGTAGCAGATCTTTAATAATACTACAAAAACCATTCCTCCTTAATAAACTCTTACCCTGACTGATAAAAATAACCAAACCATGAAAAAAACCCCACAAGTATGTAGAAGTATCTTGCAGCCACTGCAAAAGCAACCAGCATGCTTCACAGCCCCAGTTCCAACCAACTCAGTACATGTCCACCACTACTCTAGGAAATGATTCAGTACACAGTTACAGAAACACAACTGTCAATTCTGTATTATACGAAGTTGTTTACACAATTATCCTTCATTTAATAAAGAAAAGTCCTACCAGAATGATAACATATGTAACAGAAAGGAAAGCTAACATTTGTTAGTGACATCCATAATGCACCTCTGTGCACAGAACTGTGGTAGGATGGGCTGGAGGCAGGAAATAAATAAAAAGTGCAGATGCAACAGCTTATCTGCCTTGGTGACTTGTCAGGTCTTGCTTCCTGTCCTCCATTACACTATGTTAAAGATATTACCTGTACTAATTATATATTATACAAAATGCATCAGACTGATACTATAATCACTGTCTGACACTGAACTGTCAGTTTCAATCGACAATTACTTCATTACCTTATTTATAGCCTGACTAAGGCACACTGCCCTGATCTAACTGACTGAAGTAGTACTCCATGGCAGATTTTTTACAGTGCAAACAGTCATAAAACCTAGAAATGTAGCCACCTTTTTTTTACTTTTCCTTTATGTGTAAAGAGAAAAATATATGAAAATAAAATAGCCTTTGTTTTTTTAAATTATAGAAATACTATGCTAAGTAAATCTGCTTTCAGCTATGCAAGTTCAATCAAGTCAATTTCCACAACAACTTCAGACAAAGACAGAAAAATTTAAAGATTCATAAAGGAAAGGATTTTAGTTATCTAGTCTATTTGTCTTCCTAATCATAAGATTACAGAGTTCACATGAATTAACTTCTGACTGATAGCCACAGGACTTTATTCTCTCTGATGATTGTTGATACCAAAGGTGTGTGCCCCTCATCACAGTTCTGCTCACCACTTGAGCATCCATACCATAGAATCATAGAATTGTTTCAATTGGAAGAGGCCTCTAAGATCATTGAGTCCAACCATTGACTCGACATCATCATGGCCATTAAACCATGTCCTAAAGTGCTACATCTACATGGTTTTGAACACCTCCAGGGGTGGTGAGTCCACCAGCTCTCCAGGCAGCCTGTTCCAATGCTTGACCAAGCCATGACAATTTCTTTGATATGCTGAACAGATCCAGCTTCTTGAATTAGGCACTAAGAAGTGCCTGATACAATACTAGGCATCTTCAGAGCTTTGCTTTAGAGACAGCGCTTAAAAAAAATTTAAATTTCTTCTTAAACTGTGCTCACCAGGACTTGACTACAGCCATGGCAGTTGCAGGGTTAAAATAAGTAACCCCTCTCTGTAGTTTTCCCCTGTTAATACACCCAGGAACCTACTGGGCCCTTTTAGCCTATGATCATGGTGGGACTTCAGGTCTTCTAAAAGTCCCATGTCATGTATGTTATACCTGATTCCCAGAGGATAATCTTCTATCTAGTCAGGCTTGCCTACCTGTATTTTATATATGAGTTGCTCTCCAGTTTTGCATCTGCAGTTTGGTGCCTGACAAATACTGGCACACTGCAGTTTTTGTGGGCAGGACTGTAAGCAGATGTTGGGCCAAGTCCTGTGGGAGCAGAAGGCCAAAACCCAAATATAACAGTCCCTGATATAAATTGCTATCTGACTACAGATGAAAATTTACCACAGCTTGCCATTATTTCTGTTCATAAAATTTCATGTGCAATGTCATAACTGAAGATCAGACATTCAAAGTAAGGACATAATATTATCTGTTTTTCAATAAAAAACACAGAATACGCATTAGAGGCATATTTAAAAAGTGCATTATGCTGCAAATCAGGATGCTCACAAGATATATTTTACTAACTACAAACTGTAGTGGGTAGCCATAAAAAGGTAACTGTAGATAGAACTGCCGTTGAAGCAGGAATCAGTTACACACATGAGTATTTATTAATTCTAAAAAAGGTATGATTTTGCTGCTCAGGTAATATAAGATGTGAAGCCAAGAAGGAATTATTCTATATCCCTACCTACTAATCTCATGATAGCTATCTGAATTCAAAAGAGGTGCTCAAATAAACCAGCTGAAAGTCTGAACAGCAGCCAGAGAACTCAGTGCCATTTAGGGTAGCATTGCTTTTAAGACAAGCAGCAAGCTGCCAAGAGAGGCCAAGTCCAGTCTAAAAGATAATTTAACTCTTTCGTACCTAAAATTTACTTTGGTGACAGCAAATCTGAAAGTGACCCAAGAATGAGAAGAATTTGAATAGAATGCCAAAGGGTTCAGTTTGATATGGTTTCACAAAGGAGCATTCACACCTGGGTAAAACAGTGCCAAAAGCGAGGACTGATGGCAGTGATCACAGAATCACAGAAGCAGTTAGGTTGGAAGGGACCTCCTTAGATGGTCAAGTCCAACCATCCCTGCTCAGGCAGGGTCATCTAGACCAGGCTGTCCAGGACCACATCCAGCCAGGTTTTGTGTATCTCCACAGATTGAGACTTCACTTCTCTGGACAACCTGCTCCAGTATTTAATGGTATTTTACAACATTTCCCATGAGCTTATTACTTCCAGTTTGTGCTGTGCTGTGGGAAGGACAGAGATCTATGGACAGAAGTACATCTAACTCTGTATGGTGAAGCAGCTGCCATCAAATGCTAACATCCTGCATAAGAAAATTGAGCTAAAGATTTGTACAGAAGAATCACAATATCGTTATTTTGGCTATGAAACATAAATAATCCACTGACTCTCTGGGCACTCTGGCTAAAATATAACAATCTCAACATGAGTGAGGTTTCACACACTGAATGCTGCCTTAGCTTGATCCTTCTATGTGTCAGTCTGGCTAGAAAAACTGGCTAATCGTGCTAGTTGGGTTTTGATGCATCTAGATTCTCTCTGTAATGTACAGAAAATATACAGATACAGATGTATATCTCATGGAGTGGAAGATGAGGCATTAGATCTTTGACTAATTCTACCACAAAAATTTAATTTTTCTTTTCTTCCTTGAAGTTACATTTTCTTGGTACATGTCAGTATCACTCTGGGGCAGGGCATTTTTCCCCTTTATGCTTTGTAAACAATACCCAATTAATGTTTCGTTAGCAGAACACACTCATAAGTTCACCACTAATCCACATTTCTTAAAAAAAAAGGGACAGCAATATCACTAAATGTCTAAGGAATGTATGCACCTGAGGGTGTAAAGTGTAGTCCTTGATCCTTCAAACCTGTGTGGACCTGCCAAAACCCTGTACTTGTGAGCCATCTCAGTGCAGTTGGTTTAGTTCTTGTCCAAGAGCTTCCTAAGTTGGGAAACATACAGTGTGCAAATATTCTTGGACATACATAAATGAGAGACTTTTGTTCTTTGAGAAAATCCAGCTACAGGTATTGCCAAATCCATAGTACTTCAAATCAAAATCTTTTAGAACATTTGGTTGATAATATTGTACTATATATCAGGAGATGTTTATCTATCTTGCTCACATCTTCCAGAGAAGCACTGCACACATTTTAATACGATAAGAATTCAGGGACAGCTGAATAGACTGTGCTGCAGCTTCAGGAATTTTTTTATCTTAAACTTTTCTGAAGAAGCAGAAGTAGATTCTCAGACTACAATAAGAAAGGTTTTAGTCAACCAAAGATTACAAATAACTTAGTAGTTATTTACACTCTAAAATAAGAATCATAGAATGCATTGGGCTGGAAGGTCCAGACCTTTAAAAGTCATCTACTCCAACCCTCCTGCAGAAAGCAGAGGCATCTTTAACTACATCAGGTTGCTCAGAGCCCCATCAAGCCTGACCTTGAATGTCTTCAGGGATAAAGTCCTATCTTTTGTTGAAGTTCAGAAAAAAATATTGAAATCTATTTATTGTATCTTAAAAAAAAAGAAACAACAGGTTATTTGCATGTTATTTGAAACCTCTTTGATAAAAATCCCTTCAAATAGATAAAACAATGTGCCTTTAAAAAGTATTTGAGATGTTTATCATTAAGGGCAATCAAGACGTATATTTAAAATCACAGGAAAGAAAACCTTTGAGTTTGTTAAATCTTGACCGTGTATCTCAGATTAAGGCAACGCCATTTTGTTTTCTAGAAATAAACTTTAAAGTTTTGTCTTCAAATTAACCTTGTGAAAGTGGATTGAGCTGTTCAGAAGATGAAGGTTCTTAGTGAAGTATCCAAAACCTGATCTAATTTACATATTCTTCTCTAAGAATCCACTTACCTAAATTGCTGTATGTAGCACTGCAAGGATTTAAGTCAGGAGAACTGGAAGCTTCTTCCTTTTCTTCCTCCCCCTGTGGGACACGGACAGATGACACTGGTATGATGGAGGCACTGCCGCCATTGTCCTGCTTCACAAATACAGCTCTAGGGACACGAGGGGACAAATCCTCCAGTGTCGTGTCATCGGGCACTTGACTGAAACAAACAAAACAAAATCACCTGGAGACCAAAGCTGGGTACTAGATCCTACTGGCAAAATACTGGAGTAGGCATTAAATATTTCAGGGAAGGGAATGAAGTGATAAAGAAATAAGCTCCTTTCTCCCTCCTCGTTTTAACTGTTTCTACAGTATTTACTTTCATTTAGAAGAAGAATCAACTTAACTTTTGACTGAAATAGTAATGTAATTGCTCATGGTTTTCATACAAGAGGGATAATAAAACGTTTTACAGTTGACTACAATCGACATGTATGCATATATATGCAGGCATTGTTCTGCATAAAACATGTAGGGCTCCCAGCACAGCAGCAGCAGAGTTTAAGGTGCTTTTTGCTAATCAGAATAATTTTACTTTAATCAAAGATTCCAAGTTACAGCAAGGGGGCTGTTCAGTCTTAATAAATGCATAAAACTTTAATGATACATTTTCATATACTGGTAGGATTTGGGGAACTGACACTTTGGGAAACAGATCAGTAGTTCCTCTAAGTCAGTAATCTATTTCCCATACAAAATTCTCCAGGATTAAAATCCACCTCCATGAAGCTATTCCTCTGTGCTTGCTCTTAGCTATGAGGTTTTATTCAAACTGTGGTGACTTATAGCATAAAACTGGGAAGATCATGGATTCAGTAATTTTCCATGTGCATATTTATTGCAGTATAGTTTTAAAATTATGCCTTTTAGATATATATGTATTAAAACATGTTCAGGTTTATTAAAAAACCCCCAATCCTATTCAAAACATAGCAGCAATTATCAATAATATGTCATATAAAACATGTCAGAGCAAAAATTTTCCTGTGCTTTTATCCTCTCTCTCACAGAAACTAATACCAATTACAGGGCAAATCTCAAGAGCGTATCTCCTGTTCACAAGGTCTCATTATTATAGCCTGATCAAACAGAACAGCAGGAATTTTAAGTTCTTGTGACTTCCATAAGGGACAGGAGCAATGAACTTCCTTCAAAATGTGATGACCACATCACAGATCTGTACAGATGTTTCAATTTTTTGTGGTAAAGATTTAAAACTTTATATAACTTCTGATGAACAGAAACAGAAATTCTGCCTTTTGAAATACTCAGAGCAGCTGAGTTTCTGTAATACAAATCCTTACAGTGGAAAGAGGGATTACATCCTCCAAGAGTTAATATAAATGATAGGCATATGTCTCTCTATGCCAAAGCCCAAATATCAAAAATCAGGATACACAATCTTCTAGACTACAAAAATTAAAGCATGCCAGTACTTTGCATAACACAAGACCCCATATATGGTGCAGCACGCACATGCTGTTTCTACTCAGACTCATGAATTTTAACTGCAGGCTGAGACAAACAATACTCATTAGGGCTTGTTAGTAAAAGAGAAAAAATTGGCATAAATTCAAAAAGATGTAATCTTTAATCAGCATAAAATTCTTTGTTCATTTTTAGTACCATGCATAGGAATGGTGTGAAGAACATTCCATGTGCCATAAATATACCCACATTAAAGAGTTAACCTAATATAATTTTGGAGTAAAGCATACATAAAATTAAAGCAGTTACAAGGCTCTCAAGATGAGGAGAAACTCAGCCCAAGACTTGTGGTTGCTGTAAATCGTATACATACCTACATTCTTCAGTAAGAATGTTTTCTTTAAGAAGAAATAGGTTCTAACAGCTTTATAGTTCTGTCATTGCCACAAACCAGGAATGGTGTCTCAAAGTAATTTTTTAGTATCAGTTGGTGAGGTATAGAACAGATTCATTCTTCAAACCAGACACATGCAAGCACATACACTAAACCTAAGCTCAGAAGCGTTTTGCCAAAGTAAACCAGCAGCTAGAAAGGAAGAAAGAAAAAAAAAAACCAACTCACCCACTGTACTCACTCACACAATTCCCCATTAAAGGAAATTCTTTCAGGGCCTTCTTGAGTCTTTTAATCATGTCTTGAAACTCTGGCGAGCCATTGATTCCACAGTGTTCTGATGTGCTACAAGTTGTGCAAGCTGTAAGCAACAGGGCTGAACTCTGCACAGAGTGATACACCTACTGCACCTTAATGTTTACCTTAGGGGGTTGGTCCCAGGGACTTGCCAAAGTGCCCCAGGAAACCAGTTAGTTACAAGCCCTGCCTTCTTAACTCTTCCACTGCCTTCATGGATGAAAAATAGTTCATAGCCTACTACATCACTGTTCTGGTATGACAACTATGGTCTTAGTCATGTTAAATAAAGGAAAAGCAGGTTCAAATTTCAAGAGGAGTTTTAAGAACTTAGAGTAACATACTGTTAAAAGTGAATATCTCAAATCTCTATTTAACCAGTTTTAGTGTCTGAATCTAATACATCTTAATCACAACAGTTAGATGTCAGGCCATGAAATCTGAGGGGAAACACTTCCCCCAGTGAAGACGCAGAGATCAAGCACATGTACACAGTGCAGTGACTCAGCCAGCAAAACGCCAGCCCCTGATCAGCACTGACAGAACACAGGAGGAATAAAAGGCAAAAACATCCTCACACAGCAAGTATCAGAACCAACTTGCTGTTCTTTCATGAAATAAACAGTTAAAACTACTAGTTTTCCAGAAACATAGAGCAACTGATAAACAACCAGTTCTGTGAGATTAGAACCATTAAAGCCTGATAATTTCATACTGCTTGTTGACAGCAAGTGAGACTTAAAGCTATCCCCTTATTTGGGATAGTTACAGATATTTTGCCAGGATGGATTCTTTGATGCCTTGCATAAGAGCACGTACGTAACTTTTACCATAGTGGGCACTGCCTCATCTGTCCAAGTCTTTTTTTTTTCCTCTTATTTCAAAACCTAACTTCATAGGAAGTGAATTACATTAAAGAACTCTGCTCCTTGGGCACATGTGGCTGAAATTAAACAACTATCTAGTTACTGGAGGGAGCAATTTTTCTTAAGAAGCTGAGATCACATGCAGTGAAAAAACTCGGCATAAAAACGGCTGTCCTTCAGCTAATACCCCATTGAATTCACATACTTGTCATTCACACGTGCACAAACTCAAAATTGGTTTAAAAGTGGTTGTTTTGTTTTTTTTTTCTCTGCAGGGAAAAATGCCCCTAACTCTTTAGCTCAGGCTTTCCTTCTTCACAGTTTCTGAAGGCTGTCCAAAAGATGATGTGGTCTGTAAGAACCCAGAAAGTAGCCTGCACAGGGTGTTGATTTTTGTAAGAACAGTGCAATCACAGCTATTGTGTGATTTGTGTTTTCCTCTGTTCAGAGGACTCAATTAGAGTGATGAATAAATAGCAATGAGTATGAGGGAGATAAAGTGGAATACTCATAAGAGATGACTTTATTACAAGAAGTGATTTGATTATAAGAAGTGCATTCCTGAAGTAGGGTCAGGTCTAGAGGTCAAGCTGAGGGAATACAGCTCTGTGTAAGACAGCCCATAAATAACCACGTGGAGGAAATGAGTGACAAAACACAGGGAAAAGCTGATGCGGCCTTAGACCCAGCTGAGGCTCTGATCTCTTCCCAGAGTGGACATCAGCAAAGTAATAATTAATGGTAATTGTACTATTAGAGATGAGAGAGACCCACAAGGAAGATGACTTAGTTTTACATTAAAAAAACAAAACTGTAACTTTAGTTTCATTGACATCTCTTTGAGATCCCCTCAGGCCCTACACACTTAAGCTGATAAAAATTGACTGAAAAATGCTTTAGGAAAAATGAAGAGAGACTAATGACTTGAGGGCAGTCAAAGGCCACCTTACACAGGAACAGAGACTACTTTATTTTTGCAAAACACTGAGCAAAGATGATCAGTGCCCAGGTTTCAGAGTATAGAAAGCCCATTCCAGTGGTTCTTGCAGTTCAGTTCCTCATCACTGCCATTAGCCAGAAACAGTCACTTGAGAGGGAAGTGAAACTTAAATGACAATCTGAAACAACTAAGCCATTACATTTACTCTCATTTTTGTTTGGCTTAGTCCTGAAGCAAGATAATTTATATTCTCCTTTTTTTTTTTTTTTTTTTTAAATCTTGTATAATGCAATGTTTGCATGGATAAAGGGAATACAGTCAATAATCCAGTAAGGACATCCTGCTAAGCTCTTTAGTGTCAGTGAAACTGAATGACAATGAGTTCCCCAGATTAACTGTGCATTATAAAAAATATTCTTCACCCATTTTAAGTTCCAAATCTTTCCATTTTACAGACTATATTAGAAGAGTTAAGAGCAATAATGCATGATTTACCATTTCTTAATCTAAATTTATAAAGTATGAAGTTGTAAAATCCTTTCTACTTGGTCCTCAGTGTTTATGAGTCTTCACATGAAATGTTACCAAACTTCTCACCTAATGGTCATGCACAATTTCCAATTCTGTTAGCAGAGAGATGTTCCAGAGAAAAATCTCACACAAGTTTTTCACCGTTGAGCACTGCTAGGTAAGAAAAATAAACCTTGCTGGTATCTGGGAGAAGGCAAATCAAGATAAGACTTGGGGAGAAGGAGGAGTTGATAGTTCCATCTGAACTTTTCAGGAGAGAGTTGCTCCCATTTCAGCAGACTTGCTCAAAGAAACATTTTCCTTCTAGCTATAACATCCTTGAATTCTCCTCACCACTTTATGCAAGCTACACTTGTTTAAATTTGGATTACCTTACAACTTATACAAGAGGTCCTCTAAACTGGGAAAGACTTTGTTTTGAACAGAGCTCTACTGTGATGTAAAAGATTTTGTTCTCAAGTAGTTTCTGAAGCACCTGTGGAATCTGAAGGGACTGGATTAATGACAATGAGAAAGTGGAATGTGGTAGTGGTGGTTATTCCTGCCTGTCTCTGGATGTCATCTAGATCTTAATATATGACTACATTTTTGAAGAACAATGATCCCAGTTGTTTTTACTGAGTAATCTGTTACAACACTCAGATTCCTCTTGCTACACAGAGTAATTTCACGGCTCCTGGCCGACTGAATCAAGAGAGCCTACATGTGAGCTCCATTCCCTAAACTGTTGAGGTTCTTGAGGTCCAGGTCACAGATGATCTGCACCATGGCACACCCCTAGCCCCAGTCACCTATTCTTTTTTTCTTAAGAGTTAGTGGTGTAACAGAAATGGTTCAAAAACCACTGAGGAGTTAGCTCATTTAGGGCCTTTGAAGTCTTGGTGCTGTAGATCATCTCACTGGAATTGTGTTTCTCCATTGCCAGTATATGGAAATTTGATGCCAAACTCAGGTCCTTGAAATCACATTTGCCTCTACTGTCATGTGAAGCAAGCAGTGTGAACAGTCCTCAGCAACCTCAAGACTATCAGCACAACAAAAAGCACTTGAAGCTCGCTTACATGACTGAAACACTTCCATGGCAGGCAGGAACTATGCATGTTTTTGGCCAGTTTCCTAAAAGATTCTCCCCAGTCACTGACATTTGTATTACTTTCAGGAGCAGTCATGTGGCAGGAAGTTACTTGAGCTGAACTATCTGTACTGTAAGTGTGGGACTGGGATAAGATCTGAAAGATAACAAAACATTTCCAAAAGCTTTGATAAGTATAGAGCCCATGAAAGTGTTCAGGCAATGCCCAGGGGCAGTTTGAATAAAAACTAGCCTTAAACGAAGGCAGCTTGCTGCTGTGGTGTCTAACTGCAGTGGAGAAGCATGCTTCCTCAGGAATATGCTCACAGAGCTTTAGAATATGGATAAGCATTTAACTACATTTGGAAGCAAGATACAAAAGCCATGTAGTCACCAACAAGAGAACTCCTATCTATCACTTGAGAGTTCAAATCCTTTTGACAAAGTTAACATTGTAGGAATTGGATTGGTAATCCAAGTGCTAGCTATGAAGAAATGCTTTCTTATCTAAACCAGGATGGAATGAATGGGCAGAGCTCACTACTTGAAGCAAGTGTTTTGGTAAACAGAGTTTTATCCTTAGTTCATCCAAGTCTGGCCCAAAGACCCTATAAAGGAAAGTTATGGCTGACTTGTAGCTAGGAAAGGAAACTCTTCAGTTTAATAGGTAACTGGAATGGAAATGGCTGTGCAGAAATCAGTGAGTGACCCTTGATTTACAAAGGCACTGCTGTCTATAACAGTGCTGAATGAGGTTTTAGTTCAGCTCTGATGTGTTTATGAAGACAGGGAAGGAAGAATCAGAAGGCTGTGCAGCAGTTTTCATTTAGGAAACATCTCCATCTAAAGTTTAGCTGCTACTCAGTAGAAATAGTGATCTCTCAGTGATGGAGAGGAGAAACCTTTACCTTGTGAAACACCCAGAACCTGATCCACTAGATAACAAAGCCTTTAAAGAACCTTCTAAAAACTCTTTCACATGGAGTTTTAAACCTCCATGTGGACTCCACACTGTGCTGTACCACCTTCATCAGTTACAGTGACTTTGGCCAGAAATACATTGCATTTTTTTTTTACAGGTCTGCTTTAGGTTTGCCTGAGAGCAACTGCTGCATTATGAACTTCCTATTTCATTCTAATTAATGCTGAAGCTGATGTAACTGCTGACTTTTAGCAAAAGTGAATCTACAAATTTTTGGTGAATTTAATACATTAGTATTGGCTCTCTCTTTTCAAAACACCATATGTGCATCCAGGCATCAAACAGAAGCAAATAATCACATGGATAACCCAAACCCAAATTCTTTTGTATAGCAGAGAGAGAGTTTTCAGCTTTCCAATGAACTGAGTATTTTGCAAGTGCTCTTCAAAGGGAAAACCTGACCTTTTAAAGTGATAACATTAAATACCTTCCAGCTGGTTTTCTGTGCTATGTTATCTATCTTTAGCAGCTTTGTAATCACTTGCAAAGTAAGGAAATAGTGTATCTTCACTTAATTTGCTTTCAAGGCCCCCCAGTAATCTGACATTTTTAAAGCTTATCTTATTTTCCAGGTCATTGGTTTGGTTTTTTAGTAAGCTTACTGTTCTTTACATTCTGAGTTAGAAAAGTGTCACCTTCATTGATTGCTATCTTCATGTCTTCTGTTTTCCTCTAAGCCTCTGCAAGCTCAGCTCAAGATTTTAAACATCTTTTCCATGCACATATTTCAGCCTGAATAAACACTAACCTCTTACTAATACCTGAACAGCCTCTTGTCTGTTGTAACTCCTGCTTGTGCCATAATGGAAGCTGATTCTCATCTACTGGGTATTAAGAACAAAAGCCAAAATCCTTGAACAGAAAAGGAAATTAACTTCATTTTTTGCAACTGTAAGGTTCCAATTTTCACCAGGGGAAACTGTGAGAGAGTTTCAGAGAGTATCATCATGACTTGCAGAAAAATGAAAAGAAAACCTGTATTTTGGAGTAAGTGAATGAGATGGGACAGAAGGACCAGGTGCCTTCAGTAGTAAGGGCAGTAGGTACTCTAGTAGTAGTGCAAAAAGAGAAAACATTACAACAGCACCACCTCTAGGGTAGTCTGAGAACAAGTGCCGACAGGGCACAGCTCTCAGTCTGTTACTGCCCTTCTACACCCAGATAAGCAGCTGCTCCTTTCCTGCCTGGTCCCGCTCTCAGATCAGTGAATTATCTGCCTGAACAATAACTGCAGAGTTATTTTGCACTTGGATCATTTCTCCAGTCTGGTCCCCAGAGGTAACACTGCCAGCACAAGAACGGGGTGCTAAGGAGATGGGAGCCAGCCAATCTCCTGATGGCAACGTATTTGGTAATGCTGCTAAAAAAAAGGTGTTGGTATAACCTCATTTGCTCTAGATGCTTCTGGAGGTCAGTGACAAAATGGGTTCCTCTAAAGGAGGGCTAAGAGCACAAACTTCTGTAGTTCTTTACCATAATCTCTAAAGCTGCCCACTTATCTCCACTTAATTTAGGGTAAGTCTAGAGAGACTAGACTCCTGCCAAAGGTTATTCTAGCCCTGGGAACATTCCCCACTGTTTTTAGCCTTCCATCTGTAACCTGCACTGTAAAAACTGGGACACTTCCTTTGGCATGGTCCACACCCCTGTATTGTTCTGGTACTGTACATTTTGCAGAGATGCTGAATGCTCACAGCTCCTACTGACTTGAATAATTTGTGAACGTGCTTAATGTTTCTGGAACTGACACCCACAATTTGTAGCGGATTTTTTTTCAATACTGTATATTAATTTTAATGCTTACACAAAATGTCTTGACTCTAAGACTGAAATTCATCCAAGTCTGCAGAAACAGTCAGCACACTGAAGTATTGGAGACCATCCTATCTTGAATTTGGGGCAATTACTGGAAATGGAAGCCTACAGAAATTACGTTAGAAAACATATTCTGATAGATCCACAGTTCTGGTCTACACTCAGTGTTATACACCCTTGTGACTGACTGCAACCAGAGTCTCCATCCCTCTTAGGTGATGGACTGTAGCAACTCAGGGGTATGTTGAGAACAATGCTTATCTGGAAATAAAGGTAGCTCTTCATACCCAGACACAACCAAGAGCACATGTGCCCTTGATAAGGGAACAAACAGACCTTTAAACCAAGAGCCAGACCTAAATTTTTCAACTATCATAAAGTTATAGGAGTAAAATAAGCATCTACTGGCCAAAGTAATGTCACAGAAAGTGGAACAATGTAGCATTTTAGTGAACTTTGGGGTAAGAAAAATTGTAAGTGAAATCACTGAACAAGTGTCAGGCAGAAATAAAGCACCAGCTCTACTGAATCCAATTGTTAGAAGATAAAGTATATTCATTGCTAAAGGCCTTGCAAAACTGAAATAGATTGTTTTGTAGACAATCTCATTCTATCATTACTTTTATACGTGGTTTATTTTGGGAGTGCTGCAGTGGTGTTGCAATGTAGCATCTCTTGTCTTGGGTGTGTGAGATAAAGTTAGCACACCAACTCTTATGAGTCACAGGTGGTCTAATTTCTGTTATACTTCTCAATAGTTGCCTTCTATTTCTGCAGATACAGTCTTTTAGTTTTTTCTAACAAAGGAACATTTTCTTAACTAGAAATCAGGAAAATGTCTCTGATTCACCACAAGACAGCTATGCAACACAGCAGTGAACCTACAAACTCCAAACAGCATGGACTGCTAAACCTACAAACTCCAAATAGCAAGGACTGTTTCTAGGAATTTATTTTTTAAATCTCTTCTGATATTTGGTATAATGCAAAGGTTTGAAAAATATGCTTTAAGTTACCTAAATTACTTAAAAAACCTAATGTAATAAAACTCCTTATTTTCTCCCCTTTGTAGTGGTATATGCAGACAGTTCACAGTGAAGGAGTGAGTATAGCAAACAAGAAGATTACCTGGGGATTTTCTTGGCAGTCTGAGGTGGTGATGAATGGCTGGCTATTTGCTGTTCAGAGCTCTCTGCAGACTTGTCCTGTGTTTCTCCTCTGTCTTTCGCTAGTGCCTCTGCAATAGCAGACTCTGCTCCACCCTTGTTTTGCTGCTCAGCCTTTGGCTCAGCTTGCGCCGGTTCACATCTATACATGAAAACAATCGACGGCTTCTCACTGGAGTCTGACTTGGCCTCACTGAACCAGTGATGACGTTGAACTGGAGGAGGGGGGAGCATATGTATAACAGTTCCATCAAGACCAACCAATTTTCCTTTCTCTCTTTCTTTCTCTTTGTCTTCCTCATCGTCAGTTTTCCTGCGGCGGAAGAAGCTCTTAAATGATATCCAGCGTTTGGGTTTGGCATCGGCAGCTCGCCGACCTTCTGAATGAAGAATTGACTCAGCCTCTGTAGACCTGGTGGGACTGTTTGGTTTGGCCCAGTTGCTGAAATGTCTTTGCAGCAAGTTACTTGCATGATAGGGTGAAGAAGTAGATCGTGGAGGAGGAAATGGTGGTGCTTGCTCTGTTTTGGGGCTTGTGGTATTTGGGGTGGCTCTCACCGGCTTTGGAGAGGGGGTAGCAACTGGCTGTGAAAGTACTTCTTTCTGCATTTTAATGGCAGTGTTTTCCACCGTCTTGGATGACTCCATTTCAGACTGTGATGTAAACAGAGATTTGGGTCGTACCAGGGTGGTTTTAGTAGCATCTGCATCAGGGGGTAAGGAATACAGTTCTTCTACACTGCAAAATTTGGGTCCAGACTGAGGCGTTTCTGGAGGAGACTGTGGAGGCTGAATAGAAGCCACAATCTGTGAAAGCACCATGCTTGCATTCTCTCTGCTGCTGCTGCTGCCAAGAGAAGCCTCTGGTGTTAGGTCTATTTTTGCTGCAGGCTCTTGTGTTGTCTTTTGAACCCCTGTTGGGGAGCTGTGGTCAGAACTGTGACTTCTCTGCGGTGATATCTGACTTTTACCGAGACAGCTATTAAACTCTTGGACCTTTTGAGCCACAGAACCTAGCTTGCACTCAGAGCTATTAGTCACCCCCTTCACTTGGGGAAGTTCAGTGGGTTTACTTCCTAGGGCTTCAGTCCCTTCGCTTTCTGTTTCAATTTCTTCATATGTGTGGCTTATTACACTGGTAGTTTTATCTTTGATGGATAGCTCTCCACTAGTCCCTAGAAAACTTTTATAGATAGCCAGGTTATCATATGCATTTGGATTGATGACAATAGGAACTTTAATAGCATTTTTGGAACTCTTGGCGTAAGTGGGCTCGTCGTGAATGATAATAGGAAAAGGTGGCATGCCAGCATTATTGTAGCTGTTGAATTTTATCTCAGATAAATTGGGAGACTTAACTGGGATGGTTTTTGAAGAAACATTTGTAGCTGTAGGTGAAGTAGGAGCTGACTTGTGGCTTGTCTTCCTGGGAGGAACGGAAGGTCCTGAGCTGTTATTAATTAACTCCACCTTAGGTATCTTCTGCCTTGGACTAGTACTAGAAGTCCACACTTCTTGATATCTAATTGCACTGGATTTTTTCAGATTAGCATTTACTCGTACAGGTGAGGCAGCAGAGGATGTAATAGGTGTGCCTGGAGTTACTGGTGAGCCTGGGGTAGATGATGTTTTTTTGGTTTCTGAGGTTTCAGTGAGATTCTCCTTACATTCACTGGTCATGGCAGCTGATACATCTACTACGGTATATGGCTTGCAAACTGGTTGTTCCATATTCACCACCCTGTAAGGTTTAGCTTGCTCTTCTACAGGCACCAAATTTATAGTTACAGCTTGACCAGCAACATCTGAAGAACTTTTATTCTCTTGCTTATCAGTCTGCACAGCAATTTTGCCATCCTTCTCTTCCAGTCGAAGTGCAAGGACTGCCTTGTGAGTTTCTAGACTTTTCGGAACATTTCTGGGAGCTTTTGACACATCCTTCACTTGCTGATCATCACAAAGACTTTCATATTCTGGTTCAATCAATTTGAGGTCCTGAGGAGTACTAGGAGATAAGCCTCCATTACAGAGCTTCTGTGAAGAGCTGCTGGCTGTTCCAGAGCGAGACTCTTCTGTCAAAGAAGAATCAGGAGATGTAGAATCAGAAGATACCATGCTCTGCATGCTCTCTTGCCCATAAAGAATCACAGTCTCTTCCCCATAACCATTCAAGATTTCATCGTAACTGTCATCATAATCTACTGCACAGATCCTCTGCAGGGACTTGTTTCTGAGGGGCACAGTATTCCACTTTTTGTCAACACAGAACTGAACAGGAGACAGGGTGTTAGCTCTAAAATTAGCGAAGCGGGGTTGGCCCCTCATACGAATCTCCATTGCTAGCAACTCTTCATCACTTTCATCCCAGCTCTCATGCTCTTCTTGCATGCTGCCAAAAAACGTGTCATCCTCACTCTCATCTCCACTAGAGAACTCTGGATAACAGAAACGTCCACCTTCATTACTTATGACTTCAGTGCTTCCACTCAGAATAACGTGCTTACTCTGTGTATCCTTCATTCCACCCATCATGCAGCTTGGAGGGATCTTTCTTTCTAATGATCTTTTGTAGCAATTATTTATTCTTCCCAAGAAGTTTTCTCTTGAGTTTGTTTCATGTCCAGTTAGCTGAGGTGTGGTTTCCAAACCTGCAATCTCCTTCAAAACTTCTGTCAGTCCATTATTATTGTTATTTGCTATCTTACCTACACCATCATTGCTGCCATACGGCCTGTGAACATGGCTATAGCCTTCAATTTCCTCTTCATTATTATTGTTCAGTGGTTTTCTGTTCAAGATGGCTTTGTTCCGGTTCCAACCCATGGGCACCGCCTTGTTCTCACAAAGATCCGGTGTGCTGATTTCGCCACACACTCCCTGCCCGTCTACCACCATCATGGTGGGTTTCACAGCTATAGTGGGTTTCTTTGCCACAGGGGGTCGGAAGCTTCCTGTATTTCTTCCACGATGGCTGTTACTTTGGTTTGCATTGGGTTTCAGGTTTCCATGTGAGAGAGGCTTTTTTTCAGATACTGGAGGTAACTGATGCAAGCTTTTGGGCTTGAAGCAGTTCTTACATTCACCGGGTTTCCAGACGTGTTCAGTGAAAGTGTTGCAAGCAGACATTTTCCCAGAGCTCTGCGCTTGATGCTGTGCTGTTCAGTGCATGGTAGGAATGTAATCCATGTGTTTCCACTCTGCGTACTTCGTATGGCTACTGTTCTGAGCAGTGATCATTCTGAAACACAAGAGAGAGTAAGATTAAGAATGGGGAAAGCCCAGCCTGATCGTTACACATACCACTGTCTGCAGTGGGAACCATCTGAAAAAAGCAAGTAGCCTTTTGCTGATGTCTCAGCAATTTTTACCTACATTTACAAAACTATGTAATTGAAATGCAAAAAATGTTGCAAATATAATTCTCATACACAAAGAATTAAAAATCTGTCAGCTAAGCCCTGTACTACTGAAAACAGAGAGAGAGAGAAATGGCAATTACTGAGAATTCAGAGTAATTCTCTTGACTAGTTCAGGACCACTCACTTTTAATTTTGTCCACTAAAACAAATGCTAGGAAGAGGATATTAACCTAAAGATTAGTGCACATTGCTTTCAACATAACTACTTAAAAATTAGACAGGAAAGTAAGATTATGTTTACTCTCCTGAATGCAATTGAGATAATCTGTTTTAGCTTTCCGTGTGAATGAGCTTGGCTTCAGTGACAAAATATGTTCAAGCAATTCCAAACTCTGCCATTCTAGCCCTTTTTTCATTAAGTTATAACTGATAAGTGTTTTGGTCGAAGGGACAGGCTGAACTGCTATCCTGCAAAAGTCAGATAAAAATGCTGGGGGCCTTTCTAGAAAGTCACTGTTTCTTCTTCTTTAGCTGATATAGGAATGGCAATAAACCGTTCTTACAGCCTCAAACCAAAGCTACGGATTTTTAGTCCCTGATTTGTTTCACATGTAGCTTTTCTGCCTAACTCCTCCAGAAATAACAATTGAAAAAGAATTGAAAAATCTCTTTCAAAGTAAACCTTTTTATTTCCTGAAACGATCATCCTTAAGTAAAAACCAAATACAAATCTGCTGTGCTTTATAGTCCTTTGAATATCCTGGATTGAGAGTTTCATGACTTAATGCCTGAAGATTTTAAGCCTTCTAAGCCAAATCCACAAGTCTGGTCTCTTTGTCACTGTTGCATAACTGAAATTATTAGGAGACATTTTACTGAGGTGAAACAATCTGTGTGTCCACTGCTACTTCTGTAAACACAGGCATTGAAAAATCAATGATTTTTATATTCTTACAGACTTTGGGCAAAAATGTACTTGCTGATCACATAGATATACTGAAATGGTATTAATAAACCTGTTCAGCTGAAGATATAACTCTCTGCAGAGCCCCTGGTTAATAACTCAGCAGCAGGATGGCTATACTGGAATTCACCACAGGCACACCTGGGCTTCATCACTGTAGCAAACAACAGAAACTATTAGTACAAGTGACAGTGGTGTGGATTTGTCAGTCTCCTCACGTACTGCTCTGTGCTTTGGCAAAGGGCTGTCCTGTGCTGGAAAACTCTAATAGAGCAATCCTCTTCCAACACCAGATGGGGCTGAAGTCTAACTCTATTAGTATCTTCAGACACATTCATGTACCAGGGCTATCATGTTTCCTACAATGACTAATTATGTTTCCAGACAAAGCTTTTGGCCAAAAAAGCAGTACCAAAAGCTTTTTCTGTATGACTTAAGAGATAGAAAATCTGCCAGACAGAGATTTGCCCAAACTTTCGGCCATTGTTTTATATATACAGAGTAAGATGTCTTTGTTTTTTTTTTTTTTAAATCTCTGCCAAGATTTGTTGCTTCAACACTTTGCAAGGCCATACGCTGTAGGCAGAAAAATTACATTAAGAGACCATTCTAAAATCAGAGAAAGAGAGAGAGTGCACACATACTAGAGTTTTATACTCAGCTTAACTCCTTCTTTTCATGTGTTTCACAAATAAACGGAACAGGGATTCCACTAATGGGAATCTAAACTGAAGGTTTTCTTGGGAAATATATTCCTCTATTACAAAAAATCTCTGAACAAACAATTTAAACAAAAGGCTTAGTGCAGATGTATGGGTTTCAGATTTAACCAGGTGATACTATTTCCCTGAAACTGCATAGACTGCACTTGCTCTAGAATCCCATCACCAAACCAGACAGCTTTAGGGCCTCCCAGGCTCAGCATTTTCTGCTAATAACACTGGAGTAGAGATGAGAAAGCTGCTCTGTTGCACACCCTCAGGTGACTGCATTTTTATGTCTGACCACTGGCTCTACTTGCTCTCATTTGCTCAGGTACACTGCTGCTGATCAGTTTCCTGTGACCCAAATGAGTGCCACACTCAACACGCGAATGCAGATGACAGGGAGAGTTTGCAGAACCATAGCACAATGCTCCAGTAAGACTGAGAACTGCTGCAGGGTCACAGCTCTGAACAAACAAACATTCCACGTCCCAGGAGTACCATCTGCAGCCAGTCAGCTTAAAAACAAAATACATAAGGCATGTATAGATATTTTAGCTCTTATGCTCTACTAGAGCTGGTTTAAATACAACCATGTTCTCTAACATGATTTTTGATGCAGCCTGTGAAGCAGACAGGCTCCTCAGACCTCTCAGGTTTATAAACCACAGATGGATTTCCCGTTGTCTTTGGCAGATGCAGGATGGGCAGTTCCTGCAGCATGCTCTGACACTGCCTGCAGCTGTAACAGAGGACATGTGCACCTTTAAACAAGAGGAAATATATCTTAATGAAAAAGCCCAAAGAATTCCAGCATTGTGCTACTTGCAAATTACCACTCCTGTGCCATTACAAATTAAATTCGTAGTGACCTTTATGTGTCTAAACAAGTATTTCCGTTCTAAAAGGAATTCTGGCAGTTTCTTCATTGCTGTACAACCAAAAGAGTGTTTGCTGGTATTTTTGTCTTCCTTTAAAGAAAACACATTTCCCGTTTCCTCTACAGATTCCTTATTGTGAGAGATAATTATAGTGAGAGTGATTATGAGTACTAACAGTAATGAAATCTTTCATTGTTAACTGCAAACCGTTCCTCACGTGTTCAGGCTGTTGCTACCACTGCTGAAAACCGCAGCTGCAGCTTGGTAGGGGGCAGCAGAGGCCACTGAAGGTAAGGAAACTGCACACAGATACAGCAAGAGAAAATAGCCTGGCACTCTTCATGTCTACCTCCTCACCCTGCTCTCCAAAACAAGGTCAGCATCACCCATCAGCTCTCCTAAGCTGCTAGTGGTTAGCTATCTTTTCATCCATAACTTCCCTGCTTCCATAACTGTCCAGGTCAGGGGCTGAGGAACGGGAAGCAGTGTGTACTCCACAGAGCTCCTGGCTCTTCTGAAATGATCAGTTTGGATGACAGAACTTATTGAAGATAACCACAAGATAATCAATACCAGCCTCAGATGTAAAATACAGAACAGCATTAGGCTTCCAAAGAAAGCATTAGCAGTAAATTCATAATATCAACATTGTGCATTTTATCCCTGTTACCTTGGTGCCTTTTATGTAAGTTGATAAACAGAATTATTCACAATTTATACAGGGAAATGCTGCAGTGCAGTGACATTAAGTAACTAAAACTCACCAAGTGAGTCAGTGACAGGAACAAGCACAGACAGACAAGTTCTGCTCCTAATGTGGTGCTGCAGCCAGCAGATTGTGCCACTCTATTCACTAAATGGTTGAGTCAGCACAGAGAGTTTATCAGCTTCAAAGGCCAAATCACTCTCTGTGTAAATGACAATAACACTCCTCATTTCAGCAGATACACAACTGCACACAGGAGGGCTCAGTATGGCCCTGTGAGGTTGATATCAAACCAACAGAAATGAAAAAGCATATCCCACTTTCCAGGTCAGAGGGACATGATGACAGATTCGGTGCAAAGACAAAGAAGTGATCAGCTGAGATATCCTCATGTCAGGAAACTGAACCTTGCATAGAAATGCAGAAGCATTTTTATGGCTCTTATTTGTTGACATCATCTTTGTTGAGTGCACCAAGATAGTAATAAACAAGCATTTCAGGAATTTTCCTTTTGTTCTAAGTAATTTCAGGCTGGCGGGTCTCCTTTAGATGTATGCTGGCTGAATCACAATGAAGGCCTTCTCCAGTAATACTTTATACTAACATAATCCAATTAAAAGGAACTTAATTGGTGTGCAACATTCCCTACAATTTCAACATTTTAAAAATGAATAGTCTCAGTAAGTACCAGATGGTGACACGCACTAATTAATCAGGCCTGCTCAATGAATGAGCATATTAAAATGAATGCACCTATTAGACATGTGTTTTCAGTGCTGCATGCTGCAGAAAAACTCCCCTTAAATGAATGCCTGCTCTATTACTGAGCAATCTGCACAAGTGTGCATTTCATCATTTGTAATTGTAACACTCACTCTTTGATCTCTTCTTAGATCACCAGACACTTGGTGCAGCTTTCCTTTTGTCTGTCCCCCTCCAGGGAAAAAGCCTTTAGCTTTAGCATTGCCATCCATTCAAATGGGCCTGCAATTTTTATGCTGCAGAATAAATTGCATTGATCAGCCTTCTTATCAGACAACAGTCCAATAAATCGCTACCCAACAACCCACCAGCCTCTTGCCATTGACAAGCACGTCCTCAGACTGACAAACCAGCACAGGGAATCCCACCTGGCTTTGCTACAGAGGAGTGGCCAAACACCACAAAACCGCTACGGGTCTGTGGTTTTGTCTGAACCACTTACAGAGATCTGGACAGTCCCTGATCATCATAAATAAAGTGTGAGTCTAACAGAACAAGAATAAAGTGATGGTTATTCCTTGCCAGTACATGATTACTGGTTCTTCTAATGTTTAATATAATTGTAAACATTCTAATAAGACTTTTTGGAAACACTGAAATGCTCCAACTTCACAGACAAGAGTCCTGCCTGAGGGGCAGTGGGCTGCAGAAATGCTCCGTCTCCCAGATAGACTTACTGCCTCCAGGCTACTGACCCATCTCACACAGCTAACCGGGACCACAAACAAATGTGACATGCTAATTAGTTTGCTTTCTTCTTCATGCCTTTAAAAAACAATTCTTCTTAAATTTTACAACATTTGTCCAACTTCAAATGAAAGCAAACCCCCAAGTGAAGCTAACTGCAATGTCATGAAATACAAACGCAGAGAGAAGAGCTTCACAGCCTGATAAGCACCCAGTCTAAAGGCATGTTGTGAAACAGAGTTGTTTACATTCAGTACCCAAAAGCACTGTGCTTTGATTAACCCTGCAGAAGTCCTTAATGAAATGCAAATCGAGAAAAAAATTATTAAGAGAAAACCAAAATGCTCTCTAGTACCACAGCAGAGTCTGGAAATAATATCTGAAGTATCCATACTAATAAAGTGAGTTGCACACTTGCAGATCTCATAGCACTTCACAAAGGTGAGCGAGCATTTTATAGCACAGATCTTTGCAGAGAGGAAGAGGAACTCACAATTTGGTGAAAGATGAAGAAAACAGTCCTGATTCTGAAGGGGGAAGCCAGTTGAGTTACAGCACTGACTTCACATGAGATAAGTCAGGAAAAAATAGGAAACTAAAAAACGGCAAATGGCATTATGGGCTGTCCCAACCTTATTGCCAAAACAGAGCAACACTCACTAAACATAGGCTCATTGCGTCAAGCCGGAATTATGATGATAGCAGGTGGCACAGAAGAAAATTTCCATCACATTCTTAAAAAAGTTTTACCTTGTTGCAGATAGGTTTTTGGTTTCTTCTTCCCTTGCAGTCAGAATTGAGTGCCCTGGTAACTGTCCAAGGCCACAAAATGACAGTTCTGCATAAAAATACAATGAATTCTGCAGCGGACATTGAGGAGGCAATGAAGAAGTTGCTAACTTACTTTAGAACCTGTCTTCAGCACCATGCTACTGTGATGCTGAGGTACAAGGGGTGTGATGGATGGATGGGATAACATTCACTTCTACCCCAAGTACTGAAAAAAACCCTAGCTGCAAACATTCTGCAAGACAGGATGAAACAATCAGGAAAACACCTTCTAACCATTTCTGTTTTTAACCTCTCACACTGTATTTTCTGTCCTTTAAAAAGAGTTTAAATTACAACATATTTCATTAAGTAAGTGAAGGAGAACTGTGAATGTTTTTTTTTTTTTCTACCTGTAACTTGTAAGAATAAAACATGATAGAAATAAGCAATGAACTGGAACAAAAACCTGCCTAGGGCTAGACAATCTGTAATGCTTCAGAAGAAAATAGGCATTTCTTTACAATTTACCTAACCCAAACAGATAATGCCACAGAGCAGGGAAAAGGCAAGAAATATCCCCAGGTATTCTGATTAGATTCTGCATCATCACATTGAGAACATGAAAAACAATAATAAGGACAAGTGCTCACATTTGGTGTTGAGGCCAAACAGACCAGCCAAGGCATATATTTGAATACAAACTCTTCTGAGCTCCAGTAATAAGAGATTCTTAACTGGGAAAAACTGTTACATTTGGTTTGGTGGCACTTTTTTTTAATTTTTTTTTTTTTCTTTTCCCTTTTGGAAAAAACAATCACTTAGCATTAATAAAATGTAAATGTGTAATTGCCAGGCACACATACACATATATGTTCATATGAGAATGATCATTCAGACAACACTGCACTGCATATTCTTTTGGCATACTTTTATTTTCACTGAAAAGTAAAATAAAGCAGACTTATAAACAGCTTGTTTACCTTGCTTCCTATAAAAGGCTGTGTTCCACATTTAAAGATCTAGCAGCACATTAAGGATAAGCCCATCAGCTGACAGGAACAAGCATGATATTGATACTTTGAAAAAAAAAAATCCTGTCTTTCAGTGCAGTTTAGTTTGTCTCAATTCTATTGGAGCAAAATTAACAGAATGAAGCCCTTCAAAGCATGCTAAAAATGCACTGGCATGACTATACCTTTACTAATCTCAATATCTTTCATCTACCTTGCCCAGGCTCAGCTGAAATCCTGCCCTCAGATCTTTTTTGCCTGTTGTTTAAAAGCACATGAAAACTACTAGAAGAATAAACCTTAACAAACGTCTACGGAACCTCTCCAGAATGTATTCACAACTGACAAAGGAGAAATACCTGAGAAACATTAGAGTGCTTCTATAGTTACAAAGCCCAGTAGGGTTGTGGTTATCCTTCTGCCGAGCACAGCTTGCAAATGAAAAGACTGTGTATCATCACTGTATTATTGAATCCATCAATTCTGCAACTTCAATTTACTTAAAACTCTCTCCCTTGGACTACTGCAACCTCTGGCTCCAAAGATCTTTATGCTAAACCCCTGATGCAGCAAAACATACAACTGCCAAAAACGTATCAATTTCAGTTTAGCAAAACAACTTGTGAATAGCAAAATACAAGATAGTTTTAGAAAGAATATGAAAGTTCTTGCTATAAAGCAGCCCAAGACAAAGAAAACACTGTGGTTACTTAGGACCTTATGAGTTAGTGGGTTGCAGACAGTGTGAGAGGGCAGCTACAATACTGAAGAGAAAACCTACTGCAGAAAAGTGTCGTCCAGCAGTCTCAACCCCGCCACAAGATCTTTAGGAGTTATTAAATAAATAGTTGTTTAAAAATAAAAGACTATCAGCCATTATATATAAAAAAAGAGAAATGAAAAATAACTGATAAATGAACAGTACAGTGGAGCTGAACTTGTAAAATGGAGGATAAACTTGAGAACCAGGTGGCTGAGCTGCACACAATTATGGAGTCCCTTTATCAGAACCAGGCACCAGGGAACAATGCACAGGATGAATGGGACATGTTCTTTATCATGACTTCTGTGAGTGAAACTTCTCTTCTTCCAAGCAATGAAATAATGGGCAAAAGAAAAAGGGCACCATATTATTTCAAGGTTTTAAGAAACTCTCCCAAATTACTAACTGCAGGACATGCAAATGGTGCAGCACAATACAGAGAGGTAACCAGCGAATTACATGCTTTTGGTGTAAGAAAATCAGTGACATGATTTACTGAGTACTGTGTTCAGTTCTATTTATGACATCTCAGGAAGAAAGGCACCATTAAACAACCAGAAAAATATTTGGGGGGATGAAAAGCCTTCCATGTTAAGTGAAACAAAAAGATTAGGACAGTTGAATTCAGAATTGAAACAAAAACATAAGGTAACATTAAATGATCCATCACATAAAGAAGATAGAGGGGGGGTTCCCATTTAGTGTCTATCTCAAAAGAAGAGCACAAACCCAAGGCAGCATATTTGTATCAGTACAAAGAAAGTGATTTCATATAGAATTCTTGCTGAATCCAGCTGGCACTGTGATCAAGAGGTCAGCTGCACTCAGGAAAAACAATTAGGCATTTATACATCGGATGAGACATGGACAATTGTATTAGGTGGCGGTAAAAACAAAGCCTCCAATTTTGGTGCTTAAACAAAACATGAATTCCTGGAGTGTGGAAGAACATTTGCTCATTAGCAGATGATTCTTTTGTTGTCCACTTGGGATGTTTGGGCAGTGTGAAGGCCAGGGCTGGGGCTGGCAAAGTTTCACTGCAGCCCAGTTTCACTGCAGCATGCTCTGGTGCTGTGCACAGGGTGCCCAGGTCATGCCACATGCACCAGCTGTCGGTCTCTTCCCACTCGCAGATCCTCTTCTCCCACTGCACCAGATCTGATGCACCAGAGAACCACAGAACTCAAGATGTTGTCTTCAAGATTCCTGGTCCGTATACTTCCATCCATCCTTTCATCTCTGTATGGCACATCCCTTTAGTTTATGATTTTACCTCTATAAACCATGCTTTGGAAAGGCCCTTCTCAAAATTAATATCTGATAACATGACCTTGCTTTCCCTTTTTATCAGATCCTGCTCTTTACTTCCAGTGTTTTTAATAACTAAATGGGGAAATAATACTAATACTCTATTACCTCCCATTGGTAAGGCCTTTCTCTTCTGCCACAGCAGAAGACTGTCACTCTGGTGCCAGGCTTATACCTCAGCCCTGGAAACACTCCTTGTGTTCATTTCTACTTTCAATGACTATATGATCATGTTTGATACTGGGCAGCCAACATCTCAGGCTATAAACTACTTGGGCCAAGTGACTGTGTATTATAGTGGCACAGATCTCCCAATGATCCATCCATACCCACAGCCATGCAAAAGTAGGATGGTGGTAATTACAAAGGAGAGAAAGCAAGATGCCAGTCTTACAAAAGATTAGTACTGCTGGAATGTCGACACACTACAAGAGAGAAAAATCAAGACAAGGTGACAAAGGAATGCTAGGAAAGTGTTTTTGCTCTACAACTATCCCAAACAACTTAACTTCGAAGACACATATATTACTAGTGTGTGGTGGAAAACAGACATACAAATAAGCCCCATACTGATGTCTCATTCACTGCTTGGTGGAGAAGTGCCTGGAAAGGACTTGAATCTTTGTAAAAACTCCTTCAGTTTCCCGTTCCACTGCAACCATGTCCTCCCACTGCCTGCCAATTGGTGCAGTCATTTTGCCTTGTTCTTTGGATCTATGATCAAAGACAGACATTCTAATTTGAAGATCCCTTTGATAACCTTAAGAAACTAGCTACAGGTAATTTTTTGGCCATTGAAGCTAGTTCAAGCAGCTTATTCACACTCATGCTACTCTTCTAATCAGTATGTCCTTTATTCATCCAATAAGCTACTTTACCAGGCATGATGAATGCAAGAAATTTTAACCTGCTGTCACAAGCCACAGCAATGAAATGAGTGATGAGCTCTACGTCAGAAGGTTAAAGACGTTATTGCTCACTGGTGCTGAAGTTAAAAAGAAAATGATGACAATTTACACCAGATATTCTTGGGTACTCCTTATGCTTTGCCTAGAATCCATCCCCATAATGGGAAGCCACCGCTGATGAGAATGCCATTAAGGATAAAAAGAAAAAGCACCATCACAGGTGAGATGCAGAAAAGGAATTAGCAGACACTGAAATGGGGTGATTTTAGCATTCATAATAAATAAGAACTGATTTCTAAATTATTCTGATGATTAAGTGTTGGCTCTACCTGGCTTTCAAGATAACTCCCAAACACTGGGCTGTGTTTTCTGTTGTTTCTCTTTGCCTGCAAAGATTTCCACCACGCATTGTTGCCTGCAAAGCAGTGTCAGTCGGAGGTAGAAGAGATGCTGCTCTGGAGCTGTGTGCTCAGGTTCTCCTGGAGAGCTCAGTCATAGAGACAGAGCAGGGCTTCTGCTAATGTAGAGCCTCCTGCTTCTTTTCATCATTTGGTACCAGAGTGGATTTATCACTGCAGTATTAAATACAACTCCCTGCATTATCAATGACTCACCAAGAATAAAATCCTAGGGTGCCTGTAATAGCAGTGTGGAAACACACCCCAAAGCCAAGAAAAGTCAATACCTTACTTCATTTAAAACTTCGTGTTGTGGACCACTAAGCAGTAGTTTTTACACCCTTCAGCCTGATTATCAAATTAGCAATATCACCGGCCCTGGAAAATCTTCAAATCCAAAACTAACAGTGTTCCAGGCACCTTGGGGGATTTGTGATGCAGTATCTCTCCATGGTGACAGGAAAGAACTAACAGCAAAACTCAATGTATCTAACAGCCAATAATCATCTTTCTAGGCTACCAGAAACCCCCAAATAAACCTGATGTAGAGCAGGGGAAAAAAGAAAACAAAACCCCAGTAATTTATTTTAGTCAACACAATCTGATTCTATACTTGAAATTAATCCATACATGGAAGAGTTGTACAGTGAAGGCATAATTTTTTTTTTTTTTTTACCCAGCTAGGGAATCTGCTCAATTTACTTCACGAGGGATGAAACAGCCTTCATTTTCAAAGACATATGTTTAAACCTATCAAGTATGTAAGCCACTAGTACTTTTACCCATCACTGCACGATGAGGAAGGGGAAATAAGGAAATAATTTACTGCTTCTGAGAAGGCTGACTTCACACAGGCAAAACCTGCCCCAAGAACCAATCTGCTCTGTGGGCAGCAGGAGCATCCAGTTGCACCCAGCCACTTAAAACACCAGAGGCAGCTTATCACAAAGAGCAACATCATCCAGAGCTGAGCCTGGTACATCCCCCAGCACTCGCACAGTCCCTTCCTGCTCCAGGCATTCCTGCCAGCCCAGGGTGCGCTGAAGCTGTTCTTCCACCTCTGAACTGCCACGCTGTTGAGCGCTCAGACGCTAATTAAGAGGCTGCTGATCATACTTGAAAATCACAAGCTGGAAACCTAGCCAGTGGGTCAGGACACAGTATGAAACAACAGAACTGAAGCACTGCAAACAAGCTCTAGCAAAGGAAAGAAAATCAACAACAACAAATGTTTGTTTGCAGAAATGGCACTGGGATTCTTTTGCTTCAGTTCTTCACAGACAGAAATGTTTTCCTACAGGAATTGATTGCCAACAGTAAATTTTGCTACTCGTGCTTGACAGAATCCTAAAAATGCAAAGCTTTTTCTATCCAGAAAAGCCATAATGTGAATTTTCTAGTCTTGTACTGCTAAGATAGCTGAAATACTAATCTACAGGGATCTCAAGGTAAAATCAGAACCACATCTGACTTCTTTAGGTTTCAAATAGGGTTTTGACGACAATATGCATGATGAGCGGACAGGACTGCTACAAGTCCACCTTGTGCAGGAATGGATTTCACAGGAACCACACCGAGCCCAGGGACATTACATTCTGTCTCTGACAACCTGAATAAAATATAAATGGCTGCTGTTACCTGCCTTCTTGGAGGATCTTGAGGGAGGTTTTATTCCTTCCATATGCAGCACTATGCCATTTTGAACTGGGCTGTGAACAACACTGAGAACCACTCTAAAAGAAACTGGGAGACCAAGGCCTGCTGCCTCTCCATGTAAACAATATCAAACTGCAAGGAAGTAGCAATACTCTTCCCACAACTCCCTGCTGGAGTCCTGGGCGCAGGAGAAAATTTCAATATTCCACTGAATGAGGAAAATTGCTCAGGAATCTAAACTATGCTTCCCCAACAATGCTTCTTTGACACTGTGCACATGAAGGTGATGCTCATGCCAGGTCTCCCGAGGATGTTCCACAGAAGAAACTACACACTCTCTGTAGTGCTTCATCTTGCAATCTATACAGGAAAAAACTGTGTGGCAGATTTCAAGGTTATGGGCCCAAACTGGTCTTAGTAACACATGGTGGCATATGTTATGGTTATATTAACAATATTTGCAATCCCAGCTGTCCGTCAAATGGTAACTAGCAACAGTAATTGCAACAGCTACACCACACAGCCTTACTCATTTCCTTTGCCCCCTCATTTAAATAGCAGTGTTGGGTCTGCTTTGCTTTTTTGTAATTAAAACACATGAGCAAAGTGAGCTGTCAAGTCTCCTCTGTAAAACAAGCTGCTCAAACCTTTAGTGACTTTTGTGAATTGTTATTAACACCCATGATCTGTTGCTCTCCAAAAGACAACAAAACATTCCTAGAGCTTCATACCCATAACACAATAGAAACAAACTCTTCTCACTCCTGAAGTAGATTCCTCTGCATGTGGAGTCCAGGCACTGTCCTTTTATGTCCAAGAACTCATGATAACGGGGTGGTCATGACTTCCACAAGCTTCTGAGGATCTTCACTTCTCTCAGTGGAGTCAGGCAAGCCTGGCCTAAACTCTTTATTCCCAGTATACAATTGCACATGATAAATTATTTGCTCAAACCTTTTTATTCCAGTGTAATCAATATGTATCTTTGCTTTCAAATTTCCTGCTCTCCCTATTTACATTTTCTTTCAGACTGCTCATAAATAAACCTTCCCTAATTTTAGGGTAAGGATTAACACCACAGTATCCAGAGCCAGAAGTGTTCAGCCTTCCCTATACTTGTCAATGAAGATGCCTAGTCAGGCTCACCAAAACCATACAAAGTTCAACAAGGACAAGTGGCAGGTACTGCACCCAGGGAGGATAACACCCCCAAGATGGGGGCTGACCTGCTGGAAAGCAGCTCTGTGGAAAACACTTGGGAGTCCTGGTGGACAACAGGATGGCCATGAGCCAGCAACATGTCCTAGTTGCCAAGAAAGCAAACGGCATCCTGGCGAGCATCAAGAAGAGTGTGGCAGGCAGGTCACAGGAGGTTCTCCTCCCCTTCTACTCTGCCCTGATGAAGCCTCATCTGGAGTACTGTGTCCAGATCTGGGATCCCCAGTTCAAGAAGGATAGGGAACTGGTTGAGAGGGCACAGCAAAAGGCTACAAAGATGCTGAGGGAACTAGAACATCTGTCTTATGAAGACAGGCTGAGGGATTGGGGGTTTTCCAGCCTGGAGAGGACTGAAGGGGGATCTTGCCAATGCTTATCAATACTTAAAGGATGGGTGTCAGAGGGATGCGGCCAGCTTTTTTTCAGTGGTGCCCAGTGACAGGACAAGAGGTAACAGGCACAAACTTAAAGAGAGGAATTTCTATATAAACATGAAAACTAACTTCTTTATCTTGAGGGTGGCAGAGCACTGGAACAGGCTGCCTAAGAGAGCTGGTGGAGCCTTTCTCTGGAGTCATTCAAAGCCTGCCTGAACACTGTTATCCTGTGCAACCTGCCCTAGGTGAACCTATTCTAGGCCAGAGGGGTTGGGCTTGACCTCCAGAGGTCCCTTCCAATCCCTATCATTCTGTGATCTGGAAAGAAGACATACAGAGGAAGAGAGGACACAGTTTTGCAAATACAATTAATTTGTGCTTTATTTTAAAGCTATTTTATAAAGCAAATCTTCTGCTTTGCAGTAGTATCAGTCAGTTATTCAAGAGAAAAAAAACAGGAATTTGCATAGTGATTAAAGTTTTAATTTTTTTGATTTCCACAGAGGTTTGCAGAAGTATTTTTTTAGCATAATGAGAAAATTACTCACTACTAACTTCACCTTCTATGGCTAAGTTCTCCTTATTCAAATAATTTATCATATAGCAATCACTCAGACAAGTGTCAGCTTTTTAAAGGCAGCTGTTTTAAAAAGCCTTTTGTTGAAACCAAGTATACTAACAGTGAACCCAAAGCCTTACTTCTGACAGAAACTGCAGTATGTCACACTCAATAATGGCAGCAGAACTATGTTTGGATGCCAGAATACAGCACGTTAAAAAAAAATTGAATGATGAATTTCAGTAACGTGATATTTATCCGCTTGCTTATCAGGCCTGTACACAGTTTTAGGACTCAGCCCCCATGTTGCTCCACATAAATATGCTGAGAAATAGAAGGAGATTTGCTCTGCAGCATGTAGATTCTCAAAATACACATTAATACAAGAAGTTTTGCTGCACAGAAGAAATTTTTTTTTTTCTCCTTCTTTTCTGTAGACAGCAAAATAATTTCCTTGCTTTCGTATGGCATTGCAGGGACAGGAAGGCTAAAGAGAAAAGTGGAAAGACACCAAAAGCCTCACAGCATTTCTCAGAATATCCTGGTTATAAAGAGAGCTCCATATAACCTCTCATTTAGCTTCACCTCTAGCTCTGCCAAAGCAAGACACAGCCTTACAAACTGCGGCAGTGTTCAGCAGACACCACTGGGCTGGAGCCGCCGCTCTCCGCGCTGCTGGTGGCAGGAAGCAGGTGCACAGCCACTTACAGTTGCCCCATTTCAGCCGCGCTCTGCGCTGCCCCAGTTGACTGCTGTTCTACTGCCAACCCCGCTGCAGGCTGCCAAATGCAATTCAGCACCAACATACTGTACTTCTGTTCCAGCAGAGACTTCTTCCAAGTCTGATATAATTCAAAATGATGAACAAAAGGATGGTTTCATAACGCTAATTAGCATTATGTAGTCAGAAGATAGACTGGAGGTCTGTATCTCTAATGTCCTATGTTAAATTTGTTCTCTAGATGTAAAAGGCTGCTACATTAACCATGTCTTACTTTCACATTTTTCTTTTTAGAGAAGCCTGGATGGATTGTGATGCACACAGTCTGAAACATTCAGCAGATGATCCTGCCTAAATCTCAAGCAAGAAAATTAGATGAGATCTTCAATCACTGCCTTGGGAGGTGTGGGTGATGTATTGCATTTCAAAAGTAACAGCATTGGAAAAATTCCATTTTCACTCTCCAGCCACTGTACTCTTAATTACATGCTAAAACTTGGAGAAACAAGAACTGGAAAAGAGCAGAAGAAAGACTTCAGAGATAATGAGATGGCTGCTTGCTGAAATTATGCAGCTTGATCTTAAATGTCTGCAGAGATGAGCTAAAGGAGGAAGAAAGATTCCTCCTGCTGCCCAGTGCCTTCCTTTTAGCAAAGGAGCCTTCCTTAGTAACAGAGTAAGATATGAAACTCTAGCAGCAAGTTCACTACTTGAGTGAGGGGTTTGAGTTTTATAGGGTGTGATGAAAGAACTAATTTGAGGCCATGCAAAAGTAGTAAAATAAAATCTGCCTCAAATCTCTGTGAACCTTTAATATGCCAGGATCCACAGGTAAATGAAAGTCTCAGCAGTTCACTGGAGCCCTGCTGCTTGGAACGCCTGTTCATTTGCTGGTCCACACTTCCTTGTTACACTCTAAAAATAAAGTGTGTAAAAAATAAATTAGGAAGAGGTGTCAAACACCTCACAAAACCAGTTGGTTTTGTTGTTGTTTTATTCAAGTCCAACTTCAATCTTACCTATGAAGAATGTGATCCAAAGACTCTTGCAGTTATGATTGTCCAAGGATTGTAAATTCCTTAAGCTGTTTGGATGTTTGGTAAGTTACCTCATGCCAGTGTGGACCATACCTTTGTTTTCTTGCAAGCACTGGATTGTTATATCAAGATGCAGCATTAGTACTGCTGCTAAACATACTCAAACACATCTCAGGTGAGTACATACACTTCTTACAGTGGTAACCAAGGTGTGAATCTTCCATGTTCAAAGGTTATGTGTCAGGTGGCTGGCTCAAACGTTTTGCACAACTAAATCACAACTGAGAGGATTATTTTCTTTTAGAGCTATTGTAATATGTGGGGATAATGTAATACTGCAAGTGCATAGCTTTAACTGGAATGTAAATTGCTTGTTGATATTTTTATCTGTCAGTGAAAGTGGCTCTAAAAACCCTTGTACCCAAAACATTTGGGAAAGAGACTGAAATCACTATCTAAAAATTAAGTAGTGGGGTTAAAGTCTCATAAATAGCACCTGCATCCTTCATATATTGTAGTAGCAGAGAAGTGTACATGATACATATTTATAAACAGAGACATAAAAGGGGAAAAGTGCCCAAGTATTAAATATGCTGGTGTTATTTCTGAGATCTCCAGACTGAGATCTACCTAAGACAAACACAGCACAGGCAGAGAGCTGAAATAAATGTAACCAGATAAAAGAGATCTTTAAACAGAGATGATAAAAAAAAAAAGAGAGAGAAATATACTAGTATATACATGTACTAGTAATAAATCCCAGGAAAAATTAATTTAGACAGCCAGCTTATGCCAGTGAAAGATGCAAACCTATTCAATCTTCACAGCATATCTCTATAGAGCCCAGGCTACCAGAACACAGCCAGCAGTGACAGACCAAGAGCCAGCCAGCCACTTCTGGATACCTGTTGTAGCTGACTCCATGTGAGATGGCACGCTTTGCCCACAGCAGTAGTTGTAGGAAAGATTCCCACAGCTGTCTTTGCATTGGGTGTGCTGTGCCCACTCTAACATTGGAACAATTTCCCCCCCCCCAATCTCTGATATGTTCAAAGCAGGATTTTAGCCCTTGGTGGATATAAGCCATGAAAACTGCTTGCTGTAGCACTTTGGCTGATGCAGGTGGCTGAAGGAGGTTCTTTTCCCGTAGTATTTACTGAAATCCATGCACTGATACAGACTCACACATCAAGCTTCCCATGCATATCTTCCCATATAATCAATACAATCCAGCTTTTAAATAAGCACTGTTAAGTTTACAGTTAAGTTAGTAACTTTGTGGACATGAGCACACACAATTCATTGCCATTTCTTCATTTTAAAGAGGAGGGGAGAGTTTATAATGCATGATATGAGCAGTTGACTTCCAAACCCAGTTCTAAAATTACCTTCAGTTTTCATAAACACCCAAACTCTATCTCCCACCTGCCCTTCACCTATTTTTTAAAGTCTTTCTTCTTTTGTCCTTTCCTTAGACTGCTCATGTGCTTCATCTGATCAAAATTCTTTAAGGATGTCAAGGGGATAAATTCTGCATCACACTCAGAGCAACGATAGACACTATTAGGTATTCACAGGATGCAGTATCACTGACAGACAAGATGCAGAGGAACAAGTGGAGACTAAACATTTTTTGCATTAACAAGAGGATGCTCTCAGTGGTTCAATTGTTCTAGTGTGAGTATTTCAAGTGAAGGACACTTAACTCTGTTTCTTCCAGGACCAAAGTATAGATACAGGCAATCAGGTATTTACCCAATGCAGACAGTAACATTTCTACCTAGTTTTTTCTTTTATAACTTAAATGTAAATGATGCATAAAGAAGGGTATTCTTATTAAATGTTAAACGTGTGCTTTAACAGAGAAACAGGGAACACAGCAATGATCTGTCTGTTGTCTGCAGCCCTACAGCCCTGAGGAGCCTACAGTTCCCAAGAGTCTGCCACTGAATTAAAGAGGAAGTGCAGCTTCAAAGAAATTATGGGTACTCCATCACGTGCATTCAGAAAGAGACAGCCATGAAGCATTGCCTTGCTAAGTGTTATAAAAGTTCTTATAAATATTCATGTGCAGCATTTGTACCCTGAGCATTAAATATTTTTTTTTTTTTCACAAAAAAGGAATGGGGAGAAAGAGAGATGAAGAAATTATTGTTTCCTCAGTTTTAAAGAGTTCAAGGCAAGAGAAAGACAACTTGTGCACAAGTGCTCTATAAAATAGCACCAAACACAGAAATTTAGGAACAAGAGAACACTGTCAGGTAGGTTTGTGTTTTAGGTTTTTGTTTGTTTAATTACATCTGAAGTTTTAAAATAGTTTGTTAGTATTAAACTAATGATTTTTTTATCATCTGAATTACTTGAATGTTGATAATTTCAATTTCTATGTTGTTTGCTTTTGAAAAACATCATTTTTCTGTTGCTCTGACATTTGTATGAAGACAGACTTGGTTGGTTGCTCCACTGTCCAAGATGAACCTAACGTCCCAGCACCAGATAAATGAGGCAGGGCATTGTGCAACTCGACCCACTGACACACAGCTTATGGGAGCCAACACAGCCAGACTGAAATCCCATCACCCTACAAAAGCACTCATTTTAAAACAATATTCCCTGGCACACAGCCTCTTGATTAAGCCTGGGTGACTTAAAGTTTATCAATACTACTGTGAATTAATATAGATGACTGTAATGCATGCTGGCAACACAAAAGCCTATTCACAAGTGGCTTGTGCACAAATGAGAAAAGATACTGCAAAACAGCTTTGACATAAAATGATAAATCTCATGTAAAAGTTACAAGATGTAGAGTAATACCTGAACTCCTCAGAACTCACACAGAGACATCGCTGGGGGACCACCTTAGACCTCCTGCCTCACTGCAATCCTCCCTCCAAGCCAGACCAATATAACTGATTGCCTCTGCCATTCTCTTATTTAGCCTTTTGTTCCAGGAACATCACTTGTCCAAGGAACGTGTTACACTATAGCTTAGGGAACGACTACCTTGGCAGGAGCTTTTCAGACACTATACTCTGGATGTACCTGTTCATCCAAGATGCTATAGCTGGAAGGAAATTAAAAAAAAAACACCAAAAAATCTAAGGAGGTGCTTGTGAATGTAGACCCAACTCTGTCACATGGACTTTAGCTGGCAAGTAGACACACTGCTGCCTAAACAGGGTGATAAAGCAGTATTAACAGCAGAAGGGGCTTATTGCCACAAGACTTTGGATTCCCTTTTGTATCAGTCAAGTCAGATGTACCTGACCCTGCACTCAGGTGTATTGGACAAGTCTCACTAGGGTTATTTCAGGCACATACCATGTTTAGAAATAGAAAGCAAAATGAAAAGTGGTGCTGCCTCTTACTTCCCTCAGGAAAACTGCCTCTTGCAAATGCTTTTATCATTTTCATTATATCCTGTTTGATTTGTTTTACCATCTTGACTGGAACAATGGCTAAGACATAATAGAAAAAGATTTTTCCACAGGCTGGTTCTAATTACATTAAATCTCAAGTGAGATAGGACATTTAAATAAGAAACAACAACTGCAGAGTCTGAGATAATAACATACCAAGATACTAGGCTTTTGGAGAGCACCATTAAAATGATGCATTAAACATTACAGCGCACTCCAATCATGTTTCAACACGAAAGCCATTCCTTCCGTGGCACACTGCTGCAGAAGGAGGTTAGCAGTTACTGCAGTGCTCAGCTCTCAGCAGCTATGAAACACCACCCCTCATGTTGGAAGTTACATACATCTTTTTAACACCAACAGCAGGACACCTCTGTGTGGGATGAGGCAGTTTGGTATGCAGGGGTAGCTACAGCACAGAGTTGAGCCTTCAGCACTTTGCCATAACTGAACTCTCTTCTGATATGCTTGTTGGAAAGCAAAGCACATCATCTTTGGATTGCTGAAACCACTGAAATGGGAACATCCTGAACGGAGATTGGGGCTATGTGGAGTAGAAGCACAGTGAAACCTGTCACAGTCCCATCCTTTGTGTGTTTGGTGGTATAAGCCACCACACAGCTGTCTCCCCACTATTGGTGCTTATGAGACCCTGCAGTAAATTCTGCTGCTGAAAACCAAAACTAAGAAAAGGGAACTCACGGAGAGGGAAGGAATTTAATTACTCCCCCCACCACCTCCCTTCCCTTTGGCTAAGTGCCAGCCCAGGCTGAGGAGAAGGTGGCTCCGGTGAGGCCACAGCTTAAATAGTTGGTTCAGTTTTGGATCCTCACTACAAAAAAGACATTGAGGGGCTGGAGTGTGTCCAGAGAAGGGCAACAAAGCTGGTGAAGGGTCTGGAGAACAGGGCTGGTAATGAGAGGCTGAGGGAACTGGGGGTGTTTAGCCTGTAAAAAACAAACAAACCAACCCCACAAAAAAAAACCAAAACAGAATGCTATGGGGAAACCTTCTGGCTCTCTACAAGTCTCTGAAAGGAGATTGGAGCCAGATGGGGGTTGGTCTTTTCTTGCAAGGAACAAGTGATAGGACAACAGCAAATGGCCCTGAGTTGCACCGGGGGAGGTTTAGGCTGGACATGAGGAACAATTTCTTCATTGAAAGGCTTGTCAAGCCCTGCAACAGGCTGCCCAGGGCAGTGGTGGAATTGCCATCCCTGGAGGAACTGAAAAACTGTGTAGGTGTGGTGCTGAAAGACATGGTTGAGTGGTGACCTAACAGTGCTGGGTTAATGATTGAACTGGATGATCTTAAGTCTCTTCCAACCAAAATGATTCTGTGATTCTATGGTTCTCTGATAGGAGGATAACAGTGCACCCATTCCCTTTGCTTGCAAATAGTTACTAGACTTGACTTCCCATCAATCCATGTGTAAGTGATTGGCTAGCGTATGGCTAGAGCTGAAACGTATGGATGTTAAGCTGAGGGAGAATAGGGTTAGACTGCATCTTAGGAAGAAGTTCTTCAGTATGAGGGTGGTTGGACTCTCGATCAGGCTGCCCAGGGAGGCTGTGGATGCCTCTTCCCTGAGGGTGTTCAAAGCCAGGCTGGATGAGGCCTTGAGCTGCCGTGTCTAGTTGTAAAGTGCCCCTGCCCATGGTGGGGAGGTAGTAGATGATCCCTGAGGTCCCTTCCAAGCTAAGCCATTCTGTGATTCTATGATACACACAGATCTGGCTGTCAGTTACCTAGCTGTTCAGCTGTTTCTCCACAGTTGTCAAAGTTTCAAGGAAATTATCTAGACAGACTTACTTTCAGTCAGTAACAGAGTCTGTGATTCTAAATTCTGTGTGTAGAGAGTATTAACTTCCACAGCAGCATTCAGGAAGTAAAGCATCCTTCTCTAAATAGCAAGATATATATTAGCTCTCTATAATAATGTAATTAAATATGCAAAAGAAATGTGAAAGTTTATTTCAGCACAGAAGAATAATTTTCTTATGTGTATATTCTGCCCTTCAGTCTTGCAACACTAGAAGTGCTCCTAGGCACAAATTACCTATGTTTATCTAGTGAACAAAGCCACAGCGCCAAGGAGTGACTGCTCACAATCAGAAAGTTGAGTAATAGCAGTTAAATGACCACACTTCAAAAATATTTTCTAAATGCAGCTTGGAGATATCTGCACAGCCACTGCAGGAGATGCCTGCCTGAATAGATCTAAATCTGGAAGAAAGTACAGACAGGTATGAAGGTGTGATGGTTTGAAACTGTCTTTTTAATTTTTCTTCTCAAAGTTCACGCAGAGAAACTCACACTGACACAGAAGGTAATCAATAAGAGACACAGGCAGCTCTTGCTGCCTATGCAAATATTTCACTTGCATTGAATAAAGAACACCAATAGTTGATAAAGATGTACAGGTTAAATTCCTCCTTAACTCCCCTTAGGCTCTTATAAGAAAAGCCTAATGTACAAATGTACACTAAAATGAGTTGAAGATGCTCACCTTCATTCATGTAACCTCACCACTTCTCTTGTGCTGGTTCTGCTGTTCTCCTGACACCTATGAACAGATTCAGCTTTCAAACTGCAGCACATCCACCTGTGGATGGGGAAGAAAAGTTGTTCTGTCAGGTTAGCAAGTCAAGTGTGCTCAGCAATCCAAGCAATAAGCACCACACATTCAGCCAGAGGGGACAATGTGCATGGCTAGAAGCAGCAGTGGAGTAGCTGCTGTAGCTCTGCACCCCAATCAGTGGAGATTTCAGCAGAGAAAGGACAGAAAGTTCTCCACAGGCATCACAGCCTACGGACAGATACTCTTCTGAGGTTCCTGGGCTCACATTGACCATCACATTGCACAAAATGCTTCCATTCTGCTCCAGCCTGTCTTTCAAAAAAATGCTTCAGTCATTTAAATCTACCAGAGCAGTATGTCACAACATCTGCTGCAAGGCCCATATGAGCACCATTCTTCTGTCCAACAGATTCCCTGGGGACAGATGGTCTCCTTGGGAACTGATTGGCTCAGGTAATCACAAGAGACATGGCCTTCCTTTAGTAGTCGACTAGTGTACTTCAGGTGGGGCTATGGACTATTACCTATTTACACATGCTCTTCAAATGATCAGGGTAGTTGCCTCTTTAATCCCCCCGCCCCCTCAACTCTCTAGCATATACCTTCCACATTGCATACCCTGAAATACCAATGCATAATTTCACACGCCAACTAAACAAAAGGCTGCTTTTTCCCCAAAGAGAGTAATCCTTTGAAAATTCACTAATCTTGATCCTGAGTTGCAATAAAGGCTGGTACAAGAGAGGCTGCACAGGTCATAATGAGCTGAGCACTGCAGAGGATGAGCAAGATGAGGCTAGGACACCCATAAAGTCAATGTCAGTTCTGCAGTGCTGGGAATTCAGCAGCAGCAGGACGGAAAAAGGGAAACCTTCTTCAACAAACTGGATTCCATAGATCCCACTTTTAGTGCTGTATCCCATGGCTACTGAATTACTGAACCTTCATTGACTGTTTTATGTCACATACACTCCAGATTTGCTATCCAAGTTTCCTCCCACACAGGCTGGTAGTCTCTCATTAAAACCAGGATTTACAAAGCACAGATTTCAGATTTTATAGAATCCACTGTGCTTTCTGAAGAGCCACCTTTGCTTCTCATCAGCTGAAATAACACTTCCTGGCCAAGGACTCCTGGTATTTTTTTCCTTCCTTTTTTTCCTTGAAACTTGCAAGGCATAATTTCTCAGGCAGACTCTAAGAACGTTGATAATATTTATCAGCAGAGTTTCTTTCCCTGTTTACCCCTCTGAAAATCTTTGAGATACAAGCACTTCTATGTTACAGGAAATGAGGACAACAGAAAGCTGCATATCCCATGAATGTAAAAATTGTCTTGAAGGCATGGAACAATTCAGCCCTAATTACAGCCAGCTGGAGTCTGCTCTCTTTGCACTGATACTTCAATAATGAACCAAATACTGATGCAAGACTGAAGTATGTCACTACTGCTGAGATATTCAAGGCTGGTTTTTGTATCCATCACTAAAATCAAGTTCAATGGATATTATCAGCTAAAGTCTTGCAAATGGGTAACACACAGTCATACAAGGCATAGGCAAGGATTATTTTCCCTTCTGTGAGCTGGGTGCTATCTTTCTTTAGCTGCAGAAGAAATATCCTTTCCATTAAAAAGTCAAACTCATAAATTTTGATTAATATCTGTAAATTCACTCAGTTCAAGCCTAAACTTAAATATGCTGAAGCCACAACACTGATGTAAGAAAATAACCCCCCAAGGTTCTGATAGGCATTGCTGTAGTAACACGTGTTTATTTCTCAGACTATGCCAGCTCTAAAGTTGTGGGTTTGTGTTACTTCCCAAGTAAGCTTTATATGGGTGTTGAAACCAAATAGTACTATGCCCAAAATTAAATATACTGACTTGACTGCCAATACTTATACTGAAACTAAAAGTGCAAAGATGGCACTTGAGAAGTCTGGAATGTTTGGAAGACAAAGTTGCTAACACATCCCTTCTGTCTGTAGTGAAATACATTTTAAAATCATGCGATACCTGAGCTGTATTTGCAGCAAAAAGCAAACCTGAAAGAGGCAGCCAGTACACACAAGAGAAAGTTATCATTTCCTGTTCTATTTCCAGCAGTTTCCCTGAATATATGATTTCTTAGACAGATTCAGTCCCTCTGACTGGTTGTTGAGCCAGTTAGTGCTGCATAGATGAGGAGAAAACATTTTGTCACTGCTTTTTAATCAAGTTCCTGCAACTTTTATTTCTAGTTATTAGTTCAAGAAACCTACTGGAAAAAAATATTTTAACCTGTCAACAATGTTCATAAAAGCAGCAATACATCACCAAAGGTGTTGGTAAAAGCTGCTGAGAAATTGTAACTCATCAGTAATTGCCAGAACTTGGGCAGGGCTATGAGGAACAAAACCATCATGTACCTCAGCAGTACACTCACAGCGTTCTTCAAAAACACTGGGTGGGGAAGCAAGAATCTAAAGAATCTGGAATAGAGATGCTTTTCATTTTGTGTTTCATTTGCCCTCAACACCTTATCTACTATTGAAAAATAAACAGCCCCAGTTCTGTTTGCACACTGCCTAACGTATTCCTTCCATAGGAAAAGTCTGAATTCTGTTAAATATCTTTGGAATGCTACTGTAAGGCAAATCACAGAGTCACCACAGCAGTGCAAGTTAAAGTGTAACCAGAAGTTTGTCTCTGGAGAATACACAGAAAGTGGTGGAACAAAAAAAAAAAAAAAAAAAAAAAAAAAAAAAAAAAAAAAAAAAAAGCTTCACACAAAACCAGATGAATTTGTAAAGGATGACATACACAATATGGCTGAAAAAGAGCAATCTGGGTATTTTGGGAGTTCTTTTGAAGGCTATTAAATCCTCCACCTATTCGAATATCTGTGAAGCATTTTAGCTTAAAATACATATATTCTAATGTTCATATTTAAGCTGATGATTGAGCTGAAGAAAAAAAAATCCTGCTTTGTAAGAACAAAAGAAGAAAGACTGCATCAGCAGCAACTGCTTCTGAAAGCATTTTCAGAGACTCACACAGAAGAGAGTTAAGGAAGCTCATGTTTGAAAGGAGAAGCTGCTTTCTGGACAACTCGCTAAGAAATCCTCCAGCATTCCAATTCTTTGTCTTAAAAGGCAAGACAAGAGATAGGGTTGAAGGAAGCCACTGTATGAGGCAGATGCTGTAGCGTAGGGCAGAATGTGACTCTGCCCAGACTCTGGGGACAGCAGGGCTACCGGCACTCCAAGGAACACCAGAAGCTCCCAGTACCTCAAATACATGCCTAGGTGACTGTGGGAAGGCCTTGGCTGTGCTGTAAGTGAAGACCTCCTCTGTTAGCACAGCCTGCAGTGCTGCTATCTTAGCTCTGCTCCCCAGGTGTATTTTTAGCTGCGGCTGCATTCTGTTCTCTCATGCCATCACTCGGCTCCTGATATTACCAGGCAGAAGGATGAGATTTACATAAGCACCAATATGCCACTTCCTAATAGGGATGGTGTGGAACTAATGCACTTGGATTCATAGATTGTAGCAAAAATATAGCACCAAGGCTCTAGGCTGCAGCTCCTGAGTATCTGGACAGCACTTGGAAAAAGAAATCTTTTTATGGCAACTACATAGGTGATCTTTTCCAACTCAGTAAGAGTTATTCTTACTTGTAGCACACGACTCTTGCCTGCAGCAGGTTCAAGTGTGCTGATTATCTTTTTCAACTCTAGATAGTTGATTGTTTTCTTACTTAGCAGGACCTAATATGTGTGCACTTTGCTTTTTTTTTTTTTTTGTAAGACTAGGAATGTAGGTCTTGCCAAGACCACATCACATAATAATGGGCTAGAGAAAAATGAAAGGACCCAGCATGAAAACTACAATCTAATTATCACCAACTGAACAGCTGATGAATGAAATGACAAAGACATGAGTTTCACATGATGAAAACTAAGGGAGGGTGAATTTGTTATGAATATTGAACAAATGATAATTGGACACCTCACCTCTTAGCCCCTCTTATTCCTCTTCTTCATTGTTCCCACAACAAGCAGCCTACCATCCCATCACAAAAAGAGCTTGAGGATGCCATATCCTGCAGCAAAGATGTTCTGATGTGCAACAGAGGTGCCAGCTCCAAATGAAGGGCAGTCTGGTTTGGAATAATTGCTTTACACATTTCTGAGATTATTTTTTCATTTTGTCTGCCCTGCTTATGTGAAGCTTCCAGGGACAGCCATTGCACCAGCATTAATTCAACAAACACAAGCAGCAGCCTCCTTTTATCAGAGGAACTGACAAGGCCAACACTTGTAACATACCTGTGATGGGACAGATTTCATAGGTCAGCCTAAGGGAAAAAGACGACTAATGGAAGCTTGTCCTGTGGAAAGTTGCCCTATGGAAAGCACTGCACATAGGGATGCTTAATAAATATTTCTGTTACTGTTGCTTACTCTGTCACTGTTTCCATTTTCAATCATGACCTTCAGATATCTAGTTTTTTGAGACTTACCTCAACTGAGAAAACCTGGCTGGACCCAAAAAGCTAGTAAGCCATGTCTGCAAGGAAGAAGAATCTCTTTTCTTAACCCCCTCAACCCAAACAAATCCTGAATTTAGTATCTTTATCTACCCTTGAAATAGAGCTAAAATCTTAGGGTTTCAATCTTTTTTTTTTTTTTTTTTTTTAATCAAAAGGAAGTTCAAACTTTGCCCCGATCTCTTCCCTGGTTTAATGATACAGTTCTGGGATTCCCACAACACTGATGGGGAAAAAGCCAGACTGGGCTGGACATGAAACACAGAACATGGGAACGTTGTGCCTCTGCTCCCAATAGTTTTTCAAACTGTAAGCACAACATAATTGATACAGCAGCTGAAGTCTGGCAAGCTGTTCAGGAGTGCACAAAGGAAATGCAGCATGGGAATGTACAATCGTTATAAGAATATTTTTATGGTTATTAACTTAAAAAGACATTGAAGCCAATAGCCCCTCCCTGCCTTCTGCAGGTACCTAGCTTTATCTACAATATATATCAATCACATCAGACTCCAATGCCAATATTTCACGTTCCTTCCTTGCTCTATGTGCCAAGCTGAAGAGAAGAAACAAAAGCTGCTGTTGTTCCTGGAAAAAAAGGATTCTGCAGGAACTGGTGGGCAGTTTCCTTTCATGCACACACAGGCTTGCATTCTGCACGACGAGATAACTGGTGTGGACCTGTTCCCACTGCAATGCCCTTCCACTGCAAAGTGTCCCCAGAGAAATGTGTGTGTGGGTGCTGCGTGTGGGAGAGGAGCTGGAGAGCAGGTTCACAAAAATTCTCTCCAACAGTAATTGACTGTGTGGCTGCAGAACTAGGCAGGCTGTTAAACAGAGCTTGTTCAGCTCCCTACAACTTTCCATTGTTACTGAGAAGGTGGTGACTTCCTCTTCATTGAATCTTTCCCCTTATTTTGGTCTTCCTTCCTAATGATAAATGCACCTTTTATTATTATAACCAATTTAACATTACTTTTAGAAATTTTATCTCTTGATGTCACTCAGTGAGTCAAGTGGAAAAAATGTGTTCTCAAGCTGAGAGAAAACCCTCCCATTCAAAATTCCTGAGCCAAGAGTACCTCCCATGCAACATCCTCCAGCTGGCCTCTGAAAGAATCTGTTCATGTGGCACCCTCAATCAGTTCCCACCTGGGCCACTCTGGAGCACCTCCAGCAGGAAGGATATCTGGCCACATCAGCAACCCCTGGCTCCTCTCACATCGCCTCCTGTTTGGCTCACCCAGCACTTCCCCAGCTACACAGACCTCTTGATATTCAGCCTCTTAAGATCTTCCTGTGCCAGCAGAGAGATCTATCACACAGCATTGTTATTTCTGTTCCAGGGCCACTGACTGTCACTTTTATCAGCTAAATAATAGTGATTTGAATACAGCAACAATTATGGAAACCTATTACCTCAGCTGAAGCCATTATCCCTGGTAGATTTACAGTCAGTGCTGTTCTGACAAAGGCTGTATGCATAAAGAAGAAGTTGCCCTGCCAGGCTGCAGTGTATAAAGTAACAAACAAAACATCACCTTCCAGCTTTTACAGAATTTTTCCTCTAAAATGATGAGAATTGTAAACTATTTGTATCTTCTCCTAACCTGGAGAATAAAAGACATGCCGAGGTGGTTCTTTAACAAGGAAAAGGGTTTGTGATTAGCATTGCTTTTTAACATGCTGTTAGTATTTCTGGGCTCTGAAGTGTCTTAGAGATATCTGAAAGCACACTGAAGTGCCTCAGCTCCACAGCTTCTCCAAAATAAGGACAGGGGAACTGGAATTGTTATTCTCTTGTTCTCATCACATGCATCAATGAATAAGATCTATAACTGCATGTGCACACTCAAAGAAAGGACCACACTGGTAAGGATAGAACAGACAAAAAAACCCCAACCCAGTATTAAAAGAGCACAGTAGATTTGAAAACTCAAAAGAAAAAGAACATTTTTATCCTAAGCCCTTTTCAAGCTTCATTTATCACTGCTGCAAATGAATGGAACCTGAAAGCCCTCTCTTCTTGCCACTACAAGCAGGAGAAATAAACACAATTACAAGCAACTTTGGCAACCTGTAAAGATGGGAAATCAGTTATGGAGAACCCCCACCATTAAAGTTTTATACAGTCTAAGACACATGGAGGCAATAAATGGCCTGGTTAAGGAGAAAAGCTGTACCTGTGAGGTTCAGAAATGCAGTTCGAATGTGGCTACCCAAAGTCACACAGGTCACTGCCAGACCTGCTCCACCTGCCTCCATAAAAAGGAACCATTATAAACAACTGAAAATCTCACAAAAAAATAACATTTAAAAAATTGTAGCAAACAAAGCCACAATAGATAGAGAACTCCTTTTATTCACGTCCAAAGGAAGAAACCTGGAGATATGTAATTTTTGAGACACAGTTACATTGCTGTTTTCTAGCAGTGTAACCAAACTGAGGAAATCTTATTGTATGCAGGTTCAGCAAGGCTTTGAGAAAAGCATGAAGACCTTCTTTTACCCTCCTCTCTCAAAAGACATTGAAACATCATCTTAGTCTTCTAAAGGTGTGATAATTCCCACCTCCCCTTAAACCTTCTCATTTTAGTGGCTAGTTGCACTTCACCTGCTTTTGCCAAGGGACAGAGCTTACAATTGGCTAGCTAGGAGAAGCCAAGGTCATTCTGCGCCCACTGTAACTAGAAAAAGTACCACATTTGTGTATTCCTGACTAATACATTGACCTGGTGAAGACATAGTACAGGTCTCAAGTAAATGATAAAAGGATTTTAGATGTTTCATCTGACTATGAATGAAGGGGCAGAGAACAGGATAAGCAAGTAACAACAGAACATTAAAAAGGAGATGCAAAAAAATAGAAAAAGATTTGAGTGGAGCTGTCAGTCATTAGTAGAAATGAGCAACCTTCACAGCATCCTTATATAAGCATGTCTTCTCATGTTTCAGAAGTCACACCAATTACTCACCACATCACTAAAACCAAGGATAGAGCTGTCTCTACAGCTTGCTCCAAACAGCAGTTTCTCCAGGCGTTTGGTAGGAAGACAGTCACTAACAAGAGTAATAGCAATACCTGATGTTGGTTTTCAACAGTGAAGAGATGGGATGAACCCTCAAGAAGAAATTTTAACTACCAAGCCAGCCATCACATACTAAAATTCCAACTTCTTGCTAGTAAACAAAACTACAAAATTGCAGATTTATCCAGTGAGATTACTCTGTTTAAACTCTGGTAATAGTAAAACAATATCCTCTACAATCCACACAAATGATCTCATGATACTACACTGGGGAGATAAAGAGATCAGAAACATTAGTTACCACTTAAGGCTGAGGCACGTCATCCGTTCCAGTGTCAACGATTGGCTTTGCAAAACCTTCGGTGGCTACTGGCAATAAATCCCAAAGGAAACGTCAAGACTTCCTACTTCTCCAGACAAATTTGCTTCACTCCCTTCTCTTCATGACTATTGGTCAGCACAGCAACATTTTCTGCGAGAGAAAAACAGTGATGTTATTCCAGACAAAACTCAAACACCATTTATTGGTAGTTTTCCTTCTTCAGTGAATTCCTGGTCTTTTAAGTGCTACAAGAGCCACATAAAAAGACACTTGAATGCCAAATTCTGGCTGCATAGCTGGCACACCAGACTCACCTCTTCCTCAGCATTCAAATTCCTTTCTGAATCCCAGGAGCATACTGCTTCTTACAATTTTATCTGCTGTGCAGCCACACTACTGGCTTTGCAATAAAAGCTAGGCTTGAAGCACACAGACTGAAGAAGGGCCTGCTATAATTGAGGACTTTTCCCAGTAAAAGTAACAGGCAGTCTTGGCAATTCCCTTACTTTTAATTACAATTTCCAAACAAAATAGAAAGAATGAGCTAGGGGAAAAAAAAAAAAAAAGTGAAAACCAGCTAAATGCATGGCATATTTTGAAAGAACTTTGTGCCACGTCTGTTTGCACATTAGCAGTTCATGGTGGTTAAATCTTCATTCCAGTAGGTTACTCAAATAATCTTAACCCAGCCTAACTGAAGGCAGACATTTCTAGGCATGCTCACCTTCCAGTAGTACAGCAGAGAAGTATTGGCTGGTTTGCTGACAGTGCCCAGGCTGTGCCTCTAATGCTCCCAGGTGTCTTTTGAGTGACTCAAGGAGACAGCAGTGTTTAGCTCTTTTGGGTTTCTTTGGGGGTTGGGTTTTTTGTTTCCCTGCTCCCCCTAAGCCCTGTATTCTGCTTCCTTGACTTTGAACACATTTATGGGTGACTAAGTTGGTGGAAAGAAGCACAAATTCAGAGACAACATGGAGCACAGTGCTTTAGAGCTTCTATGGAAAGGGTCTGGTGAGCAGACACAAGTGTACCATAACAATTGCAGCAGTGATGAGGGTGACAAGCAAACTCATTAACTGCTGAGCAGCACAAGCAAACTGCCTTCACAACAGTGGCCACAACAAAACCATTTTGTTAGGACATTTGAAAGATACTGAAGATACTGAAATAGATACTGAATAAATACTGAAATAAATACTGAATAAGTACTGAAAGATACTGAAATAGATTTGCAGATGAGCAGCAGCAGGTGAGATGAGCAAGAGCCATCATAACAGGAAACACACATTATGTGCTTAATGCAGTTCAAGAGAAGGGAGAATATCCTCCTGTTGAAGACAGGTAAAGGAATGGCCCCTAATTGAGTCTTAAACCACAGCTTCTGGCTCATCATCTAAAATGGAGACATTAAAGAAAAGTTAAAAGCTTACTTTGGATAGAGAAGATTTAATGTTCTCCTCCCAGCCTGTCTGAGAGTTACTAACCAATCTGCTTTTGCAGATGGGTTTAGCCAGAAATATGATGTAAAGGAAGAACAGAAAAGAGAACAGAGTCCTGAAAAGCCTCCAGAAAAGCAGTGAGAGAACAGCACAGTCCTTAGTTGAGAACATCACTCAGCAGCAAAATTGTTTGCATATTACAGAGTTCTTTGAATTAAGAACAGAACAGCTCTCATGCATGGAAGGCTGCATTCAACACATATTTGAAGTCTCTCAACAAGGTAATGTGTTAGCATAAAATTTTAACCCCTCCCAGAGTATTTTTTCTTGGCAACAAGAGCAAGGGACTTGGGGGATTTAGGCAGGATGCTCAATTTAAAGAAGCTGGCCTGAGGAGGGTGCCAGACTTCTCTTCCTTTGGTGCTTGAGGTGGCCATGAGTCTGCCAGCCTGCAGCACTTGTGCTCAAATCACCAGCACTTCTGAACACATCTCTGTAGAAGATACCAGAATGGGTAAAAACGGCCATAGCCATTTTCTGTCTGAATTAAAATAGAATAATGGCAGAAATTGGCACATACTGCATTGCTAAATCTACCAAGGGTTAGCACATAACCTATATAACACCCTTGCAGTTACCAGGGTTGTTATCTCAGGAACCTGCCTAAACTGAACACAAATCTAACAAAATCTTACCAAAACCCAGTGTGGTTCCATTTCTAACTGTGATACTTCTCTATGCTGGAATACTACAGTAAAATACCAACACTTGCACCCATCTTACCATTTCAGTTGCATGCAGGTATTTTTCTGTCCTAAACTGCAGACCTGGCCCAGCAGCAGCAAAGGGCTTGGCTTGTCATTGGCCTTTCCTTGAAGAACTGCAGTCCAACAGCTCTGGCACAGTTGGAGACAGCACACATTTACTACCACATCTTTAGATAAATTCTGTGTTCCTGTGGCTTGTGACGAACACTGACATGTTTTTTAAAGCTACCATTATGTTGTATTTTTTAGGTGCCACAGAAAGCATTTTATTTCCCACACAGGCATACTGCATATTAAAAGCTAGCTAAGGCAACAAGTGGTATGGAGATGACAGATAAAGCTGGTGCTGTGCTCAGAAACAGCACACTGACTTAAAGAAAGAAGAAAAGAGTCAAACCTTGCCCACTCCATACATACTTCTGTTTCAGTGCTCAGTACTATAATTTACAACATTTAAAGTGAATTGATAAAGATTACATGAAGTAGTTCCTTTTAGCTGCTGCTCTTCTCAGGCAGTTAACATGGGTGGAGTAAATGAAAATGTAGATGAATGCCTCTCTCCCTTTTTTTTCCCTGTGGTTTTCTGCAGAGGCTGCAGGCAGCAGAAACTCAATATGAAAAGAGCTGCCATGTGACTCAGTCCCACACAAGCTGTCCTCACAAAACAAAGACCGAGGAATGCTAAACAAATGAATCACAAGCCATTGCTGCAAAACATCCCCTACTTTCTAACAACTGCCAACGCTGAGAGCTATCTGTCCTGTCAATCTGAGTGACAGGCCATGAGTAAAAGGGCACTTAATTATAAGATTAGAACAGGAAGTCAACATTTCAAAAACCACCACAGGAGTTATGATTGCTGACCCTATAAGGAGGCAAAAAGTGAAGCAAATCCTCAAGGAAACAAAGCCATGACTTGGGAAATATTTTTCTTATTAATGTTAACTGCAAGTGAATTCTTCATGGGCTGTGAATGACTGGTGATGCATCAGCACTCTGTACGTTGTCTGATTTTCATCCTAAGAACTGCTCTTGGCTTTCAGATGGCTAACTGGGTTTTGCCAAGCCAGGAGGATTCTGGCAACTCTTGTGCTGTTTAATGTAACAGCATGTTGCTAGCTTGGACACAACCCCCTGTGAGAATACACCACTATCAGTGTGCATGGTCGGGTTCTGTTTTGCATTGGAGGGGAAGCAGATTATTTCCAAGCTGACTGTACCAGAAAGCATAACGCAGTGTCACTGGGTCAACAGCACCAACCAAAGCATCTCATTAAACCATGGGATTTCCTTCAGTGAAATGTCCCAGGCCTCCCCCACACAGAGGATGCTAGGCAGCTGTGCCAGAGGCTGCCAGCATCACCCGGCACACAAAAGGCTGTGCTGAAGGCCAGGGTTCTCAGAGCTGTCAGAAGACCAAGGGCGTATTGCTGTCACTTATTCCTGTGCATGTGGCCAGGCTGCTTGGTGACAGCATTTTGAAGTGGCATTGCCTAACTGCTGCTCAGGTAATACAGAGGGATACGTTCTGCTTTCAGAGGTAACTTACTTGATCACATCAACATTATCTTTGGGTCCAGAAATGCTGTAGGCAGACAATGTCCACTCTGAAAGCAGACAAGGGACTGAATCTTCACAGGGAATGAGCCTTCCTTTCCAGATGCGTTTGGGGGTTTAGTTCAAATTCATAAATGTACAGGAGAAGAGACTCAGAAAAAGACAGTTTCAAAGTCAAAACTTTCAAAAATATTAAATATAGCATGGAAATACCGTTTAGAATAGAACTGATTGATGGAGAGAAAGAAAGTACTTATTGATCTGCTCATGCATAAGGACTCTTCAAGTTACTAATGCATTTGAAGGATTTGCTAATCCTGAACTACTGATCTGAAAAGCTTTTGGCACTGCAAGATGAAGACACATCCCAAAGGGCTACTCTGTGTGTTGGAAGTCTGAGTGCTCTCAGAATTCTAGCCTTTTCAGTGAAAAAGGGGATAATTAGCAAGAGAAGGGGGAAAAAAAAAAAAAGCATTAATTGCTTCGGTTCTGGAAATCATAGAATCATAGAAATGTTAGGATTGGAAGGGACCTCAAGGATCATCTAGTTCCAACCCCCCTGCCATGGGCAGGGACACCTCACACTAGCCCTTACCAGTGAAGACTGAGGTAAAGAATTCATTGAGAACCTCAGCCTTCTCCATGTCACTTGTGACCAGTTCACCTGTTTCCTTTCTGAGGGGACCAACACCCTCCCTAGTCTTCTTCTTACCATTAATATACCTATTGAAATTTTTACTGTTCCCCTTGATCTCCCTGGCTAGATTTAATTCTAACTGAGCTTTAGCTTCTCTAACCAGGTCTCTTGCTGCTCAGGCAGCTTCCTTATATGCCCTTTCTAGCTGTCCTTTCTTCCACTCCTTGTAGAGTTTGTTTTTGTGTGACAGTGTGTCCAGGAGCTCCTTGCTCATCCAGGCAGGTCTCCTACCATTCTTTCCTGCTTTCCTCTTTGTGGAGATACTTTGCTCCTGGGCATGGAGAAGGTGATCCTTGAATACTGACCAGCTGTCCTGGGACCCTCTTCCCTCCAGGGCTTTGTCCCACAGTACTTTGGCCAGCAGATTCCTGAAGTGATCAATGTCTGCATGCCTAAAGTTCAGGGTTGCAAGCTTGGGATGTGCCTTCTTAGTTGCCCTGAGGATCTTAAATTCTATTGCATCATGGTCACTGCAGCCAAGGTTATCCCTGAGCCTCACATTGGTCACCAGCCCTTCCCTATTGGTGAGAACAAGGTCCAGCATAGCACCTTTCCTTGTTGGTTCCTCTACCATTTGGAGGAGGAAGTTGTCATCTATGCATTCCAGGAACATCCTGGAATGCTGGTACCCAGCTGTATTGTCCCTCCAGCAGATGTCAGGGTGGTTGAAATCCCCCACAAGGACCAGAGCTGGTGCCCATGAAGCCACTTCTGTTTGCCTGTGGAGGGCCTCATCTGCTTGGTTCTGCTGGTCAGGTGGCCTGTAGCAGACCCCTACAGTAACATCTCCTTCCCCTGTCTTCCCTTTAATCTTCACCCATACACTCTCAACCAGCTCATCATCCTTCCCCAGGTGGAGCTCCACTGATTCCAGCTGGTCACTGATATAGAGAGCAACACCTCCCCCCCTCCTAGTCCTTCCTAAAGAGCTTGTACCTATCAATCCCTACATTCCAGTCATGGGAGTCATCCCACCAAGTTTCAGTAACAGCCACTAGCATTCCAGCAGCACAGTGGCCCTTAATTCCTCCTGTTTGTTGCCCAAGCTGCAGGCATTAGCATAGAGGCACTTCAGCTGGGCTGGCTGTGTCACCCTGTTAGGTGAATCCCCCTTGATTCTTTTGGGGTGTCCCAGTGCTTTGTCCTTGGCTTGTCTCAGGGCAAGAAGTTGAGAGTCCTCGCTAGCACTCCACCCCTCTGCCTCTGGTGAGCTGCCCTAATGTTTGGCACAGGCAAGCATGAGATTAACAACCCCTTCCCCCTTTGAATCTAGTTTAAAGCCCTGTCAATGAGCTCCACTAACTTCTGCCCTAGAATCCTTTTCCCCCTCTGGGAAAGGTGCATTCCATTGGTTGCTTGAATGAAGTGAAAACATTTTCTGCCCAGAAGATCCATCAGCTGCCTTTCTTGTAGTTTGATCATTCAGGTCCAGGTTAAAACTAAACTCTGACTATATCTACCTACCATTCTGTGGCCACATCCAGCTGACCCTAAATGGAAACAAAGCTACTACATCTTGTAGCTGCAGGAGCCATCTTAAAAAAGGGGAGACAACTTACTGTAACGAAACAGACTTTCTAGAGCATGAACCTGCCCACTGTACCTGGAAGTGACATCATCTTGAGTACAGTCACTGGGAATGCATTTTCTTCTACTCAGCACCAACAGCTTGCCATGAGCTAGCGGGATGAAAGATAAAGCTCAAGATACTGAACACAGCATGTCCAAATTGAAATGGTTGAAACCACAAACCAACTACCCTCATCCTCCCAAACACTCATGTCAAGAACCACAACTAGTGATCAAATTCTGAGACCATTGGGAACCATCCAAACTCTCAGCTCCATCTTCACTACTGCACTTCATTAATTTTTGGCCTAATATTACAGACCTAATACTATTTTATAAAATGAGAAAGTCAGCAGAAAGGAGATAGAAGGCACTACTGAGTAAATCATGTAGTACAAACTGTTTATAAAGAAGCAAAGAGTTTATTAAAGCTTGGGAGAGAGTTTGGCTGACCTCAAAATGGAACTCAAGCTCAGTCACCAAGAACTGTACAGTCCTGTGAAGAAAGCTATGGAACAGAAGAGAGGAACAGGAGCAGCACATAAGGAAGTAACGGAAGTCTGCTGCATCATTTTTACTGTTCTTTGCTGCAACAACAAGAAAAATTTCCTGTCTCAACAGCCACTGAAAATCTAGGCTTTTACTGGTATTTCACACTCACAGAAACCTTATGAATGGCTGGATGTGATGTTCTAGAGAAGAACTCTTGCTGTGGAACGTAAGCCTCAGGTGGAGATATGGACACAGAGACACAGGACAAGTCAGCAGTACACTGCAGCAGCAGGAAAAACTGAACACAGCAATAAAACTCCAACCCAGCCCCTACTCCTCAAATGGCTGTTTATGCAACTTTCTTTCACAAACTAAACCCCAAACTTGCACTTGGGATTACCATTTGCATTTCAATTCACTCCCCCCACCCACCACCACACGCCTTTTGCTGTTTGCTGAGTTTTATTAGAACCATCTGGGAGATCCTCCCCTTCCAGTTTCTTATGTCTGCTAATCTGGCAGCTGCACTTTATCATCCATTTAAAAATCTTTGTTTCTAAGTCATTGAGACAGAAGGTCTTTGACAGGCTAAAAATTATCTCTAAAATCAACAAAGAAACCACATCATATGCTGTGCTTTACAGATTAAAGGAGAAGAATGGAAGCTGGAGAATAGATACATTTTTAATGGAAGATAAATGAAGGGTTTAAGGGAGCAAGAAAATTTTTACCAATGCAATTTATCTGAAAAAACCCACAATGTAGTGAAGCACTGCAAGTCACCACTGCAGAACAGTTTCAAGATCATCTTTATCATAAATTGACATTTCTCTGCAAGAGAAATGCAGAAGTATTTCCTTACAGCATCTCCTTGGCAAAAGATAAGCAAAGGGGTTAGAAGAGAAGGAGGAATGTTGATGAAGCATAGTAGCAAAGCTGAAGGGATTTTCTTTGTACATCATACAGTTACCACAAGTTTTTGAATACAAGTCATGGACTTCAGACCTTCCCTTTATTAAAAGTACCTTTGAATCTGTCACTGCAAGATCCTGTACTCACCTCTCCATAAATGCTGAACATTCTGTTTGTCTGCACATATGGGATGGTTTCTCTCTGCTGCCCCTTCTAACAGTGGGTTGCAGTTAACATTAGCAGTACAGACAGAGCAGTCATAACCCTCCTAAACTATATTTGTTCACTTACATGTACAGATACCCACATTGCCACCAGACACTTCATCATGATGGGACAATTTCTGCCTGTAGCATATGGCTGGGCACATCATCACCAATGAAAAATGGCAAAAATCCTTGGGGGCTTTAATTTGTTCTGCTATTTTTCTCCTCCAAAGTGTTTCCACGGAAGCATTTGCCTACTTGTATAAGAACAGCACAGCTTCCACTTGTGGGGGATTAATGGAGAAAGACTTTTCTTCCAGGTTCTCCAAATTCTCCCATAAAACATTGTTTTTAATAATGTGCACTTGAGGCAGGAACACAAAATAATCATGTTTTTCATATCTGGAGAACACTGCTGCTGCTTTTTGACTTATAATATCATGAACATGTTCTTTCTTTTCCCCTTCCAAATAAACACTTTGCTCTCCCCATGCTGCTGCTATTTAAAAGGTGACAAATACAGACAACACTAATCTGCCATCAAATAAGGTTTCTACACTGGGAATTTGAAGAATCTGAATAAGATTTCCCCAGTTACCTCAACACTGGAAATAACTTCCTCCACATATGCATATGAACTGCATTTAACTCTAACCTGTATCTGAGACATGAGTCTTGTTGTCATCTCCTGTGATCTTTTGATCCTACTCTATAAAATGTAAATCCCACATCTTCCTCCTTGTTTGAATAAACATCAGTTGAAATTTCTCAAGTATTCAGACTTTGACAAGACTTTAGAGTCCTGGACGTGCTAGAATGTGTCCAAAGAAGGGCCACAAGGATGATCAGAGGGCAGACAAACTGAGAGAGTTGGGGTTATACAGTTGAGAGAGGAGAAGGCTCCAAGAAGACCTTATTGTGGCCTTCCAGTATCTTAAGGGGGCCTACAAGAAAACTGGTGAGGGACTTCTTAGGATGTTGGGTAGTGATAGGACTAGGGCTAGTGACAGGATAGGACTACCCATACAACTGGGTAGATTAAGATTGGATGTAGGAAGAAGTTCTTCACCATGAGGGTCATGAGACACTGGAACAGGTTGCCCAGGGAGGTGGTGGAAGCCTCATGCCTGAAGGTTTTTAAGGCTAGGCTGGGTATGGCTCTGAGCAACGTGACCTCATGTGAGGTGTCCCTGTCAATGGCAGAGGGTTTGGAACTAGATGGTCCTTGAGGTCCCTTCCAACCCTGACAATTCTATGATTCTATGATCTTCATACACTGGGCTTTACCATTTTCTTCCCACCATTTCCTTTCAATCATAATAACTTTTTCAGGTCTAAATAAATGTACTAAGTAGTACCTAAAAATTTACTTTACCAGAAAAAGCAGACAAATTAAAGATATTTAATTGCACAGGCTCTACAAGTAGATGCAAATATAATCACTTGAGCTGACAGATGATGCAAGGCAGACCGTAAAGATGTTTTCAGAAGCACTAGAAACAGCACTGTCATAATCTAACTTTATGAATTTGAAATGCAAATAAAAAAAAATAAACGGCAAGCAGACCTGAAAAGATGCACATTAACAGAAAAAACCCTCCAACATATCTATTTTCAAATAATAGGATAAAAGAGTAGATCTGCTTTTGAAAAGTATCCTGGAATCTCTCAGGAGGGTGAATGAAATAACCACAAGTGCATGTGATCAGCTAGCAGGAGAGATTTGTATTGAAACACTTATTGCTTTTGCTAGCACATACTTCACTTCACTGCCTTATTAGCAATTCTGGTAAAAATAATATCTCTTATTAAAGAAGAACTTGGAACAAAACCAAAGAACAAAATTCTCTCGTTTTTTAGCCCTCACCATTTATACTTGCAAACATATCATTTAGATGAAAAAAATCTCTTACAAACCCTCTTTCCAGCTCACCTTTGATCTTTACAGAATACATACATTTAAATAAGCTAGAAACAACAACAACAACAGAAAAAGCAATTTAAACCCCTCACCTCTCTGCATACCTTTCTTTCAAGGGATGAGGAATATGTTAAGGCAAAATTGCAAACAGAAGAACACTGGGACCATAAAAATAGAATTACACCTTGCTGCAAATGCTATTTTTCTTGCTGTTGAATACATAATGTCACTGCTCTGCTTTCAGTTCCACAAATGAAGATGTGGAGTGGCAGTGCACTTCCTGACAGAATTCCAGGGCTGCAGTCAAACAAGCCTGCCATTAACACCCCCCAGGAACAAACACTCATGGATCTATGACAGAGATTACCAGGGAACCTCACTGAATTGTGATATGGAGAGAAACTGGCAGACAGAATGCATGCAAGGTGTTCTCCTTAGCAAATCTGTTCTTGTGAAATGAATTAATTTCCTGAGAGACCAGGAAGAGCCTGCTGAATAGGTTAATACCACATACAAAAGCAAATGATCAGTCCCAGCATCAGTGTACTTGGAATAACTTCTGCACAGCTGCAATGAGCACGAAAATGAGCACAGTATGAACCCTAACACCTCCCGTTCCAAAGGACAGCAGGTTAATGCAGTGTGCTGCAGCCCACATGTGACTGGTGGGGACTGGCTGTCAGTTCTGTTGTGCACATTCCTACTGCTGATTCATTAGGCTTCTCACTCAGGCAGAGAATCCATCTCTGCTGATCCTGCGTGTCCCCTGAACCAAGCATCAGGCAAGCAAATACATCACCAGGACATGAAGCCATGTGGCAGGGAGCTGGGAGAGATTTTAACCAGCCTTTAGCACAGACTTTGCCAGAGTGTTCCCTAGTGAGTTAAAATTTCCTCTAGAAACTCTGGTGGGTGTCAATAAAAGAAATAAACCAGTAACACTTCATATAGGGGAAAAACAAACAAAAACCACCCCCAAAACCCCAGAAACAGAATGCAGATTGTTCCTGCCCTGCAAGCAGCACAAGACCCGTCATTAAATTAGAAAGTCAGGAAAAGAGAGCAATTGTGAATTATGTATTTTTAGGAATGACCTTGACAGCTGTCAGGCTGGAATCACCATCTTTCAGTCCTGCCATTTCCCTGGCTAGTCACAGAGTTTCCTTATTCACTGACACTGCAGCTGCCCTCCTCAGTGAGGGCTGCCACAGAAGGACTGAACTCAGAAAACTAACTCTGCTTTAACACAAAACATCATTTAAGCCCCAAAGGCCAGCATGCCCCAGGAAAGGGCTCATGGCTGTAAGTGGAGTGTGAACAGCATCCCAGACAATGCCGGAAAATTCCAGAGCTGTGTTGCATTGAGCTCTTCCCACAACCATGGCCAGACAGAGAGAGCTTAATTCAGCAGGAAGCTATGGAAGAATGCTTTAGCTGAATTTTTCTAATCACCACAGTCAGAAACACAATCCTTACTTAAATGTTAAGCCACATCCATGGGCCATTAGTCACAATTCCTTCTTTTTCTCATAGTTTTACCAGCTTTGACATTTCATAACACTCTTATTTTAAGTCCCATCTGGACAAGAACTCACAATGATATTTAGGGAAATTATTTTCAAAAGACTTCCATGTCTTGCTATAATTTGTCAAAGTTTTACTTAAAAGCAGCTATTAAGAGAAATGAAGTGAATCAATAATGGAGTACTTCCAAGAACAGAAATGATAGCGATATTGAGTTTGTGACAAGAGCAAATCTACACATTTTGACTTCTCAATGAGTACTATTTGACCTTGCAGTAAGGAAGGCACTCATGTAATATGTAAGTCTAAAAGGTATATAATTTCTTTCATCTCCCTCTCACTAGAGATAGGTTGGGCATTAAGAGGCTTGGCAGCTATGCAGAGTGAGCTGTATAAAATAGCAGCAAGCTGGAAACAATTGGTCCTGTGTGATATGGAAACAGGGAAAGACAGAGACAGTGTACAGCAAGCACTTCTAGAGAGGGCAAAGCATTTTCTCAATTCCTCCCCAAAAAAACCCCAACCAACCCCAACACATTGAAAGGAGGATGCTGAAGTTTAGTATCAAGCTTAACATAAGAGTTACACATTTGTTTTGATATAGGGACCGGTATGAAAAAGGAGAACCTGAAAAGCTAATTCTAAACACTCTTGCCAGAGAAAAATGTTTATCTGAAGCCTTCAGTTAAAGAAAAACAAGTCAAAGTTAAAATAGAATAGTAAAATACTATCGAAACAGTGATGTGAAAGGAGTCACTTGCTAGCACACAGCAGGGATGATGCGATTCAGCTGCCGGCATTTCAAATAACAGAGATAAACTGCAGATTAAGTAAAGTTGCCAAATATTGAAGATGTTGAAAAGAGTATCAGAAGTCTCATAAATACCCCATGAAAAGCCCCAGAAAGGACAAAAATGGTGTAGGAGATGACAGCAGCCTAGTAGCAGATCAGACCAGAAGACCAGCGTGTCCATCAGTCTGCTTCTGGCAGCAGCCCAGAGCATAAAGACAAACAGCAGCACTTTCTCCAAACCCCTCTCCCCACCTCCAGCAGCTTGCAGCTTAGAAACTTCCTGTAAAAGAAATGGCGTCTTTGTACTCCAAGGCCTTGCATGGAATTTTCCTTCATAAATTTACCCAATTACCTTTTGAACCCATTTACAGTTTAGTATCCACAACATCCTGTGGAAGGACATTCCATAGCTTAGCAGCTTTGTCTGAACTACCTTTGTGCTTTTGTTTTGAGCTGCCAGGTTCTTGTGGGGGAAAGAAAAAAAAAAAAAAAGAAAAGTTTTCCTTTGTATCACCTCTATTTACTTGTCCCTGATGTCATTATCATTTGTGATTTCTTTTCCAGGCCTCCCTCAACCTGTCTTCCACTTTGAAGTCTCATGATGTGTGTAATTGTTCTGAGTGGATGCTGCTCCATACCTCTAACTCCCCTCCCTGCAGCCCTCTTCTGCATTCTTTTCAAGTCAGGCTGCCTGTTGTATTCAGATGCTTTTGAGAGAGAGTGAAAGCATTCTAGAGCAGTGAGAACAGAGGCACGTTTAGAGAACATTTATCAGGGGAAAAAATACACAGAAAATAAATGAAGGTTCACTGTGATGCTACATATTTGCAAGCACCATTACTAAAAGGGGATTCAAAACAAGGAAAAAACTTCAAGATTGACTATAGAAATCTGATAATTTTTTGTGCCTTCATGCTTTACAGAGCTGAAATAATTTCTGTGCGCTCTGTTTCACCCAATGAGCACTTCACTGAATTCTGCAACTTTCTACCCAGCTATAAAGAGGCAACCATGCTAGAGGCAGCATGCTAATGAGAGTTTGTATTCTAATTGTATTTATGTTTAGCAAGGAAAGAAAAGAAATAATGGCAGGGAAACAGATTGCAAAGAGATGGACAGTGGGGGGTAGTAAAGGGGGACAAATAATGAGTGATTAGGAGTCATCTTATAAAGTTGGAATTTGCTTTTATTTTCCAGCATTAAAAGCCAACTGGGATCTTTATTATTCACTTCCAAAAGTACAGGCTATTCCCAAAACACTGTGGAACACACTGACCTCTTGCATTGCTGAGTCTCCAAGAAAAGGCTCCCCTCAGATTGGGGATGCCCCCAGGTCACCACTGGAGCACTATGGAGCAGCCTGTCACAGGCAAAGTTATTGTTCTCAGCTTACTTTTACCTGATTGTACACTAGTGGTACAGCAGGCAACAGCTTGGTGCAACTTTGTTTACTAAAGGAGTATTTAATGAATTCCAGCTGAGGTCAGGTAAGGCCACTACAAGTACTGTCCCCTGGAGTATTAAACATCTTGTATTAAGAAAACGCTTCAAAATATACCCATGGCAGGCTCTGCACACAACATGCAGAGCTCTCCTTGCTTCTGTAAGCTTCTACACATGGTCAAGTGTGACTGCAAGAGGCTTCACAGGCTCACAGGATGTTAGGGGTTGGAAGAGACCTCTGGAGATCATCCAGTCCAACCTGCCTGCCAGAGCAGAACCATAGAATCTAGTGCAGGCTGCACAGGAATGCATCCAGATGGGTCTTGAAAGTCTCCAAAGAAGCAGACTTCACAACCTCTCTGGGAAGCCTGTCCCAGTGCTCTGTGACCCTGACAGTAAAGAAGTTCTTCCTTATGCTGAGGTGGAACTTCCTGTGCTGGAGTTTCTATCCAGTGCCCCATGGCACAAGTATGGCTTGGTAGTTCTAGAGACTGATGTTGCTCATTTGGTGCTACCAAATGTGTTCCATTAACATTTTTGAGAAGCTGCCCACTTATAACCTCCAGTATCTTGAAAATCAAGTAATTTCTTACGTAAAAAACAAACAGAAATCCCCCCCAAACAAAACAAGCAAACAAACAAAAAAAACAACAGAGCAAAATAACAGCTAAAAGAGCAAGCCCACACAAGACACACATAAAACTTATTCCACACAGAAATTTTAGGGTGTATTTCTGCATATGAAAAATGGGCACTAAAAAGCTGTTAAGTTGCACTAAAAATCATGGCTTCCATTGTTTAAACAAAAACTACCTGCAGGTGTTATTCAGGGAAAGATTCTGAGTTTCGTAGCCTGCCCAAGCAATCTCCCTTTTTCTGTTGATGCTGCATTGTGACGAGTTTATTTTACGTTATCCTAAAAGTAAGACAGAGGAAAGGAAACAAAGGTTTTCCAGTGCTAATGTATCACACCTAACTCTTCTACTTAAGAATTCACTGAATTGAATTTTACAGGCCGTAAAATATTTGCTGGCTTCATAAAACCTCTGTAATTTGGTGGAGTTATAAGGGTTTGAAAAAGAAAATAAATAAAAAATAGACTTTTTTTGCATTTTCAGCAGATTATATGAAGTGTTGATAAAATCCAATATTCACTAAACACATTTTAGTACTGTGGGAACTCAGAAAGGGGAATTTGTCCTAAGAAGATGCAGGAAAGAGTGGAAGAAAGCCCTAGGCTTTCCACATAGAACTGCACTTAAAAATGTGCACATAAATGGGAGACACACCACTGATATTTGCACACTTTTGATATATTAATACTTCCCAGAATATGATTTTATGAAGGCAACACTGCTATGAACAGCTACAGTCCCTGAGCAGCCTGTGGTGGTGCAATGACTGCATTATGTTGGTGCTGCCCAACATCTGTGGTGGGGAATTCTTCACAGCTTTCCACTTGCCATTTTGCATAAACGCATCAAAGCCTCAGTTGCTGCTCTGCCACTACTTCCCTTCTATAACCTCCTGCCTATTAGTCTCTCAAACCTCATCTGTAGGTCATTTTTCTGCCAAATGAGCTGGTTAAAATCCCTGCTCCTTTTAATTTTTTTGTTTCTTTTAAACCTAGGGGAATTTCAAATAGCCTAGCACTAACCTCCAGGAATTTATTTTGACCATTTAAAAAAAAAATACCAACAGTACTGTACTGCTGCATCTTAACAGCTCTCATTGGTTCCATCCAGACTTCCTTCATGTCATCTTTTTTTCAGATACCTGCATTAGTTCACTAGGTGCTGAGAAGTGTGGTTGAAAGAGTAATTCCCCTTATTTCCTTCTAGGCTCAGACTTGTTTGCGCACAGAACTTTGGGCACTACACAGTTCCTATAGACAGGAAAGCAAGTACCATTGTGAAAACAGCTACTTCAGTAGATGTATTTAGGAACATATGTAAGATAGCCAAAAATCCTCCTTCCCTTTGTAATCTAAGAAATTTGGAGATTATTTTCCTCATATAAAGAAAACAAGTTGATTATTCCCCTGTCTTTGAGGAAGACAGTACTTATGAGTTAAAAGTCTGTGCATGCCTGTTGAACTAAGTTCTTCTTCCTCTCCAAAACAATCACTCTGAATCAAAGCATCACACTTCTCAACATTTTCCTCCATGCCAGAGGGCTGAGAGGGAACTTGACCTGGATAGGGCTGCTGCCTACATTCTTAAAATGATCCAACAGGCCACTTGGTTTCAGGCAGACTGACTAGTTTCACATAGACTACTGCATGCACTCCAAATTAGCATTTTAGAAGAAGCTGTTTAATGTATTTCTGCTGACTGCGGTCTTGAGAACCTCTCTTGTAGGAAACCAACAGAACAAACGAAACCAGTGGAAAATTGCTGATTGTAACATGCCTTGCAAGTAATAAAGTTTAATATGGCTTACACCTATGTGTTACAGAAGAAAGGCAGAAGCCATGATAGCCAAACACTGTCACAAATATGCTTCCCAGAACAATCCCACCTTAGGAGCAGGGTTGAGTGTCTATATTTCACTACTCACCACAGACTCACTTGGGAGTTGCAAAAGTTACGTTTTACTAAAAATTCCTGCTTCACAGTAAAAATCCATTGCAGTGAGCAGCAAGTTAACTGCATTAGGGTCTTTCCTCCTTTTAGCAAAAAGCCTCTAAGCTGTTGGTCTGCAAGCCAGAAGGAAAGCAGTTTTTCCTCTTTCAGCTCTGAGCTACGCACTGGCACACAGCCGTGCTTCAGCTTGGCTACGCACTGGACACTTAGGTACAGACCAAGAAAGAAAAACAGGAGGGAGGAAGACAGGAACAAGAATTCTGCTCTGATCATCTGAAACCAAAGCAGCAGCTCTTGGGCCAAGATCTGTACAGTAATAAGCTGGCTGTGAGCATGGAAGGGCAGATACACAGAGACCACTCCTGCAGCACAGACTAGTAGAAAATGTGGAATGATGGAGAAAGCCATGCCATGAATATTCTCTCCTTTATTTTACACAGATTTTAGACCTGAACCAGTTTCTTGATCTGGTTTTACCACATGGCCAGAGCATCATCTGCCATGCAGCAGTTTGGGAATAGTCCCTAAAGCCAACAGTGCCCTGAGCAAGCTGTGCACCAAGCCAGCTGGATGGAAGGACATGCTGCTAACCTGCCCTTCCAGGGGCCAGCATGCAATGCAGACCTCAGCTTGCTCTTCCCTTCCAGCAGGTAACAGTACCTGTGAGGAGACCTTATGCTACAGCAGCCTGCTGACCAGTCAGTGGAATTGCCTGACATGCAGAAGGAAGGTAAAAAAAATACTCTGCAACAACTACTTTTCCCCCTTCTCCTGTACCTATCATCCCTTGCAAAAAGTGCCCCCCTCGCTTTCTTGTAGGCCCCCTTCAAGTACTGGAAGGCCACCATAAGATCTCCCCAGAGCCTTCTCCTCCCCAGGCTGAACCACCCCAACTCTCTCAGCCTGTCTTTGCAGCAGAAGTGCTTCAACCCTCTGACCATTTTCGTGGCCCTCCTCTGGATCCTTTCTGTCAGGTGCACGTCCTTTTTGTACTGAGGACCCCAGAGCTTAATACAGTATACACTCTAGCAATGTTTTTCTAATTCTTACCATCAATTTTCATATAAAAATAACTTAATTCCAGTAACTTCAGGACTCTTAACAGCAACTTAGCTTTGTTCCAGTGTTATAGGTGAGACAGTGAAGACAACAGGCTTTGCAACAAAAGACCTATAGTTAGATACCTTACACAAACCCAGAGTTCATGGCATAAGCAATGCTCTTTATCTGCATTCCCTTTACCATTAGGAGTGGTTGCACAATACTGCCAGCATTAGAGACGAAAGGCTGAGGGTTCATCCCTGTCCCTGCCTCTGCTTCCTCTTCTGTGCCCATAACTCACTAACACAGCAGAAGGCTATCTGCTTTTGCCAGGTTCATGATCTGCAGAGTTAGTGAGTTAAATCAGCTGACAAAGATCTGAGGTGGTAGCACCAATGTGGGTGGGGAGCAAGGGGAAAGGCAGAGTGCTCAGGAGCTTCCTTAAGCAGCAGGGAGTTGCTAGATGGGATTATGTCCTCACAGACAATTTTGCTTTGAGGATACTTTTTGAATTGCTCTAATTTAACTTTATCAGTAGTAGCTGCAAGCAAGTTACAAGTTTGTCTCCAGCACAAGAGAAAAATGAAAAATCAGTAGAAGACCCAGCAGCGAATACGATACATAAGGAATCCTCCTGATTTGTCCTGAGAGACCCAAAGCTGAGTCAATAGGGCAATGTGCTCATCACTAGGAACATTCAAGACTGCTAGCATGGCTGACCCTATATGCATAGGATGCATGAAGTTCAGCCAGCACCTGATGCTCCAGCACTTCAAGTATCAGCTTCTTCAGTGTTCCTGCAAGGGACTGCAAGCTTCAACCCTACTGCCCTACAGAAACTGCAATAGAACACCTTGCTGCAGTCAAGGAAACTTCAGCAGTCAAGTAGCTTTCCTAAACCTCACCAGCATCACTCTCTGGGTATGCTTTATTTACCCAGGAACACTTTATTGATTTAATTTAACTTGGTAATAAGGAACTGACCTGGGCTAAATCAACACAAGGATTTTAAACAAACAAGAACATGCACTACTAAGTGGCAATCACTTTTAATTAAACCTGCTTATGGTTTATTGTTCCCTCCCCCATCTCACTAATTTTTAGGCAAAACCTTAATTTTTAGGCAAAACCTTAATTTTTAGGCTGTGGCATTTTTTTGTTTTCCAGCAGAAGAACAAAGTTAAACACCTCCCACCTTTTGTCCCCCAGCTGTTTGTTCCCATGCCAGCCTAACCACCCAAGACAACATTGCTTTATGCTGGCAGTTGGTCTGTTTTGGCAGGATTTTCTTCTCCAGCTGAATCACTTCCCTGATTTGGTTCACCACTCAACTTGCACAAACACATGTGCTGGCACAACACAGGAGGCAGCACAGAAGTGGAAACAAAAGACCAGGAAAAGATGGGAAGCTAGGCTTTACCAGGGCTGCCACCACAGATTTAAACCTAGCTTTCATTTGCTTCCTGTTCTTCTCACAAGATAAGCTAAGGGAACTTCAGAGATGGGAATGAGCAACTCAAAATGAGGGAAGGATGTCACAGTGATGTGTAGAGAGTAGATTCAAAGTACAAGTATTTAAACTGTTAAATATTGAGAGGATAGCTTTTAAGCAGTCCAAGTTGAAAATATTCTAAATTCCATGGAAAATTTTAATCCATTTCACTATGCAAATGCAGATAAACTATTCAAACAACCACAGAACCATTCAGGTTGGAAAAGGCTCCTGGGTCATCAAATCCAACCATTAACCCTACTCTGTGAAGTTCATCCCTAAACCAGATCCCCAAGCACCACATCTAAATGACCTTTAAACACATCCAGGGATGGTGACTCAACCACCTCCCTGGGCAGCCTGCTCCAATGTCTGACCACTCTTTCTGTGAAACTCTTTCCCTAATGTCCAGTCTAAGCTTACCCTGTTGCAGTCTGAGGCCATTCCCTTTTGTTCTATCACTAATTACCTGTCAGAAAAGATGAGCACTGACCTCTCTACAATGTCCTTTCATATATTTAATATCAAAGTTTTCAGAATGGTGCCAGGTAAAGTTGCCCAAATGAATGATTTACAATTCAGTAAAGAGAATCATATCTAGATTTGATGACATGCCACGTTTGGCTGCATTATCCTCTCAAACATACAAAAAGAAACATCTCTGTGGTGAATAGGGCCATTGCTGAATAGGCATTACTCAGAAAATTCAGGAAAAGTTCTATCAGTTGGGTTAAACACTGGAGCTCATGCAACAGCCTTTGTTTTGAATAAAAGATGGGTTTGGAAGCAAAGGGGGATGGGTGTGGAATTCAGTATTTTGTTTCTGAAGACAATACACTTTGGTGTCTGCAAGTATGTTCTCAAGGATGCCAAGCTGCCTGTTTGATGAGTTACAGAAGGGCTAAGCAACATCCTGGCAGAAGTTAAAATTGTCATCTGATGCTGTTACACACACCAGTGGGTGTCAAGTCCCACCAAAGGAAGTTTTTCCAAGTTTCCAATAAGTGCTGCAGTTGCCAGGCAGGATGATGTGACAGCTAACTGCCTGGAAGCCAAGCAGTCAAAAAACCCTTCCCAATCCTCAAAAGCCAGTTCATAAGGTCAAATTGGCTCGGAAAGCTAGATCCCTGCTTTTGAGAAAGTCTGTGTGGCCAACTGCCACAGAGCTTCGCATGAGTTACTGGAGGCTTAGGAAATGATCTAGCAATAAATCTAGGCAGAAATCCTTCACAGTCTCATCTGAAGTTCAACATTAAAATTGCAGCAAGAAAGGATAACACCAAAAACTTGTACAAACTTCATGGAAGACTTCTGAGCTTCTCAAAGATGAATATGGTCAACAAGGAAAACCAGAAAAAGATGAACCAAAATGCCCCACACCTATTAGCTCCTTACTGCCACTTAGCTGCCTCAAAGCAGTGTTTGCTTCCCTGTGATTTTGTCACTAAATGTCAAAGTGGTCAAGATAAGCAGTTGCAAAAAATAAAGATTTAACTCCCTTTTACTGTGAGTATTGGTTGTCCTCTGGTAACTAATAAAGGTCATGTTTCAAACTGAAATAAAAAGGTCAGGAGGTACTTCAACAGTCAGACAAAAGCAAATTTTATTCTACCTGCAGCTGTGGCAGAGTTATGACTGATTCCACAAATCACTTCTGTTTTAAAATTATGATTATACTCTCAGCTAAAGCATCTCTCATTCCAGTGACCTCTGAACAGACCATTTACCATCCTCTCTGCTGAATCTGGCAGGTCCCTCTAGCTGGCACAGGTGGATTGCAAGTCCTGTACCCCAGCCAGTGCTCTATTACCACTACTTTACTTTTTCCTTGGTATTTAATACAAATGCATTGCATCCTCCTCCCTTTCCTTGTATTGCTCATTGTTCAAAAAGTGGTCATAAACTGCAGAGTTTTATACTAACACAAAGTTTTGATGACTAAACTGGTTCTTTTATTCCAACGATCGGAAAGTACAATGGACAGAGTAGCTGATTACATTCTGGAAACTGCAGTTACTCTCAACTAATCCACAGGATTTCAGCAGTTCTAACCATACAGTGGTGAAAGATCCCATGCTTATGACTCACACTACCATTTTTCTCTCTCCTATTGTTTGGCAAATTCTCTGCTTAATCTAAAATACACTTCAACTAGAAACTTCCAGGCTCAGCAGAAAGTTGAAGATACTATATTCCAAATGAATGATGCTTCAAAAGGGTGTCTGTCTCCAACATCTTAAATCAGTCTCATTCTGGGCTGACATGGTCCTACCCTTGTTGCTGTGCACATACACAGGTGCTTGAATGACCCCAGGATGAGCCAGATCAGTGAGCTGTTAGCACTGGAAACTGTGCAGGTGCCACCATGAGGACCAGAGAGTGGGCATGAGGTAGTGGGTTGGCAGTGATACAGCACACATCACACAATATAGTTGTGGCTATGCAGATTTAGAGAGGCTTAAGTGGAGATATACCACCAAGAGTCACTGATCATCCTGAATGGGCTGTGTCCTAACGGAAATTGGCATTCTGAGGTTTTGGGTTCAGTTGAAGGTATTGATTTATTTCCATAAACCATTTTAAATCTGTACATTAGCAGAACAGTTATCCTACATATACCAGGAATACATTCTTTTAATGGGATACATAACAATGAAATTTTGTCTCGATAGATCTTTAAGAGCAGGTTCAAACTTCAAGGATTATGAGTTCAGTCAGATCAATGCCTGCTTCCTCTGCCTTATGGCTGGCAATAATGCTCTGAAACTGGGGTTTGGTAACATCTCAGAATCTACAGGAGCCATGCTGAAATCTAGGACTCTTCTGCTTCACTGTTCAGGCTTTGTTTAACACCCCATTCTGGTGTGGTAAAACAGCAACAGAATTACAATCTATTAATTAAGAGCTGCTAAATCAAGCTACTGTTTTCACAGAAATAGGCTCCAATTGGTATCAGAGTTCTAATAAAAAAAAAATCTCAGAGGTCTTCAAGAACAGTGAGAGGTGCAAGACAAGATTTACTCCACTCCTCACTGATAACTTTTCATGCTATGTATCCCATGGCATGAGTCCAAATGAACACATCCTTCAGACACATGCAGAAAAATGGCAAATCTTTTAACAGCGCCTTCCCATGAAAAGTATTTCTATGAGCCTACCACCCTTTTTCAGTCAGGGAAATTCCCCAACTCATCAATAATACATACATGCAGCTATCAGTTCACCTACTAATGAGCAGCTTTTAGCATACAGTGCCTATGCAGAGAAATCAGATCTGCAAGATAGTCCTTAATAATTTACGAGGCTCATTAATCTTATCCCAAAAGACAAAACCAGAATTTGATATGTACTCTGATTTCCAGACCAAATCAAGACACAGCATTGCAGAAACCATTAGGATCTATCAGTCAATAACTGCTCTCAAAATGTGGAGTAACTTTTCAGCCAAAGAGTTATCCATCCTGAAAAGCCCACGTTGTTAGAGGCAAAACATGAGGAACCTTACTCTGCTGAAAATTAGATTGAAAAGGTTTGAAAATTATTTAGTGTGGCAGATGCTGAAGGCTTTTTAAACTAGCTGTTTTAAGCAAACAATTTGTGGATCTAGCCTGGTGGTGTACAGAATAAAACACCAGTCCTCTTTCAATGTTAACTGTGCCCAGAGACAGAATTCACATTAAACATCGAATAGCCACTTGGACAATTCAAGAGAGAGAATCAGAAGAGGGGAGAAGATGGGTTCATCCTGGGACTAAAAACTCAAGTTCTGTACTTGGCCATATGGCTGAGCCATATTCTTACCAGGTAAGAGTTACAAAGGGCAACAGAGTCATTGGTAAGAGTATATGGAAAATCATTACTATTATTATGGAATAGCTAGGTCTAGTTCTGGCCAGAACTGCAGCACAGAGCTAAGAACCAACCAACCTAACCCCAATACAAGTTCCTTAGTTTCCTTGGTGTCTCCTGCTCTGAACCTTACCTCTCTAGATGCTCTTCATGCTGTGCGAACAAGTGAGAGCTTGCCTACGGAGCAAAGTTCTCCAGTTAGACCTCTACTTGCATCTGATCCCATATCTGTTTACAACATTCTTTCTTTTGTTCTGAAGTCCTCCTAAATGAAATAATCTAAATGCTATAGTAACTGTCTAGGACACTCTGTGGGAAAAGAGAGAGGTCCTGTTTTCTTCCACTGGCTTTGTTAAGCAGGCATGGAACAGGAGCTCAGGAACTTTAGGTGCTTCATCTCCTTTCTTGCTCCATTTAGGTTAATCACATGCTCCAAATTCCATGGGTCATGGACAGGGACGTTTTGTATCTCAACTATTGCACCTGCCCTTCCTTATCTACAGAACCAAGGTTTCCTTTACACCAAAATCAACAGACAGAATTACTACATAATATAGGATAAAATGCTTACACCCAAGATGTGCCTCAGAGCTCCTGCCACTCATATTCCTGCAAAAAGTGGGACACAGAAGGCCATTTTGCTGCAGATCATTCTGAGATGGCAACATTTCAAGAACATGCTACCTCCTTAACTGCAATTTCCTTCCCATAAAATCCTCCTTTACTCACATCAGTTTCTCTTACAGGCAGTTAACCACAACATCACACTGCCTTTTCAAAGCTGTGTATGGCACTTGGTCTTAAAACTTCTTTCACTACATTAATATTTACCTTCCACTTAAGGCTTTTAAACAGCATGTTATGACACATGGAGTGTTTACCTGATTGGGGTGTTTGATAACATCTCAGGACTACAAGGAGAAAAAAAACGTCACAAAGTTATGAAACACAAGAAACATGAAGTAAAAGAAAGAAGGGGTAAGTATAAATTCTTCACAACAGTAATTACTAATAGAGATTATCAACAGAATAATGGTTATCTTCCTGTAAACAGAGTTTTTACTTGGGTTTCATATTGCATATTCTTTTGAAACAGGACACAGAAATTAATAGGTAGTGTATTTTCAAACATGGACAAATTAGTACTAGGAAGTTAAAAAAAACATTTCAGAAGACAGGTGATCTGATAGGGCAAAGTTATGATGTCAGTGCTTGATCTGGAACATGCTGAAGATTAAATATTAGCAGCATATATTCATGGAAAGAAAATAAAAATACACCAAATTAAGAAATGCAGTTGCTTCTGGCATTTATGAGGTTATATCATACTCATGACATAAAAACTTAAATGCTTCCAAGTAAAAATGTGTCTATGTATTAATTTGCCAGTCCAACACACTGAATGTCTCAGGCTACAAATTTCACTCCCTGACTCACACAACCCAGGTAATTAAGTATTATTCCTATCAAAAACCCCCTCCATTCCTCATTGTCTTTAAACTAGCAGCTGCCCTTAAAATTGTTCAACCAAAAAAGTGGCTTAAGTGTCTCTTGCCCCCATACAGCTCTGGATGATTTGCAGTATGTCAGAATCGTGGTACCTGGAAGCCAGTCTCTCAATAGTATTCCCTGCTGCTTAGCTGGGATAGCCACCCTGTTACTCCTCATGGACAGATTAGCTGTGCAGTGGTTGAAGGATAAATACTGTAAGAAAAGCAAATACTGCCAGATTAACAAAGCTCAGGTTTGTGAGCACTAAGAAACGTTAAAGGTTACTTTTAATCAAAAGCAGTACACTGAAAACAGTAACTAGTGGCATTTATCTGGACATATACTTAGCTCACATCACATTACAATTTCAACACACAAACCTTTCTTTTTTTCCACAGCAAAGTGCTTTCCTAATAACCTCAAGTGAAAGAATTTTTGCAAGACCATTCTGTCTCCAAAAAGACTATTAGGATCAGTTTTCCATTCTAAACAGAAATTCCTATCTTCTCAAACAGCTCCAGCTCCTCCAAAATAACCAAACTATTCTGAGCTCTCCAGCATACCTGCCTGCCAAGAGAAACACATGCTCCTAAAGGAGGAACAGTAGAAAAGCAGAAGTATTATTTAATGGCAATGAAGTCTGATGCAAAAAATATTGTAACCTTTCTTGCAATGACAATTATCAAAGGTTTCACCTAGAAATGCACTTCTTTTTTAAATTAGGCTATTAAGATGAGCTGCCTTTACCCATTTGTTTTCTCCACAGATTATCTGCTATCTGCAAGAAATTATCAAAGATCCATATTTGTGCACATAAATGCTATCTTCAATTTCCTAAATAAATATTTCCCCAAGTGTTTTTTTTTTTTTCTTTCCCCACTTGTTCAGTTTTTGTTTATTGGTTTTGTTTTGGTTCTGTTTTTCTTTTACCTCAAAGTCTCAGTCCTCATTAATTTTTACTTGCACATGCCAATATTAAAACATTTGATTTAAAATCCTAAAGATAGTCCTGTTGGGCACATCCTAACACACAGCAACAGACGATATGCACCAGCAACTTTGTGCTCTATGTAGTCAAGAAACAAACCGTGGCAGGCGGGGTTGGAATTGGATGATCTTTGAGGTCCCTTCCAACCCTGACAATTCTGTGATATATATTTACTTGGAATGGAGTAGAAGTATGCACCAGAATATCTTTGAGCGTGGGACTAGACATTTAAAGGTCTGTTCCAGCTCAATGCATTCTATTCTAGCTCCTGTATTACTCAGAAGGGATTTGTGCAGTTATGAACATTATTTTGCACGTCCTCCTCACCTCAAATGCTACAAGTTTTAGAACAACTTTCTCATTTGTAATAGGTCAGAACATTCTGACTCCAGACCACACAACATGCACAACTTCACAGGTCAGGTATTTCAAAGGCTAAGATGCTGCTGTATAAATTCCAAGGGTCATGGTGCTTTTGGCCAGGCTAAGAATGCCAGAAAGCCCCTCTTTCAGCACAGCTGCAGGGGGATGTAAGAGCTCCAAAGAGAGTTACAGCACAGCCAGAAGGACTCACAAGGTGCACAATGTATCAGTCACCCCTGAGGAGTGCTATGCCTTCTTGCAGGCAATTGGGAAAGACTCCACTCTACTTTTTCAACTAGGCTAGTATTTTTAAATACTAACATTTCATTAGATATTTTCTTCATTAAGTTATTGACAATCTTTATTTTGCTCTCCAAAACCGTGGGGACTTTTTGTGGTGAGGGTATTTTGTCCCTTTTTTAACCTTTTGTTCACAGGGGAGGGTATGTACTCCCTGAGAATCTTAAGTTACTTCAATGCTATAGATTCATTTTATCTAGTTTTACTTACTTTCTAACTCATTCCTCTGTTCAAAGACGTTTTTCTCCCCCAGTGAAAAACTAACATAAGATCCAAGTTGTAATGCTATACTTCTCTCAGTAGTAAGAAAAAGTGATACTTGAGATACTGAGTCTTTTACAGTGGAATTTTGTATGGTATTTTGTGACAATTTATGGCACAAAACCTTACAATGCTTAGAGATTTTCTATTTTTTTGATTTACAGTTGCTGCACACAGCAGGGAAATAATTAGAGACCATCCTTATGAAAAGAATAGAATCCAATGTGAAGTTCTCAATTTATAACATAACACACAATGAATATTCTTCAGCAAATTCCAGTCTTTCTCTCTGCAGACATAAACACAAGCTTCATCTTTGTACCACTACTTCTTTCCTCTGCTAAAGAAAGCATTGAGATCAAATAGGAGACACTAAGGCACAATTGTTGAGGTGCTCCTGGGGGACAGTTACAGTTTCATGGCTTAAATCACTCCAACTTTCTATTTTGTTAATAATGTAGCTGAATAAAAATTATCTGATACAACTTGTGCATTCATTTTAATGAGTCCCTGGAAAGAAATGCCTGAAGAGAAGCATGTCCAGATCGCCTGAAAAAGTGGAAAATTTTCTGCACAAAGATTAGAAGCATCTACAATTTCTATACAGCAATAACATATTTTTGACCCTGAATGTCTATTCTGCTCCAAAGAACAAGAGAACAGAAGTTTTACAAAAAGTTTCTCAGTTAATGATAAAAATCAATGCCTGAGCTAATGAAATCCTCCAACCTCAGCTTCCCCTTCCAAGTATATTAATCTCCTTTCATTTTAGCTACTCCAGTTCTTATGCAACAATGACATTTCCTGAATTCAAATCTCCACAAATAAACCTTAAAGCTGAATAATACTTTATTAAGCTCTATGAATATTCCCTTAAGCAGGACATCCTTTAAAACTGGGGTACACTGTCACAACTCAGCATCAGCTTCTTAGCACTTTCAGAATAAGAAACAGGGGCACTCACTGCAGCAATGAACAAAGATCTCACTGAAACAAAGTGACCCTCTTCTCCAGAGGAGATTTTTTTGTTTGCCAACAATGTTTTGCTTAAATTCCGGTCACTCCACAGGGCAGCCATTTGTTTCTCTGTGGATACCTATTTGGAGAACCTCATAGGGAAATCTCAAACAGGTGTTTTTAAAGGAAGAAAAAGCACACTGTTGGTATCCTCCCTCTTCCTGCACAGCACAAGACCCCACACCTTCTCTAAGTGTTCAAACCACCAATGATTAAACCTTAACCTAAGTGGTCATTCCAGTGAAACAGGAGAATTGAGGGAGTATTTGATCTATGAAAGATGCTCAACTTTGATCTGCCTGCTAGGCAGGTTCTTTCATTACTCGTATTCCTAGTGAAACTGCTCACTAGAGGCTAAACCCAAATGTGTCATTATTGTGTTCAAGCTCTTAGCTGAGGTTGAACCTCTTAGGCTGGAGGTTCTGCATTAGATATTATCTAAAAATGTGCTACCTCAAGAGTGCCTTGCAGGGTGAGGACAAAAGCCACTGATGGAAATGAGGATTGTAGATGGACTTGGTCCAGGAGATGAAGAATGTATTGCAAACAAGGGAGAAAAAAATAAGGCACTGGACTTCAGAAGGCACAATTTATTTCACAGTTAGGCTCACTAAAGCAAATTATTAATTATCTCAGTTTATCTACTCAAGAGCCAAGAGATACCTTTTCTCAAAGGAGCTGGAGAATACAACCAGTATTAACTAAGAAAAGATTAATTCCCTGTTTTAAGTTTAACATTTAAGAAATGTCTTTGTAGTAATCCTTAGTGAAAAGCACTGAGTGACATTCAAGAAGACAAATGTTTTGCACACTGAAACTATTAAAATTAATTGCTCAAGGAACAGTAAGTAAGGACTTGGACAAGAAAAAAAAGGCCATAATGCTTCAATGTCCCCAGTCTACCTTAAATACACCTTTGATCAGCCACACAGCAACACACCTGCCTCAATACATAGCACTTGCTTCATGGAGTAAGTACTCATCATCTCAGCTACTCAGCACAGCAAGTGAATGCTGAGACCAGAATATGCCATAGCAAGATGAAATGCCAAGCAGCATTCAGATGTGATCCAAAACCATATTGTGCCAGTCCAGCCTAGGCAGCGTTTCCCTAAGGAATGAGGAACAGAAACAAATGCAATTTTAAAAACTGATCTTGAAATGAGAGAAACCAGGAACTGCCTTATAGCTCTTGGAGTGGTGCCACTGTGATCAGTATCTCATCACCTCCCTCTCCATGCCCTCTTTAAGATAAAAATCAACTGAAATGGAAGTGAATAATCTAGAATGACAGAGTAGATTTTAAGGTAAAACTACTTAACTAAAAGAAAATGGAAGCCTGAGAACAAAATTACCGTTTAGTCCACCACACTTTGGCTCACTGTGATACTAACATCTAATTCCTAGTGTCTTAGAAGTCTTGACATCTGGGTCAAACTTTTAATCTGAAGGTAAAAATGGAGAGAAATTGATGCAGTGTGAATACAGCAGTGCACACTATGAACAACAGTCTTTTTCAGTTTGCAAAGGCAGAAAACATGTTTACAGGATTTTATGCTCTGAAATATCCAAACCTATCCAGTAATAAGCTTACTTCCAAACATGATCTATTACTGCATACTCAACTACATTTAAAGCAACAAGCTTTTGGATCTTTGTTTTTTCTCTTTACACAGCATGCAAGCAGCAGGGCCTTTCGGAGACCAGCAGCCTGTTACCAAAACACTTCTTAAGGTGCAGATTTACAATCTGCATAAGAAGATAAAAATCTGGGCT